>NW_019174298.1:2348678-2543440 GCF_002260705.1 Seriola dumerili | reverse complement strand
GCCTCTATATACTATACTTTTTTTTATGTTTTTTTTTGTATGCCTTTACCTATACTATGACTTTTTTTTTTTTTTATGCCTACTATACTATGACTTTTTTTTTTTTTTTTTTTTTAATGCCTTCTATACTATGACTTTTTTGGACCATTTTATGCCTTACTTACTATGAGGTTTTTGACGTTTTTTATGACTATGAAAAATGTCATAGTTAATAAGGCAAAAAACATCATAATGACTATACTATAGTGTTTTTTTGCCTTATCATACTATGACTTTTTCGTCTTTTTTATGCCTTATTCTACTATGACATTTTTTATTGCCTTACTATATGTGTGAGTTTTTATGCTTTACTTAATTATGATAGTATAATAAGGCATAAAGAACGTAGTCTATAATGAGTGTAAAAACTATCATATAATATAGTAAAGGCATAAAAAGTGTAATAGGTATACGTAAGCATAAAAACAGTTTAATGAGGCATAAAGAAACGTCATACTATTATAAGCATAAAAAAAAAATTAAAAACGGCAAAATATAATATGGACCAAAAAAAAAAAAAACTCATAGTATAGTAAGGCAAAAAAAGGCATTAAATGTCAAAATATGGTAAGTCTTAAAAAAAGTCAAGTATAATAAGGCATAAAGAACGTAGTATAATGAGGTGTATAAAAACTTGAATTTTTTAAGACTCTACATATATTTTGGACAGTTTAATTACTCCTTTTTCTTTTTTGCCTTACTATACTATGAGTTTTTTTTTTTTTTTTTTTTTTTTTTTTGGTCATATAATATTTTGCCATTTTAACTTTTTTTTTTTTATTTTAGTGCCTACTCAACTTAGTCATGACGTTCCTTTATGCCTCATTAAACTTTTTATGCCTTAGTATACTATTACGTTTTATGCCTACTACACTAAGTGTACTTACATTATTTTTACATTGTTTTATGCCTTACATACTAATAACTTTGTGATGGGCGGCGCAGTGTTCTAGAACTTAGCCTCACACTGAGAAGGTCTTGTGTTCAAACACTGGCTATTACGTGTGAAGTTTGCATGTTCTGTTTTTGCATTTACAGCTAATTTGCGTTTTCTAATGAAGTTTCGCAGTGGAATAAACTTACTGTATGAATGATTGATGTGTTGAGCCTGTGCCTTATTAGATTGAAAATTTGAAAGAAATTCAAACATCATCGATCATAGGCAGAAAGTGGGAAAAATGACTGCTAGAGTTCAAATTAACAGAACTCACAGTAAAAATATGTATTAATACAAAATGTCAGGATTATTATGACATGCTATTATCGTCTACCCTGATTCGTCAGGTTTATTCCTGCACCAGTATGGAGCACCAGTGCACATTTCAAGGCCCAGAGCCCATCACGCTCGATGCTGCTTGCAGCTCCACTCATGACCAGAAACAGCTTCTGTGTTGGGCATCATTCAGTCTCCTGCCTTTTTTTTATTTTTATGTAAATTGAAGAAAACTTACTTATTTAGGTTAATGACCTCTGTACTCTCGTGTTGACGTGCGCTGAGACGATTTGTAACCCAAGATCATGCCCATCACCCAAAACTTGGCTGAAAAATCACTGCGGATGCGCCTGGAGATTGACAACTCAGAGCGCTGCACATGCTGAGTCGCCCCGAGTCTCTATGCACTCCAAGGTATTAATATGATTATATTTTTGCGGTGCTTAATATCCTTCTATATCGCACGTAAACCATCGTAGCAGTCATTATCTCAACAACCCCAATGGAGGTGTGATAAAACACGTTGCTACACATAATGTTTGCACAAGTTCTTCTGTATATTTATATCACCACCGGTAACTACAGATTGAGTGTAAAGTCAAGCTTTGGCTTGACCTTGAAAATGTAGTTTGACAAAAAAAAAAAAAATCTTAACTTACCAGTAATTTTAACTACCATCCTTATGGCCTTCAACTTGGCTTGTTCAGTGACGAGAGAAAGTGAGGACTTTGACAGTCTGTGGACAAAATTTAAGTTTAAAAAATAAATGTAGATGGTATATGCAGTTCCTCCAAGAGGATAATGATCAATTCTTAATGATTATGTTAATTGCGGAAATGCAAAATCTCTAACAAAAATGAGAATGTCTGTAAAGTGTTTAAACTTGACTTAATGGCTAACAGGAATACCACCCTCACTGTGGCTAAGAAATTAGTTACTAGCATTAATAAAACATATCATACACCCTTTATAAAATTGTACTTGTTTCACTCTTTGTTTCAAATTTAACTGTTGAACAGTGAGCCTTTACTGTTCTCTTGCTTCTGTGCAAAAACTGTCGCTGGATGTAGCTCATATTTAACATTAAATCACATAAAGAGTAATGCAAAATCATGAGATGGCGTTAGCTTTCTCAAGCCATGTGCTCTATCCTCTACTCTGGGCAAGGTGACGAGGCGATTGCTGTCCTGCAGGCCCAAATCGAGGGCGAAGAATGCTCTCCTAAAAGTGACAGGGGGCCCTTCAGGTCAGCACCACTTGTGTTCCTATGGTTCAGAGACCTAACAGCAGTCGGATCCGACTATCATTACCAGCACTATGGCGATATCTCAAGTTTAGAGTTACTATAAATTCAAGTTTGAAAGTTGCTTTTTTAGCATTATTGTAGCTGATTCATTTTGACTAATCAGCGGGCTGTGATTGTTGGGTGGAAAACCTTGTGATGAGCTCCCTCGTGTTTTTGCAAATATCTGCATTCAAGTTATTTAGTATTGGCTTATTGTAGTTAAATGAAAACAATCTTGTTTTTACCTCTGTCAAGTCCAAATTCAGTTTGAAACATGCCACAGCTGTGTTTAGACATTAAATGCTAACATGTCATTTTCTTTCCACAGAGTTAGTGAACGACTTTCTGCAGGTAGGAAAAATTATTTACAGTAAAATTTTGAGAAAAAAGCAAAAATGTACCATTGTTTAAATAAGGTTGTAGGAAGAGATTTGTGAAAGTTAAAGCAATTTTGTTGTTGCTATATCTTTTTGTTAGAAGATTAAAGTTTACAGTATATTGCATCTAAACCTGTCTTGTGTCATTTTTAATCACAAAATGTCACTGTTGCATTACATTCTACTTCAGTGTTTTAAAATTCTTGTCCCACAGAAAAGCTCTGGCGTTGCCGGTTTAGTGGAGGTGGCCTTAACAAGTACATTTGCCGCACAACCAGTGAGTCCGTTATATCCTTCAATTTTCTCTTAAATAACAAAAAAAAAAAAAAAAAAAAAAAAAAGTGAAAAGAAAAAACATCAGGTTCAATACAACCCCCATGCAGCAAACTACATTTAAAAGTGTAACTTGGAAACAGCGACCATGTACAACTAAGTCATCCTAACTGCTTGCAACCTAACGATGACTGGTCTAAATACACGTGAGGGTGTAGTTTTGTTTGGCTCATAAAAGTCACATCTTTTCTTATCGGAAGGTGAATGACAGTCACTTTGTATTGGTTACCCTCCATAAGTACCCAAGACTTTTCATGCTTGAATTGAAGGTGAGAAATTTGCAGCAGCAAGACAAACATTTAATAAACCCAATTTTGCTGGGGACAAAACGCAAAAAAAAAATAGATATCAGAGAGAACAGGGTCCTATTTAAATCACAATAGTAATTTATATTGAACTGGAATTTTGAACAAACTCCCAAAAAGAGACAAAAACATAAGACCATGAATTGAGTCAAATTTCGCCAAAGTACTATTGGGAGCCTTCCATACAAAAATGGAAATTATGGCTGGTAAAAAGTTACCAAAGGATTCATTGTTGACATGAGTATACTTTGCATTAAGGCCTTATTAACCTAACAACATTTGTGAGTATTCTTGCAATTATTTTAATCTAAAAAGAAATGATTAAACAAGCAGATTAACGACATCAATAAGTTTAAAAGCATTACAGACCGATAGATACCAGGAGATTACTCCTCCAATGGTAAGTTACAACACAAACCCACAAAAAATTTGAAAAGCAACTAAAAAAAAAAAGACCTAATTTTTCAATTGGTGGAACTTGTGAAATTGAGCAACTTTTATTACACAACAGACCAAACTAATTCAATGTGTCGGTTAATCAATCTCCATGAATGCAAACAAATGTATTTACACTGCCTTTCATTAGCACCATTTCTGACCTATCGACTGTGGCTGCAATTAGAAAGTTTGCTTTGCCGTTACTGAATCAGGAAAAAGGTATGTGGTATAGGTGGTAAGGGAACCGGTAGGCAAGCCGTTGATCATTTTGCCTGAGAGAAAGTGGAAAAAAAGTTAAAACCTGGAGAATTCTCCTCCACATTGTTTTATTAATGATTCAAAAACCAAATGGCAACATTAATACCTGCAAACCAGCGTCCATGAAGTTTTTTTTTTTTTTTTTTAATGCCTTACTATACTATGACTTTTTTGGACATTTTTATGCCTTACTGTACTATGATGGTTTTTGACATTTTTATGACTATGAAAAATGTCATAGTATAGTAAGGCATAAAAAAAAAAAAAAGTCTTAGTATAGTAAGGCATAAAAAAATAAAAAAAAGTCATAATATAGTAAGGCATAAAAAAAAAAAAAAACTCATAGTATAGTAAGGCAAAAAAAGGCATTAAACTGTCAAAATATGGTAAGTCTTAAAAAAGTCATAGTATAATAAGGCATAAAGAACGTAGTATAATGAGGTGTAAAAACTATGAATTTTTTAAGACTTACCATATTTTGACAGTTTAATGCCTTTTTTTGTCTTTCTATACTATGAGTTTTTTTTTTTTTTTATGCCTTACTAATAGTATGACGTTTTTTTATGCCTCATTAAACTGTTTTTATGCCTTAGTATACTATTACGTTTTTATGCCTTACTACACTAAGTGTACTTTTTTTTTACATTTTTATGCCTTACTATACTATGACTTTTTTTTTTTTTTTTTTGCCTTAATAATTTATTATTTTTTTTTTTTTTTTTTTCCCTACTATTCCATGGATTTTTTTTTTTATGCCTTACTATACTATGACTTTTTTTTTTTTTTTTTTGCCTTAATAATTTATTATTTTTTTTTTTTTTTTTTTCCCTACTATTCCATGGATTTTTTTTTTTATGCCTTACTAATAGTATGACGTTTTTTTATGCCTCATTAAACTGTTTTTATGCCTTAGTATACTATTACGTTTTTATGCCTTACTACACTAAGTGTACTTTTTTTTTACATTTTTATGCCTTACTATACTATAACTTTGTGATGGGGCGGCGCAGTGGTTAGAACTGTAGCCTCACACTGAGAAGGTCTTGGGTTCAAACACTGGGCTTTTCTGTGTGAAGTTTGCATGTTCTGTTGTTTGCAGTTTACATGCTCTTCTAATGGAAGTTGCAGATGGAAAAACTACTGTATGAATGTTGATGTGTTGAGCCTTGTGCCTTATTAGATTGAAAATGAAAGAAATTCAAACATCATCATCATGGCAGAAAGTGGGGAAAATGACCTGCAGATTCAAAATTAACAGAACGTCACAGTAAAAATATGTTTAATACAAAATTGTCAGGTGATTATTAACATTATTATCGGTGCCCTTGATGTCGTCAGGTTATTCCTGCACCAGTGATGGAGCCACCAGTGCACATTCAAGGCCCAGAGCCGCTCACTGCCTCGATGCTGGCTGCAGCTCCACTCATGGACCAGAAACAGCTTCTTGGTGTGGCATCATTCAGTTCCTGCCTTTTTTTTATTTTTATGTAAATTGAAGAAACTTTACTATTTAGGTTAATGACCTCTGTCTCTGCTGTGACGTGCAGGTGAGCGATTGTACCCAATGATCCATGCCCATCACCCAAACTTGGCTGGAAAAATCACTGGGATGCTCCTGGAGATTGACAACTCAGAGCTGCTGCACATGCTGGAGTCGCCCGAGTCTCTGCACTCCAAGGTATAATGATGATTATATTTTTGCGGGCTGGTTAATATCCTGCTATCGCACGGTAACAGTCGTAGCAGTTGATCTCAAGCAACCCAATGGGAGGTGGTGATAAAACAGTTGCTACACATAATGGTTTGCACAGTTTTCTGTTAGTTATATCACCACGGTAACTACAGAGTTGAGTGTAAAAGTCAAGTTTTGCTTGACCTTGAAAATGGTAGTTTGACAAAAAAAAAAAAAAATCTTAACTTACCAGTAATTTTAACTACATCCTATGGCCTTCAACTTTGGCTTGTTCAGTTGACGAGGAGAAAGTGAGGACTGTTGACAGTCTTGACAAAAATTTAAGTTTAAAAAAAATGTAGATGGTATTGCAGTGTTCCTCCAGAGGATAATGATCAATTCTTAATGATTGATGTAATTGGGGAAATGCAAGAATATTCTAACAAAATGAGAATTGTTTAAAGTGTTTGAAACTTGGCTAATGGCTAAGAGAATACCACCCTCACCTGTGTGGCTAAGAAATAGTCTAGCATAATAAAACCCATATCATAACCCTTTTATAAAATTGTACTTGTTTTCACTCTTTGGTTTCAAGATTTAACTTGTTGAACAGTGAGCTTTAGCTGTTTCTTTCTTTGTGCAAAGTGAACTGTCGCCTGGATGTAGCTTCATATTTAACATAAACACATAAGAGTAATGTCAATAATGAGAGTGGCGTTAGCTTTCTCAACATTGTCTCTATCCTCTACTCTGGGCAGGTGGACGAGGCGATTGCTGTCCTGCAGGCCCATCAGGCGAAGGAATGCTCTCCTAAGAAGTGAAGGGCCCTTTCAGGTCAGCAGCCACTTGTGTTCCTATGTTCAGAGACCTTACAGCAGTGGATGGATCATTACAGCACATGCGATATTCAAGGTTTAGAGTTACTATAAATTCAAGTTGAAAGTGTCTTTTTTAGCATTATTGGTACTGATCATTTTGACTTAATCAGGCGGCTGGTGATTGTTGTGGAAAACCCTGTGCTGAGCTCCCTCGTGGTTTTGCAAATATCTGCATCAAGTTATAGTATTGGCTTATTTGGTTAAATGAAACAATTCTTGTTTTTTACTCTGTCAAGTCAATTCAGTTTGACATGCACAGCTGTGTTTCAGACATTAAATGCTAACATGTCATTTTTTTCCCAGATGTGAACGACTTTCTGCAGGAGGAAAAATATATTTACAGTAAAATTTTGAGAAAAAGAGAAAAATGTACCATGTGGTTTAAATAAGGGGTAGAGAGATTTGTGAAGTTTAAGCAATTTTGTTGTTGCTATATCTTTTGTTAGAAGATAAAGTTTACAGTATATGCATTAAACCTGTCTTGTGTCATTTGTTAATCACAAAATGTCACTGTTGCATTACATCTACTTCAGGTTTAAAATTCTTGGTCCCACAGAAAAGCTGCTGTGCGTTGCCGTTTAGTGGAGGTGGCTTAACCAGATGTACATTTGCCAGACCAACCAGTGAGTCTTTATCCTTCAATTCTTCTCTTTAACTGAAAAATAGGTCAATACAACCCCTGCAGCAAACTACATTAAAAAGTGTAACTTGTGAACAGCGACCTGTACATCTAAGTCTCTAACTCTGCAACTAAGATACTGGTCAAATCACGTGAGGGTGTAGTTTTGTTTGGCTCATAAAGTCAACTTTTTTTTATCGGTAGTTGAATGACAGCACTTTGATTTGTACCGCTCCAAAGTACCCAAGACTTTTTCATGCTGAATGAGGTGAGAAATTTCAGCAGCAAGACAAGCTTTAATAAACCCAATTTGCTGGGGGACAAAAAAAAAAAAAATAGATCAGAGAAACATGGGGTCCTTTTAATCACAAAGTAATTTATTTGAACCTGGAATTGACAAACTCCCAAAAAGGAGACAAAAACATAGAATGAATTGTCAAATTTGCCAAAGTTTATTGGGAGCCTTCATACAAAAAATGAAATTATGGCTGTAAAAAGTTACAAAGGATTATTGTTGACATTGATATACTTTTGGCATTAAGGCCTATTAACCTAACACATTTGTGTGATTCTTTGCAATTTATTTTAAATCTAAAACTGGATTTAAACAAGCAGATAAGACAGTAATATTTAAAAGCATACAGACCGATAGATACCAGGAGATTACTCCTCAATGGTAGTTTACAACACAAACCCACAAAAAATTTGAAAAGCAACTAAAAAAAAAAGCCTAATTTTCAATGGTGAACTTGTGAAATTGAGGCAACTTTTATTACACACAGCCAACTAATTTCAATGTGTCGGTTTCAATCACATCTCCATGAATGCAAACAAATGTATTTACACTGCCTTTCATTAGCACATCTCTGACTATCGACGTGCTGGCATTAGAAGTTGCTTTGCCGTTACTGAATCAGGGAAAAGGTTGTGGTAGGTGGGTAAGGGAACGTAGGCAGCCGTGATCATTTTGCCTGGGAGAGAAAGTGGAAAAAAAGTTAAAACCTGGAGAATGCTCTCCACATTGTTTTATTAATGATTCAAAACCAAATGGCAACATTACATACCTGCAAACCAGCGTCCATGAAGTGCATTTACAGTTGCCATCGCTGCTGGAATCGAGGGACACTTCACGTACACGTTACCCTGTGTGAACAAGAGTCGAGGAAAAGAAAAACTCTTTAGATTTAAGCAGTTCACAGCTTTGAAAAATGTCTGAACAGAAAGTCACAAAAGTTTTCCCCTCTGAGATTCACATTTGTTTAATGAATCCATCTATACTTGCTCATTGCTGCTTAGTCTCACTACTTGATTGATGATATAACTGTCTTATTGTTATACACAGCTGAGAAATGTCAAATTCATGATATGGCTCTCTATTGTGTCAACTGGTCAAAGTAAAGGCTTAAAGTGGCAATGTCAAAGATCTGTTTTGTCTTTGGTGACACCTATCACCATACATGGTAATTACAGGCTTGTTCTTGAGCTACACATCATTATGTTTCTTGACATGAACTGACACTCTATGCTTCAACTTACTTGAGCCGAGTTCTTATCAACATAAATGTGAACAATTCCTCCATGTTTGTTGCACTCTTCAATCACGTCATCTTGGATCTCAGAGGCCCAGCTGGGATCGTTTTCCCTGAAACACATTCAATAATGTTAGTATACCTCAGACAAATGGGACAATTTTCAAGACATCTTAAAACAATGTCGACATCTCCATATTTACACATTGAAAGGATTCTTGTTTCCTGTAACTTGCTTTGTCTAACTCAGGCTGCTAAAGCATCATATCAGCTTTGTGATGCATTTCTACTCAAAGATCCAGACACATTTTGTCCCCATCACTCACACTGAAATCTTCACAGCTAGTGTGGAGAGGAGCAATGATTAGAGACCAAAAACTCTTCTTTCAATGGGCATGCGAGTAAATTTAAGACAATAAAAGTGAACCCTAAATCTAAGTGATAATATCCTTACGCTTGTGGGTTGAACAGGTTGGACAGCTGAAGGCAGTGTGTGGCCAGTGGCTGTGATGGGAGGTTCAAGGCTTGGCTTGGAGCTGGAGTTGGAACAGCTGAAACAAAAAGAATGATTGATTGATTGATGTCAATGTCACTGAATTTTCTAAAAACAAACACACGCAAAGACACACAAAATGTTTTCCATCATCTAGCGCCTCACCTGCTGGAGCCCCGATGTTTCCAAACGGTATGGAGCCGGTCATCTGTAGAGCCTGCTGAGCAGCAGGAGGAATCTTCAGACCAGTTCCTGTGGAGGGAGAGAGAGAAATGAAAAATTGTTTTGCATAGGTACAACATATAAGACACCAAATCAGATGGTAGCTTCATGACACTGACAGAGATGGTGACATTTTCAGAAAAGTCCTTTAGGTGTGTCATGTCTACCACTGGACTTGTTTCTTTATAAAAATGGAAACATTTGTTAGTGTTTTGAGCTCTGTATGTGAGACGCCTCATACACATTCAGGCCAGTGGATTTCCACGACTTAACAGCAATTCCTATGTCCAAACTTTTTGTGATTTCTGTGTGTACATGGAAAAGTAGGTAAAATAAATTAAATTAACCACAATAGTTCCAAGACCATTTGTAGACAGTAGGAACTAGTGATAATTATTTCTATTAAGAGTATTGTTGTGATATGCTCATATCATTTTATACCCTTCTGCTATGAAGGTTAATAATTCAAATTGTAACTAAAAACTTAACTATGAAATAGATATTCAAGATTTCATTTTACTCACTTTAAGAGTTTCTGAATTCTATGACTTTTCCAGGTTTTTCATGACTGTACGAACCCTGCTTCAACAATGACAAGGTAGAAATACATTTATCAACCACCATTTCCTAAATTCTTTGCAGCACAAGTTTTCTTTGTCAGTTAGTAAATTGATTCTGGACTTTTAGTGGGCGAATCAAGTATATTGAGGATATTACACGACTGAGATTGTGAAAGCCCCTTTTCACTTTTTACTAACATTTATTAGACCAAGCTATAAAGACAATAATTTGCAGATCAATCATTACAAGCCTACCCCCTGATTAACAATTGTATTTCTCAAAATTGTGGATTAGACCTTTAAAGTAATACGCACCACAGCACAATTTTACTCAGTCTAATGAATAATTTCCTCTCCTGTCAGGTGTGATATGTATGCCAGTGATTTCGCTCAATAGAGTATTTGGTTAAATATCTGATGTAACATGAAGCCAACGCTTATTTTGACAATTTTTCAGTCCAAGTGAATAATTCATTTTCATTTAGTCCCCCTGTACTGTTGGTAGAAACACGACACAGGTTATTACAAACCTTCTGCTAGTCGAGCCATAAGCTGTAGACGCCCCGTGGTGCCGAGGTCGATGCCGGTTCTCTCTAGTTCATCATTGTCCAGGAACGAACTGGCCGTCGATGAATCTGAGCGCTCTGTAACATGCCCCACCTTCATTGGACGTCCAGCCAGTTCAAACCCATTCAGTTGCTCCAAGGCCTTTTTTGCACATTCTGCATCTGCAAACTTGAAAAGGCAAGGAGTTTAGAGTCAAACTAGCTGCTGGCACTACTGCACTGTTAATGAAATACAGAGGCTTTAATTACCGATATGAAGCCGTATCCTTTGGATCGTCCAGTCTCGCTGTCCATCATAAGCTGGATTCCCTCAATCTTTGGAAACAAAAAACACCAATGCACAAGATTGTAACAAATGCATCTGGATAACAGTAAAAATTCCCATGTATTTGTGAAACTTATTTCTGACCTTTCCAAAAGGCTCAAAGATCCCTCGAAGCATTTCTTCAGTAATGTTGAAATGCAGCGAGCCCACATACAGCCGCATCGGACCCGAACTGCCCTTCTGTAGATTATTGGCAGCGGCTGCTGCTCTGTTTTTCTCAGCCTGTAATTACATGTGGAAAGTGTAACAATTATTATTGTTCAAAATATATTAAACATTAGGAACTTTCATATAGAAATACCCCATTTATCCCAAACCACTGTAATCTGAGCTAAATTAGTTCATTTGAAAAATGAAGGGTGTTGGGGAACAAGATTTTTGTTAACAATTTAAGCTCTTTGCTGCATTTCTAGAACAGTTTTGTTTGATATTTAGAAACATTTCATAACATCACGGGCATGCTGACAGTAAGACTGGTCAGTGTTTGGGGCACAGACAGGCCTCTGCTGCTGAAGCACAGAGCTTTCTATTAATAAATTCAGTCACATTGGATGGAAATAATCCAGCCGCACTTTATTTAGATGAAGTTAACATTAGGTCAAGACACCCACCTGAGAGGCCTGGACGATGATGGGAACTCCTAAAAGCCTCTGGCCGGTCAATCCAATCGCCAATGGTACAGAAGAAGCCTCCACAAACTCTATGTATGCAATACCCTTTGATCTCCTTGAGTTCCTGTCTGAGATCATCCTCACGTCTCTGACCTTCAGAGAGAAATAGTGACAGTTTAACAGATAATTTATACATACAGGCTTGCTGGATTATACATGACAACATGAAAATCAACTGACTTTTCCGACAGCTGAGAAAAAATCTTCCAGGTCTCGAGCTCTGATTCTCGCAGCGAGCTGCATACAGAAGACTGTGCGGGCATCCCTCTCCTCTGGTGTTAGATTGTCAATTGGTTGCCTTAAAAAGACAAAAACACCCTAATTTAAACAATGAATACAACAAGCTGTTTAATGAATAACAGATGAAATTATTAATATGTATGGCACATTAAGTCATATTATAGACACCTTGATTTTGTTGTGGTGCCATATAGCACCCTCATAATCTAAATTTCTAAAATCCTAAACTGTGTAAACATGTTTGGTCAACCATGGTGTAATGTTTGTTTCCTGATGATAGAAATAAATCATTAAAAAAGACCTGTAAAAACCTCAAGAGTAGGTTGGGAGGACATCTTTTTGATTTGGCGGTGCTTTAACAACATAAGTGTACACAGCAATGTTCAAAATGTGAATATTCATCTCACCTGATGGGACTCTTGTCTTTTTTGAAGGGGCTCCGGCTTTTGGAACGTTTCCGGCTGAAATATTAGCAGAATTATTACTTTTTGTGGGCAAAATATGACAATGTGTCAAAAAAATTTGTCCTGTTAACCCTAACGTCCACAGCAGCATGTGAGCAACTACTAATCAATTAATTTCCTGCTCCAGCATGACAAATCGCTTTGCCTCTCCCAAACAGAAGAGCAACTTATAACAAGCAATATATGTACAGTATTTTTCAAACAAAAAGGAAATTCATTTTAGTGTTTTCTGAACTGTCTGAACCAGAAAGTTAAAAAGACAACATTCTGTGATTGAAAATACTCAAAAACAGCAGATGGATTGGTTAGTTATTGGTAACTACATGCACCCATTGGCCACTTTATGAGGTATACCTATACAATCCGGTGCAATCCAGCACAGCAATTCTGCCACATATCTCTCCTTTATGAAGCTTATAATGGTCAGTATTTGTTTAAGCTTTGGGAGAGATTAATTCAACACGGCTGTATGCAAAAGTTTGTACCCTGGGCTATTTAGATATTTGGTTGATTTCTGAGGAGAAAAAAAATAATAAATATGTTTATATGTTATATGCCCTGCAGCAAAAAATAATTCAAATGTTAATGCAACAAATGAAACCAACTGTAGCCTCTGCAAAGGTTTGGGAACTCTACTGGCAATCCTTTGGCAGATATCACAGCAATGTTTGATGCCAGCTAAAAGTCTATTCTTGATTTAGTCATTTTCACAAACTCTTTCTGCAGATCCCTTCAAGTACTGAGATATTTTTAGGCTGTCTTGCATGCACAGCATGTTTAAGATCTACCCACAGAGTTTAAATGATGTTCAAGTCAGTTAAGATCGTGAGGGCTGTTCCAAAAGTATCAGCTTGTGTTTCTTGATGTAGCATATGGTGGATTTTGAAATCTGCTTTGGATCATTGCTCTGTTGTAGAGGCCAGCCTCTTTTCAGTTTCACTTTCTTGACTGATGGCATGATATCTACATCCAGTATTTGCTGATATTTAATGGAATCCATTGTTTCCTGTGTCACTGGCTGCCACACAACCCAAAAGCAGAATATTTCCACCCCTATACTTAACAGCTACAAAAGGGGGTTACCTAAGTACTGACATAGTAGGGTGCCAAACTTTTGCACATGCCACAAATAGTTCATTTTTTTGTCTACCTCTATTATTTTAAGTTTATTAAAAAAAAAAGCAGCAGTGTAGTAGCATTTGAAGAGAGGCTAATATTTCATGTCCATTTGCTGCAGAGGTTGTATTTACTTCTTTTCACTTCAAAAATCAACAAAAGATGCAATTTGCATGTAACTTTTGCATACACTGTTCTTACTGTGGTTGTAGTTAGAGGTTGTGTTGTACTGCACAACATTATATTGAATGCCTTTCTCATATTCTTCCCTCATGTTTGTAAATAGTGTGGGCAAAACTTTACAAACCCCTCTCAGAATAACAGTCCAGTTCAACACCACTGCAAACTACAACCTCATGAAGAAACATATAGTTAAAGAAGGTGGAATGTTTGGCTGAATAGTTGTAGGGAATTGGATAATGTTGTACCTAACAAAGTGGCCTATTTGTATATCTCATTAAGGTTAACAAGGTCACATACATGGGGCTCCTGCGTGCTCTGTATCGCCCAGATCGTTCCTTGCTGCGGGAGCGGCTGCGATGACGCTCTCTGCTGCGGCTTCTTTTTCTGTCTCGGCTCCGGCTCCTCTTCTTACCCTTCTTTTTGTCTTTGCTTCTGCTTCTTCTTTTCCTAGAGCCTGGGCTCCGGCTCTTGCTTCGGCTCCTCCTTTTCCTAGAAAAAAACATGTTACAGCACTGCTATTGTGGTGCAAAGTGAACAGTTTTAAATTAAATGGATGAGTCCCCGTGGTTCAGTGAAGTAAAACTAATGCGAGAAATTTAAAACTTACTTCTTGTTCTGGTCGTCATGTCCGTTTGCATGAGAGGACTTGATCTCATCCTAAGCAAGGTTGATAGAAGAACATCATGAGGACGTAGATGAAACATTTCAAGTCGTCAAGGTAAAGGGGGTGGGGTGGGACAAGAGAAAATGCAAAATATTTTCAATTAATAATAATAATACTTCAAACTTTCTACTGTCATGTCTGGACAGTGTCCTTCCACCACCCCAATAGCTTCCCATCCCACTCCTGTTTTTTTATTTTTCTTTTTTTTTAACAAGACTGCACAATACTTAAAGCAAAGATAAAGATAAGGGAGGGAGTCCAACATATTAGCTGAGTTCAGGAAGCTTTGACAATTGTCAGGTCATCTCCACCATTCCCCTTCTAATAGATCGTACCAATGCCACTATTTGTGCCTAATCATGTGACCACGAATGGCCCACAGCCACTAAAAGAGATCCTGTGTAGTTGGTGTCAGTCCAGTGATCTTCACCCATTTTCGTTCTTGGACTGTAAGAGCTCGATGCCACCTCTGTCACACATCTTGCCCTGAAGCAAACAGGGATTCACACTTCTTAGTAATATTGACGCCCAAGAAAATAAATGAATAAAAAAAATAAAAAAAAATTAGAAAATCCATTAATTCAGCCACGTGTTACACTACCATTATTTAGTTTGCATTATGAAGTAATACTCATAACCTTTTGACTTGAGAAGGAATTATGAACTACTGAAAAGTAACTTACTTTATAATACAATGATGCTAGATAGAAGTATCTATTTACAGTCATTGTAGTAATATATCAATATCTGTGGTGTTGTGTAGCATGCAAAATCAAGATGCTGATTCACATTACAGTTGGCTATGGCAAAGAGGCAGTATTCATATTTACGAAAAATAGGAAATTATTCACCTGTAATTAGCCATAAAATTGTGCAATGGGTCATGTGTTTACACAGCCAAACTGTGCAACTGCAATCTTGTTATAAAACTACAACTTTTGAAATGACAACAGTTATAGTTTGATACAAACACGATTCAGAATTCCTTATTTTACAACTTCACACGTAATGGTTTTTGCGAAAGAGCAATTTGGTGAAAGTTGAATGACTTAAAAGGTGCTTGAGAGATCCATTCTTATCAAAGCCACACAAAGCAGGACATGTATTTTTCGATTTCAGAACAAAGGTTTAGATCTGCCTGCACATCCAGAGACAGTAACAGCATGCAGACTGTAAATCTGAATACTGCCTCCTTTGCTGGACAGGTAAAGATGGGCTTATCAACCATTGGCATTCACCTTGTTGCAACCGAATAGGGATTGGATGTTCTAGGTTGAATCTCTTTTAGTCCTAAGGTGAACCACAGTACATCAGTATATGCGCAATAACTACCTTCCTTTTTTTCACAGTTCACAGTGGAATCAAAGATGAATTCATGGGAGTAGAGGTGAGATATCATTAGGGAAGTCTATAAAGAGAGATAGATGTGGATTTATTTATAATTCTGTATTGCGTTTTAAATACTCAATCACACACCACACAACATTCAAGTAAACTTTGTCACAGTAGCAAATATAAAGGACTCAAGAGTAAATCATAACAGTGAAACAGGCCTCATCTCTGTAGTCCTGAACCCACCTTTCTGTATGGAGCCTCCAGCATGGCCTCAACGTCAAAATCATCAGCCATGATGATCCTGTGAAAAGGAAGCAACAATAAGTACCTCACAAGAAACTGTATTACTGTGCATAATCACATTAAAGCAAAAAACTGGATAATTTGTTTTGATGCAGTTGGTCACGAGGTTCCCTCCCTTCTACACAGAAATGTTTGGTAACTATTTTTGATCAATTAGTTCTTTAAGCCATATTAAGTAAAAACAAAAAAAAGTCAAACATCCCCACGTTACAGCTTGTCATTTGTGAGGGGGTGCTGATGTTCTTAGTCTTGTGTGATAGAAACATTTTTTGTTTTTTCTTCACATACACATACTTCAGACTGTTAGTTAGGCAAAAGAGGAACTTTGATGACAAAACGTTTAAGCAATTGACTCAGTAAATAATCTACAAATTAATTCATAATAATCATCAATTGCAGTCCTACATAGCATAAAGATTACACCCTGATACTTCTCCTATGTCTGAAATCCAGTGAATGGAATCTAGATTACAGCCTCGACTAACGGTTATCATCATTACTGATTAATCTGCAGATTATTTTCTTCATTACTCATTTGGTTTATATGTCTCTATAATATCCATCCCAGTTACTCAGAGTTCAATTTGACCTCTTCAGATTTTGTATTTTGTTGCAGCTCTAATCTAGATGAACATCATCTGAAAATAAATTACATGGTAACAATGTGCTTCAAGGAGTTTGCCTTAACTTCCTTCATCTTTCCCTCAATATCACAATTTTTTACATAGTATTTGATAAATTTAACTGGATATTAACCAATTAATATAACAATCTTAAGGTTACAGATTCAAAAGAGTTCAACGACCAACATATATTTAATGTTAAGAGCTATCATAAAGGATAAACATGCGTTGCACTTAACACGAAGCTAAATGCTAACTAGCCACATCCGTGGTTCAACGTTAGCTAATTTCAGTGACCCTTATTATTATTTAAGCCCCACATTTCACTTGATTGATAATACAGATATCAATAAACACGTACACCGGTGCGACAAGACTGCAACCATCCTTACTCAAAAATGTTTACAGTAAAACAAATAATGTTTACTTTGGAAAAACAGGCGCTAAGTTGTCAGTGAAGTGCCAATATGGCGGCAGCGAGCTAACTGCATTAGCAAACATCGACGTTACCGTTTGAAATTGACGAAATGGCGTGCCAAAGTCAAAATATCGCAGAAAATGTGCAGCTGAAGAGACTCCTCTCGACGTCTCCGTCTCGGCAGGTCACACAAAGCTAAGAAGAAATTAAAATTTTCTAAGTTATGTAACCTTTTTTCAGTAGCAGGTCGCGGCCTGGTATCAAAACGCTCTTTCCTTCCTTCCTTCTTCTTCGTCGTCTTCTTCTTCTGAGAGGTTTTTACGGCAGCTGTGGTATTTGGTGTCGCATCACTGCCCCCTACTGGAGCTAAGAAGCACTTCACCAGCTCCACCCCCACATGCAAACTATATGCCACATTTACTCAAGTAGTCTGCTTACGTACAATTCCTTGCATTTCACTCAAGTAGGCCCATTTTTGCTTCTTTATAGCCTACTTTTATACCACCACACTACAGAGAGAAATACTGTATTTTCGCTGCACTATCTACTACTTATGAGGAAGATTTTCCTTCTCATTGTCAAAGATTAACACAGTGTTTCCAAACCTTTTTGGCTTGTATCCCATTATAAAATAGCAGTGTCTACTTAGAGCCACTTGTCATGTGTCAGATGTCTATGAGTTGTAAGCAATGCCTGATTTCCCCTCTAAATGTGGGATTTATATTTATATTGTGAGCTACACCAGATTTGTTGAAAAATCGTGTAATGTTTTTGGTGCAAATTATAGGTACACATCATCTTTTGTCAGGGGGCTGGATTTGACCCATGGGCCAATATTTGCCTACCACTGGCCTACAGTAACGCAGCAGCAACCACTGATAAAACATGCATGAGACCAACACCATGGAAATATGTAAAATAATGTAACGTCCCCTGGTTTGCCTATGAAACACTACTGAGGGAACAAATACCCTAAATGTGTTTCATGGCTCTGTGTCACCATCTAGTGACTCTTCAAAAGAAAAGTCAACTTGTGCATTCATATCCCATGAATATCAAGAATTTGCGTCCCTGTTTCTATTTCCTGTTTAATATGTCCAGATTAATATGTTATGTTAATATTGTATATTTGTTACATATAATATTTGTGAATTTGTTTTGAGGTGTCTTTATTGCATGCACCACGCTTTCATGTATGATACAGTTAAGTGGTTAATATAATACTGAACTCTGGTAGAAATTTTCATTAGTTGCTTCATGTTTTTAAATGCATTTGTTTTAACTCTTTCAAATGCAAAACAGCCTTAAGCTTAGTTCAGCCCCAAACATCAACAATTTGTGAGACAAGCTTAGCTTTTAACTTAAAATTGAACCAATTATTGTATGTAGTATGTAGCCTAAGTTTCATTTCCCAGTGCTAATTCATTTTATTCAGTCAGTTTCATGCTGATACTGCTTGTAATAGAGATTTGAGCCCTGTTTGTGTACGGTATGAGTTTTTATGTTATTGCACTGATTGAAGTTCTTTTGTGAGATGCTTCATCTCATGTGGCTTATTCTCAAATTTAAATGTTGAAACTTCGAAGCTGCGGTTGATTATCTCCCTCTGTACTTGAATTATAGACATAATTACTATAGAAAAAATGCATACAGCTTAAAAAGAGTTTATTTCACATCACAAACTTGTGACTTGTTTGCCAAGAGAGCTACAACATTCAATTTCCTTTAATGCTTGCATGTATGACAATAAATAAACAGTGTTGGACAGTGTTACTGCATTGCTCGTCATTATCATCTATAATCACTAGTGCTTATTTACAATGTAATGGATATCAGCATTTGATTAATAGTCACTATAACGTACTGTTGATGAATGATAAATTCCATTACTTATAAAGACAAATACAAACACATTCTCATCTTCAGTCAGATTCATTGACAGCACTTGGCAGTTGCATATCAGGCAACAGAATCTTCAGTGGTAGTTGTGTCATTGAGTTTAAGTGGTGCATCATAGTCTGGGGGAACATCAAAAAATGGCTCATCGTCGAAACAGAAATCATCAGATGGTGGTGCGAGGTATTGCAGCTTTAAGATGAAGCCTGTGAGGACGCCTCCCAGTGCTGACACTCCTATGGTGGAGAACACAGCTGCGACCTGGAAGAGAGCCTGTTCCCGGGCAGTCCTCCCCAGACCTGGCTGTAAACCGGGGATCAACATCTGCAGCTCTTGTAGTTTAGGGTCCCCTTCCACTGGTGCTCTATGTGTAAAGATTTCGTACAAACTGGGGCCATAAACCTCCTCGTCAGCCATCAGTATAGCACAGATCCCTGCAGTACAGGATATGAGTCCTGTTAGACCGTGTAGGTTATGTATTCCACATTGATCCTGGATTCTCATGCGCCGTGCTAAGAAGGGGCTCAAGTACTTATAGCCCAGCATACATGCAGTGCAGCCCATTATACCCAGAGCGTATGCAGCAGCAGGCGATATCATCATATCAACAGATGCCCCTACTGTCACACCTCCAGCCAGGGTGACGTTCTGAACATCAGCCATGGTGAGCTTACCGTTTTTGTTCAGCATCGCAGAGAGAGCGAAGGCTGTGAGCGTGGAGGCACTGAGGCCGATGAAGGTGTGGAGGATGGCTCTGTGCTGGTCGTCTCCTTTCAGTGTTAATGCTGAGTTGAAGGAGGGCCAGAACACCCAGAGGAACAAGGTCCCCATCACGGACAGGATGTCAGAATGGTAGCTGGTGGTCTCCTTTGCATGACCTTCATTTAGACGAGGCCTGTACAGCACAAAGGTGACACCCAAGCCAAAATAGCAGGCAAAGAGGTGAATGAGAATAGATCCTCCTGCATCGTTGATCCTCAGATACTTCAGCACGGCCCATTCTGTGACTGCAAACATTGGCACTTCCAGCAGAGCCATGACCAGCAGCTGCAACGGACTGGTCTTCCCCAGCACTGCCCCAAAAGATATCAACACCACAGCACAGGCAAATTCTGCATTTATGAGGTTGATCACTCCAAGGTGTATCTTACCGTCATGGCTGAATTGGAAGTACCCCTGCACCAGAATGGCCCATTGGATTGCAAAAGTAGCCGTGAGGAAGTTAAAAACCATCCCCCCAAAGCCATACAGGCGGAAGAATGCCAGCAAGCATCCAAAGCCGAGAAATATCATGACCTGTATGTCTGTAAAAAAAGGGTAGTCCTTGTAAACTGCATTGTCCATGGGGTCAGTTTGGTTGGTCTGAAATCTTGCATCAGTGTGTTCATCATAAGTGACAAAGGCAGCATACAGGATAACAATAACCACCTCAATGACAAACACAAACACAGGTAACTTAAAGCGAAGGCTGGTCGACTGTGTCTTCATCTTGACGGTTCTTCGGAGCAAATGACAATCATTTTTTTTGCAGGCTGGATTATCTCTGTGTAGATAAGACAGATCATTGGTCAAGCCTGTTCTCTCTCAAACAAACACAAGCAATATTCCCCTCAGAGAGAAATACTGCTGTATGGACTTTGGCCGCTGTAATAAGACATGCAACATTTCTGATACATCAGCGTTTTTGTGGTTATTTAACAGCACAATACACCATGCACATGGAATCTATAAATTCACAGTAGCTTGTCTCATAAAGTATATATGCATCTGACATCAGAATACATTTTTATGCTGATAAAGCTTATGTCATGCTGTGATTGTGTAGTCAGTGCATGTCACTATCAGTGCAGTTCAGCAAGTTTTGTCCAGATCAATCACTTTGACTGAAACCTTTTTCAAGAAGTAGGTTAAAGTGACTGATGTAACAGTACTATGCATCAGCTTCTTTGATGTCAGCCGATGCTGACAGTCCTCTTACCATTTGACATACTGTGCAATGAAACTAGATACACCCCCAAAAATATGGGGGTCTGGTCATGTTAGACCAGTTTCTTTCTGGAGTAGCTTTAAGCTACTCATTTGTGATCTCAGTGGTTCTGGTCAGAATTTGATATGATCTTTTGTGACTGTACATCAGAGTACACAGAAAAAGAGTGAAAATTACTATTGAGCAAATTATTTTTGTTTTGTGAACTATTTTTATTTATGTCTCCTCTAAAATAGTAGCAGATGATCAATATTTTTTGATGTGAAATATGGAATACCTCAATACCTCTCAAATGATCAAATTAAAGGCCTGCTTGTCTGCTTTGAAAAGATGGATGTCGCACATTTCCTACTCCTACATTCTGATAAAACTAAGATGCTATTTATTGGTCCGGCTCAACATAGATATTTGATAAATTAACAAAATTTTCATCAATGCAACTTGCATGCAGAGACCTTAATTCATGCCTTTATGTCATCCAGAATCCATTTTGTTTTGAGGCCTGCCACATGTGGCCAAATGGTTCAATGCTAGTTACAATTTTAACAAAAACTAGAAAATTTAATCACATGACACCAGTTTTAGCTTCTTTTCATTGGCTCCCCATCCATGTCAGTTAAAGTGCTTTTGAGGATTTTGAAAATGCTCAATGGGCTTGCCCCTTCATACATGTCTGATCTTCTTAAAGCTTATATTCTATCCACTTTCAGTATACAATACTACATCATTCCTGTTTTTTTCTTAAAACTTGAAGCAGAGCAGAATACCAACTTGCATAGGTCTTTATTGGAAATATCCAACTAATTTTTAGGTAAATATTGGCACTTTTTCTTTTAAGAAATTAGCTGGAAACTAGTTACCAGTTAACCTGTTAGCAGACACTAAGAAAAGATGACACACAGATGCTTGAACTGTTACTGTTGTATTAAAATTATTTTAATTTATTGCATTTTGTGCCGACATAAAATGGTTTCTTTAAACCATTACTCGTACATAATTGCATAAGACATGGTAGAACATAAAACCATTACCATTTAAAAGACAATACAAACGGCCTATTTTATATCTATAAAAGCTGTATCGACACACATATTACACGTTATCTCTAAGCCTAAAATCACAGATCTATTTACAAATGCCCCATCTTCACTTGATAACCATGTTTAACTGCACACAATGTCCTCACTTAAACAAGTGTGCCCATGTCAGGTTCACACACACACATACATGCACAGCATAAGGGCATGTAATCATAACTTTTACACATACACTCTGGTTGAGGGAGTTTAAGAATTGTGACTAAACTTCTGCAGACCAATGACTGATATACAGTGCATTACGTTAATGTGATATTTGTTTTCCCCTTTTAATAAATTTGCAAAATTTCTAAAATTCAGTTTTCACTTCGTCATTATACAGTATTGAGTCTAGATTGATGAAGGAAAATACTTTTTTTTTTTTTTAATTTTCGCATAAGGCTGCAACATAATAAAATGTGAAAAACGGTCTGAACACTTTCTAAATGCACTGGATGTACCTGCAGATGTACACCATTGTCGTAAGAATTAAGAGTAAATGCAGAACTATTCAGATTTAGAAATTGCTGATGTAATCCACCTGCACGTTTCAGAATTGTGAGGGAAACACTGAGGGCTGTACATATATTTACCAAAAAGAAGACCTATTGATGTATGTATGATGAGGTCAGGATAGGTCAAGTCAAGCATTAAAAACACTACATGTAAATCAACAGGAAACATAGTATTAGAAGTCTTATGATTTCCTGGAAAAGATACTGAAGGCTAATGATTTTCTTTTTGCTAGAAATTGATTCAGAATTTCCTAAAAAAAAAAAAAAAAAACTTTATTGCACTAATAGGCCAAGGAGAAGAGGGAAATACAATCATATGACTGTATAATTACATGTTTGGATTAAAACTTCCATCATGACAAAACTAAATGCTTTGTTTGATAATGTACCGTGACCCGACTCTTACGCCTACAAAATGTCTACAGAATCAGTTGATTTTGAAGAACGTGAATGTCTATGACAAAACAGCAAGTGTGCATGAATTAATGTAAGTTCGAAAATTACTAAACCATACACAAATAGAAACTAAACATCCATTGTATACACACACACACACACTCACACACACAAAAACAAATAACAGAGAGGTACTCTACAGGTTAATCTGACTTGATGCATTCACCATGCGAAAACAGCTTAAAGGTCACATATTGTAGAAAGATTTCGATGTCTGTTTTGATAATAAAGAAGGTCTAGGTGCTGTATAAATAGCGTGAAACTATCAAAATGCTCAATCCACAAAGAAACACACACAGCCCGTATTCAGAAAGTGTGCATAAAAGCAAGCTTTGAGTTGACTTCCGTAATTTTGTGATGTCACAACTATACAGTCACTGCCAAAATGTAAAATATAGGACCTTTAATATGCACCTTACGATTCCTCTAAAATTCTTTGTAGTTATTAGTCTGTGCCTGTATTTTCCACATATGTCCGTCAACATCAAAACGAATTCCATCACATTTTAAAATGTACATTAGTGTAGCAGCAAATGGAAATAATGAACATTGAACATGAATAATTCAACAATTGGCAGGTACGCTGATTCGCTTACTCGCCTATAACTGATATCACTCTCATGTCTGCAGGATAATCATGAAGCTACAGCCAGAAGCAGATAGGTGGATTTTCTTTACCTTTAAAAAGAGCCAGACTAACTGTTTCCCCCTGATTGCAGTCTTTATGCAAATGTGAAAGTAATAGAAGGTTAGATGGTTGGGTTATCATTGTTAATACCAAAATATGGTTAAGTAAATTCATTAGTTGACCACTCACTCAGTTTCTCTTGTGATATGTATTATGAGAGGTGAATGTGCTCTTGTGATATGTTAAACAAACCCACTGTTCTCATCTTGTTTATGTAGGCCAAAGGGCTACATGTGGTTTAAGTCTTTATGTACCCTGTTCATTTGTTTGCCCCTTGTTCTTGTTCTATAAAAAGGTTGGTTTGACTTGGGTTGTTGGGAGAAGGAATGTTTATACTTGCCAGCTTTGTGTGAGCCTTGTCCCCTTATTGATCAATAATAATAATCAATAATATTCTTTTAAAAATTAATCTTTGGGTTGATCAGTGATTTCATTTCTGTGTTTGTGTCCAGTGTTTCAGAAGAAAATCCACCACACTAAGCTAAGCTAGCCGTCTCCTAGCTACAGCTACATATATAGCATGTGAACATGAGCGTATCTTTTCATTTAACTCTCAGTAAGAAAGTGCATTTCCCAAAATGTCAAATTATTTCTGTAATACTGTGCACTTACCATGCATTAATTACAGCATTTTTAAATTATTTAAATAAATGACATTTGTACACCTTTTTATCTGAACCATACCATAAGAAAAATTAATTATCTGCGATAAAATTTATGACGTACAGCTGACGTAAAACACAATATATTTTAGTGCCTCTAACACCTATAAACATCTTACACTGGTTCATATTGTATAATATCTTTTTACAACCATAACATAAATAAAATCCTAAGGTCTATTAACTTTCTCCTGAATAATTTACATTACATCGTACAAGTGGAGAGATGTCTGGTCTAAAATGTGTTTAAATTTCAAATTTAATTTATAAACAGATAAATCCCTGCCATAACAACAAGGACGATAAATGCAAAATAGTGGCAAATCTATTTTATCCAATTGGGTTTTGTCTGTTTCGAAAATGTATGGACATATTGACACACAGCTCCCACCTCTGCATTTTTAATTCTACAGTTAATTCATGTGAATGTTTTGCATGACCATAAGAAGATCCTCATCTAAGCTTTTTCCAATATGAATTAAAGACATTACTAGTGCTCTAATATTATTACTTGTGTGCTTCCAACCATATGATTTAATGCAAAAAACAGACCAGGACAAAGACAGACAGGATTAGATGAACAAATACATAAATAACATCTATAATAAATAATAGAAAATAAGAAAAATGGTAAAGAAAAAACATTCCTCTTTTACAAATAACCAGCAACAAAGCAAAAGGACAGAATGATGATTAAACATATAAGACGGGGAAAGAAATGTTCGACTGCCCTCCATTTTCTTTTTTTCCAATTCTTCTCTTATTAACCCTGTATTCTTAATTTAGTTTATTGCTCCACATTTGTATCATCGATTGTTACTCAGCTTTACTATCTATTGTTGCGGCAGTTTTCTGTGGATAAATTCAGTTTTTGGAGTCAAGTCTTGTTTTTCAATTCAGCTGTCAAAACTAACCACAACCTCATCTGCTGTTATCAGCTGACAAGCTGGGAACAGAAAGTATAACTGTTGCATAATTCTTGGTGTATCCTGCTGGTTAGAATGTAACAGATACAGCTAGGTCTATTAGATGTCACCTGTAAACACTGAAGTCTGAGCACAACATGTGGTGGCAGGTGACTGGACGGTTATGCGGGTATTTTCCTGGAATGATAGGGAGGCAGGAGAGGGCAGAGTCCATATAGGCGGCCATATTAAAAGCCTTTCAGGAATAGATGGTGATGACCTCACGTCCACCTCCACGCACTAGGAGGACCCGATTGAGACCGTCAGTGAGCACCTCAAGGAACTCCATGTCTGACATTCACAGTGAAGGAATCTAGTTTTTTACTTGACATATAAATGGAAAACCAAGCGATAGGTTAATACTGTTCACCATGTTGGTGAAAACTTTTTTGTTTGATGTACCTTCACAGGCCTGGCAGACGAACTCAAGTAACCTGACACATCATGACTCAAATGTGTGCATTTGAACTGATTTTAAGCTGGATGTTATTCAACACTATAAATTACATAAAAGGGGATATTGTTGGATTTTTTTTTTTCATTCTGTTGAAATGTTAGTATCTTTCAGTCAAGTCTTTTAGCAATCAAACATTCATCAACTACTTTAAACTAATTACTTCATCCAATTTTGACTATTATCCATTTCTTTTGGCAAATTCAACCTTTAAGCTAAAAAATTCATCCACTTGGTTTGGCATTAACTAACTTACAGATACTTCAACTAGCATACTTTCTGTTGCAGTAGCTGTTTCTATGATGAAGATTTTTAAGCACACTGATGCTAACTTAATAGGAAAGTGATGAAGGATCTTATGTAATTAACATTATTTACATATTTCACCAATAATCACTTAACCAGCTGATGTTGAATTTTTAAAAGTCTTTCCAACGGTTATATAAGTTATATTTTACCGATAATGTAATTTGGAATATTTAGTTTATTACAATCAATAATAAGCCCAAAATTGACAGTGCGTAATAGTGTGACTGACCAATTGAATCTCCACTGTGACTCTGTTTGGAGGAAATTGTATTAACACACATTTTTAATGGTGGCTTAGTCAACTTCTGTTACGACATCAGATTCTTATAAACACATAATAAAACACAAACAGTCACCATGAGTTTAGTAACAGTGAGATGAGCAGCTGATCCCAGAGCTGTGGAGGAGAACTGTTATTTAATCAAATGTAGGGGCAATGTGATCACAAGCAGCAGATGTCAATCGACACAATGCAACACATTCCCACTTTCGGTGTAGACAGGAAGTTTACAGACAAAACAGCGGGGCTGGAGACCTTCCTTGTTGTCAAAACACATAGAGTTAGAAGTACCAGCACTTTTCATCAGTTGTTAATGTGTATTTATTGTTTCGTGTTTAATGTTTTTACGCTGTCTTGCTGTGAAAAGAATTTCCTCTTACACTGACAATAATGATGTGAATTGATCTCAACACACAAAGAGAAATAAAATACAGCATGTAAGATGTAGGATACAGTTTTCAATGCCCACACGGTTCTTTGGTGGTCCAGGCATGTTGAGCAGCACAAGTTTCGCCTCCTTGGACTTCTTCATGATAACTTCATTGAGCCGCAGCGCTGTATGCATGCGCCTCACGTCAATCTGGTTCCTGATGCAGGAAACATTATGTCACGTTGGGTTTGGTTTACATATGAGTCTGTTAGCAGCTTGACTCAATTAGTTTAGTATGTCTCGCTACAATATGTTATTACTTACAGGTTTTCCCATTCCCTGCAGCAGCATGTTGGGAGGGAAATCATAATAATAATGATAATAAGTGAATTACATCTAGGACATGTGCTCATATAGGAAGCTGCATTTGTTAGTGGTTTAGGTTCAAAGTTTTGTTTGACACGTGCGCAGGAACAACGCGTATCTCTTCAAACCCAGGAACACGGGTCGATACATACAAATATTTACCCCTGAC
The DNA here is from genome assembly GCF_002260705.1 of Seriola dumerili. Taxonomy (NCBI): domain Eukaryota; kingdom Metazoa; phylum Chordata; class Actinopteri; order Carangiformes; family Carangidae; genus Seriola; species Seriola dumerili. The sequence goes on along the minus strand of NW_019174298.1, from coordinate 2,516,118 downwards.
CTATGTCCTTGTGGGTATGTCATGAGTCAGGAGTCTGCTTCCTGTGCACATGCTGAGTGAGGCAAGGGAAACTGACAGGTTACTCACGGCTTCATGTTGAAGAGGTCTTTGCCCGGCTCTGGGTGTGCTGCTAGAAGGGTCTTCCCCTTGTCTGCACCCTTATTGTCTGTCCAGGCGGTAGCGCCCCCTGCAGGCGCAGCAGGGGACATGGGGCTCGTGGGGCTGGTCGGTGTGGAGGCGTTCTTACTGTGGATCAGCTGAACCTGTTTTGGGTTGGAGACAGCCACAGACTGAGAGGGACACCATGACATGACAGTGTGACAGGGTGAAAGAGAGGACAGAGACAGCTGTCAGCAAAGGTGAAACCTTGGAAGCCAGTGGCCAGCGGGAAACCACTGAGCAGCCACTGGGGAGAGTGAAAAATTGCTGTGATGGCTGCTTTTGTGATGCTTACTGCCACATAAAAAGTAAAAACAGAAGGTTCTGTCCAAGCTGGAGAACAGAGAGACAACAGGTATGGAGGGAACAAGGACAGATGTGCTACAAATAAACAGGCAATTGCTCCTAAAGGGGCAACAGCAGCATTACCTCCTCTTCTGGTTTCTCTGCCACGCTGGTTCCCTCCTCAGCACTGTGCTGGGAGCGCAAGGTAGATGGGTTTTTACGTCGAATGGACCCACGGGATGAATCTGTGATGCTCTGGATCTATAGTTATAAAAAAATAAATAAAGAAATTGATTATATTCAATTTGTAATTTCCCTCCAGACTTTATTCTCCTCCCTCAAATCAAGTCCAGACACAAACATCTTATTATGAACCAATTCTCTGCTCCAGAGCTGATATTCACACAATAATGTGATAATGAAAACATCAAAATTAATATCACATTCTGCAGTGGGCCTGTGTTGACTAAAATTTCTGTTTATCCTAAAACTCTCGGTCTTACTTCTCTCTCCATCTCATTCTTGGTCAGATGCATTTGTTTGAGGATCTGTGATCGTTGCTCCATTATCAGTGTCTTCTCATAGGTGTAGGCTGAGATGTCACCATCATGCTTTTAAAGAGAAAAAGAACATTTCTTCTGTGTTATACAGGTGTCATGTACTGAAACAGGTGTCATATAACAAGAGGGCAGGCTCTATAGATAGAAGACCAAACTATTTTTAAACAAAATTTCCATGCAGGATGTGTTAGTGAACTCAGATAATGTGGCAGACAAGTCTCTCACCATCTCGACCACTTCCACTTCAGCATCGATGCGCAGGTGATAGAGGAAGGTGATGAGGTCTTTCTTCATCTGGATACTATTATCATCCATCTGAGCTACAGTGAAAATGCGCATCTTGCACTTCCTCCAGACCTTCAGGACAAAACAGGAACACTCACAGATAATGAACAAAATGTTCTCAATGTTCTTTTAAACACACTGTCCCAGAGTTTCTTCAGACAAAGTCATATCAAACCTTCTCAAACATAAGAATTTCAGAGTCTTGTTTCCCACCTTATGTTGGCGCAGCAGGAAGGGCAGAAGCATGAGCATGCCTCCGTCGTGGACAATCCACCACACATCTATGTGACCTTCAGTGAAGCGCTCTCCGTTGGACGGGTAGCTGGAGATGTTCTTAGGAACCAACAAGGCCAGACTGGCCACAGTTGTCTCTCTGACCACCTCTGCAAAGGGACAGAAGAAATTGATTTCTTATAAAAAAATAGAGAAAGGCCTGAGACAGCATAGATGCTCTTCTTTTAATCAATTGGTTTAATTTGTCCTATTAAACAGGAGGGGAAAAATGAGTAGAACAAATTTCTCTGGTGATGGTGTTAACTATCAGCATTCATAATATCCGGAGCCTGACTGATGCTGGATTAATGAGGCCAGCAATGAAACAGTTTGAGGGTTAAAAAAAATCTGCTAATGATATATCAGCTGATATTTATTCTTTAACAGAAACACATAAATATCATAAGAAAATATTTCTTCTGAAGATCCATTAAATTTGGATATTAAAGAATTATTACAAAGAAATGAACTGAGCAGGACATTTAATAGTGGAAAAATTAACTTTGTTACTTACTTTTCTTACTCTGCTTTCTGCTGGACAAACTGTGTACCTCAAACATATCTTGTTACTCACTGAAACATGAATCATATATATTCTGATACTGATATATCTGAGGTAAGATAATACTGGCAGATAAAATTGACCGTACCAATGTTTTGGTTTGGCTCGAACAAGATTAAATTAAGTTCTCTAACTTGCTGCTATTGTATAGAGGCTTTCACAAGGCTTCATGTGGTAGGTTAGGTTATTAACATTCAATAATTAACATCAAAGATATCCTTCCTTTCACCCGGGACTGAAGACTTACCAATAAAGTTCCTAAATTGCTGGTGGTACTCGGGCTGTTTCCAGTTACGGGGCCAGCTGACCATCACAGTGTTGTGCTTCAGACCCCCCAGTCCTCCAACTTGGATCAGGTGGGACGTCCCATCTCGCAGGTTGGAGGAGATGACCACCTGAGAGAAACCTTTCACCTTCTCTGTCTCCATCAACTTACGCAACGACTGCAGAGACACAGAGAGGGGAAGACAGCTGTCAGTGGGTCTGTGATTACATAAGTGGTAATTGTGGCAATGTGCACTGTGTTGGGAGATTAATTAACATTGGACGGACCTGGTCTGCCCTCTGCGCGTCACTATGGTTGTCGAGGAAGGTTCCTTGAACCGCAGTACCAACGATGGTTAGACCTTTCCCTGCTTTCAGCTGATTGGTCAGAGACAACAGACGAGGCTGCTCTACGTTCTGCTCGTCATCCACATTCACCAGAACCAGGATCTGAGGCCTGACAAAAAAAAACAAAGCAGCAGGACACTGAAACAGGACAGTGTGAAAGAAGAAGAAGTGAAAGCCCACTGGTGATTAACTGTTTTAATATTATGACTCAAAATGTTCATCTCAAAATATAAACTTATGTCATAAGTAAACATATGTCAATCTGTTTTTCAAATGTGTGTTTTATTATGAAAAGAAAGAAAAAATGTCTTTGGGGAAATATTAGAAATACTTTTTTCATCTCAAGGTCTGTTTGATTGACAGCTGTACCATGTCAGTGTGTTGTTAGCTGTGATTTTGAAGCATCTAAAAGGACCTAAGTAATATTTGAAGGTAATTTTACGTGCTGTTTAATGTGCTGCAGCCAGGCAGCTAAATAGTTATCTAGCCTGCAAACTGACATTAGCAGTGCACTTATTCCCAGTGAATGTTTGTTTGGTCGCTTATTCATCAAGCTGAGGTGCAGGACACGATGTGTTTGTGTTTGTAAATTAGATAAGAAGAAGAGACTTTGGGCAGGAAAGTAATCTGCTAAGTCTGTGGTTTTTGTGTTGTGCAGACGGTCACAGTGACCGACCTGCTCTTTGAATCAAAGTGACTTTATTCAAATTAATGCAAAACTACAGGGTGCCATCATGAAACCTAAAAATATAATATAGAAATTTCTCCCATTTGATTTCTGATTTTTTGGTCAAAGGAGAACACAGGACAACAGAGAGGATTAACAGAGCAGATATGTATGTTGAAGCAGACAAACTGTGACTGTTTAAAAGTTGAAAATTGAGCTGACTAACCTCCAGTTCTTGGTGTGTGGTGGTCCCTCCTCCAGCCTCATGAGAGCGAAGCGAGCAGCGCTCAGCGAGATGCCGCGTATCCCATCACCCCACTCCTTCTCTGCTCTGTTATACAACACATTCATGAGTCAGCACAAGATGTATATATGTACTTGAAATGTATGAATATATGCTTATTAAAAATGTGAAAATAAAGCAAGCCCAATCCATCACTGTCATAAACTAAAACAATGACCACCGGCAGAAAAATTGGATTTATTGCAAAAACTGACAAGGACAAACAGGGTGACAACTCAAGGTGGAAGCTGCAATACGATCTTATGCTTGCTTCTGGTCCTATGCCGTCATGATGATTACTTACCCACAGAACTCAATGTATTTGTAGATGCAGGTGGCGATGCCCATGGCAACTATGGCGTAATACCAGGAACAGATGAACATGAGCGACAGGCACAAACTCATACCCAGGAAAGACAGAGCCCTGTGGGGGACAGGACGTCACATGAAATTGGGAATTTCGGCTAGCTTCACACCACTGGTTGAAACACAGCAGTGGCCACAGCTTGTAAATAGGAGGTTTTATATGTGTTGAACTGCTGCTGAGGTAAAACAGGTGTCTGCAGTTCCTGAGACTGATGCTGCACATTTTCACTTGTTGGAATTTGTGTCAAATGCAGGTAAGAGAGCATGTCTTTCCGCAGAGTTAAAACCAGAAAACCTTCATTCTGCTAAAAAAAACATACTTTGGTATTATTTAGTAAAAGTTTAACTTCTAGGTTTGTCTGCTAAATCAGGACTGTGCGGGTGGGGTTTAATCAGATTTTTATTGTGATTCAAATTTGCTAATTCTAATTTTCTCATGTGAAATAACCAAGATGGTTCAGAAAATTGTGTTTTACTGTTGGATCCTATCACTCATTGTATTAGTTTGTATTAGTGCTCCTCTATTTTGTTTGTCTCATTCATCTGCACAAGGACACACACATACATATGCAGGTGCCAGTGGTTTCACACAATTACAATGATCAAAAGGTGGAGATAGTGCGCCAAAAAAAAAAATGTGCCGATAAAACTTGCTAAAGCTAGTAAACATGGATGTAAACAATACAGGATTTAAAATACTTTTAAAAAATCAGCTTTCCAATGATCTATGACATGCATTCAACATACAGTACAGTATGTGTTAGACCTCAAGGATACTCCTCAGAGCTTATTTAAATGGAATACACTATATGGTCGGACACTGACACACTAACTCACCAGTGGTAGAACTTAAAGCGCGGCCTCCAGTTTGGCGTCCTCAGCAAAGTCTGCAGGGCACAGGCAAGATTGACAAACATGTAGCACATCAAGAAGAACCTGAAGAAAGACAGAACAGATGAAGGGAGAGAGAAACAGAGAAAGACATTAAAGAGAAAAAGAAAGAGGTAAGACAGTGAGAAGTCTCTTAACTAAAATGAGTGTTGATTAGCAATGAACATACAGTGTTGTACTCACATGGAGAGGATGGGTGCCACTGCATCCAGGGAGGCGATGATGATGCCAATCTCACAGATGCTGGCTGTGAGCAGGAGGGCCCAGGTGGGCTCCCCATTGGCTTTGCCATGCCCAAACACCTGCAGCAACATGAAAGCATTAAATCAAATCAGACCTTACAGTAATAGCTTATGTCATGCGTGCATTTTGTGTTATGCATACAAATACAAAAGGAATTCAACAACATTCAAAAATCACTCATGTATTGTATAATTAAAAAAACATAATGAAAAGTAATTAATTAGTCCATCTTGTCTTCTTTTCAGACTTTTGAGACAAAGTTAGAAAACTTCAAAATATCAAGATTGAACAAACATTTAATTTTTTGATCATCTGTGCATCAGAATACAATATGTCAGTGTGAAATCACTTTGAAATCATCATAGTATGTACAGTACAAAAGTAAACTGGACTTGCTTTCCTCTTATCTCAAATCACACAGCTAATTTCTGAGCCTGCCAACATCAGTAGCCAGATGAAGAACACCAGGTCCTAACTGTGTAAATGCTAGACAAGCGAGATGCAACATACTGTACGATTTATAGCCATACTTTTATTTAATATGCAAATATGTCCTTAGCTTGGCTTTAAAAAAAGATATTTTCAAAGCATTTGTCTTCAAAATTGAATGAAGCTCTTTAGACCATTGAGACCTGATGTACTCCACATAAACACGTAACTTATTCTATTCTCTGCCATTTAAGAATAATGTTTGTTTCTGCAGCTTTTGGTGCAGTTGTCTGACTTTGATAAAACACTTTTCTGCTGTTGTGATAGAGATGAATTTGAATGGTACATGCTGCATGTGTACTCACTCTAAGAAATGGGATGATGCCGTCCCTTGAGATGGCCTGTAGGAGACGTGGAGCTCCTGTCAGACTCTGAAGCCCAGCTCCGCAGGTGGAAAAGAAGGAGCCAAACACAATGACCCACGGAGACGGCCATGCCAGTGTACCAATCACCAGGTTACCATTGACCCCTTCACCAAACCTGTGGAGAGAGAGGTGAAGATAAAACAACTTAAGCTGTAATAACACACACTAACTTGACTGTTGACAAAAGTAGCCTAGTCTAGAAACTAATCTTAATTGAAGTTGCCCAAATTCTAATTTTCATTAAGGCAAGGTATAATTAAATTATTTCTTTCTACAAAGTCTTTTAGATAATGTTATACTAAATGTTAAGGATTCACTAATATGAACAGATGGAAACCGTTCCAAGAAATGGAAAGTATAAAGTTGAAGTGGACTACAATTTCCCTGTTTTTAGTCATACTTGTTTATATTTTGGAAAATTATGTACACCAAATTCACTATTAAGAATCATTATTTGCTATGTATCACTGAATGCACAAAAAGCTATCAATGAATTACTTTAACTTTTTACTTGCTGAAGAAAAATCAAAAACGTGATGATTCCCAGGCAAGTTCTGGAGTTACATAAGTTTCTTTTTTCTGATTTCTAAGCAGATTTATGGATGTTTATTGGCGATGGACATCGGAGATAATGATATCCTTGTAAAGAGTAAGTCACACTGAATCTATACATAAAGGTATCATGTTGTGACTCCAATTTTTGACTTAGTAAAAAGGTTTTCTGTGCTGGTTGCAGTTAGTGAATAAAGCTATCATTAGTTATAAAATTTGGTTATAAACGCTATCATCATATAAATTCATTTTATTTTAACAACCCTATAAAGAGGTCTTAAATATGCACATAATGGCTGTATACATGATATGATGCTAAAAAAGTGCATATCCCAGGCAAACGGTCAAGCATCAAAAATGTTCTAAGTAGTAAAGGTGATGCTATTTTTTTTTTGAAACTTAAGTTTTTATTGAACTTTTACAGGCATGGCACAAGACAATCTCAACATGGTACTCCACACATGGACAGATAGAATAGGTGACAGACAGACACTCGATACAAGAAAAATAACCACACACATCCAAGTACAAGCATCCAGAAATCCATGGTGATGCTAATTTTAACTATTTTTCATTAATGATGAATCTGAAAATTAATTGGTAACTAAAGCTGTCAAATAAATGTAGTTAGGTAAAGACTGTCCTCAAAAATCACATTTAAATTTACAATCAGACTTACTTGTCCCTGAGGACTACTCCTTCTATACAGGCACCGAACAGCACCACACAAGACATGTCTAGGGTGAAAATGATTAAGGAATACATCGTTCAGAATAGTTGACCCAATCACGACGATAACATGAGAAAGATAAACTCATAGTCATCATCCAGCACTGTCAGAGCCACACCATTTCTCTCTATCGACCTTGGCTCATTGAAGGATACACACAGTAGATGTGGTGGTGATGGCTGCAATGGTGCCGATGGGGATCGACTTCTGAGCGTCACGCAGGTCTCCGGAGCGGTTGGAGCCGGCCATGATACCTGTGAGTGGAGCAAGATGAAATAATTAAGATGTTTTATGCTTTTACACCTGCATGGGAGGGTGATATCTCTTTTTCTTATCCTCCTCTCTGTCCACTGACGTCATATCACCAGAAACAAAACACTGAATCAAGACAGCTTGATGAACTTCAGTAACTGCTCTGTCTAATCAAGTTAAATTTATGGAGGATTCACAAAATACACAGGAAGATCTTATAGAGAGCTGAAGCAAAAACTGGAAGTCTTACTTTGTCTGCTGTTCGGTGCTGAGCAGATAATAAAAAGTTTTCCACTGACAAAATGACTGAGTGATAGTGAACAAAAAAAAAAGTAAAGCTTTGGGCCGAACTTAAAAGACACTGATATGCTCAGCAGATCTGAGGGGGACTGCCAGATCTATTGTTGATGTAAAAATATTGATTAGAGCAGCTTTAAAGATAGTTTTGATATGGACTGCCCCTCATCCATGTGAGGACCTCCTCTGTTCCCTTCAGATGTCTCTTCACTGGGCCTGTCTGATGCCAACCTGTGACAGATGGGAAGTATATCCCCACCAGCAGGGTGAAGAAGCTCGTGATATCAGCCAGGACGTAGCGGTTGGAGCTGGTTATGGGACTGTCTGGATCCATGTCTGATGCAAGTCCACGCTTCTCCACGACCACCCCTTTTTCCAGATAGTTACCAAACAGGTTCTCTGAAAGACAGACGAGCATGTGATCCTTTTGTCACATTGAGTGATAGTGGGTATCGTCATTTACACTGCAAGGCATCTCTTACCTGCCAGGATGCCACTAGTGACCCCTGGGATGCCCTGTATCTCTGTGATGTTGTTGTTAGTGAAGTAATCATCACAGGTGGCATTGAGGTACTCAGAATCACAGAAGGACCTCCACAGTTTGGTGGTGACAGTTTCGTTGTCTATTTCAATGACCTTTGCACACACATCGTATCCTTTGGAGAGAAGAGTTCGATTCCCCAGGATGCATACGCTGCAGAGAAAGTCAACAAAAGCCTCACTGTCACACACACGGATTTGACATCACCGAAGACTTTGACCAGTGATTCAACGAGTCACCTACGGGAAGACAGGGGGTTCAATGGCGGTCTTGATAACTCCAGCATAAACAGCCAGAATGGAGAGGATGACGCAGGCCAGGAAGACCAGTGCCAACTTGTTAACATATTTGACCCCCACAAACACCACCAGTGCCATGAAGCTCAGTACGATGGTGCCGTACACCCGCATGTTGTTGAGGAGAGCCGCTTCTGCCTCTGGCCCCTCTAGGCCCTCGATCTTGAAGATGGCTGCCTGAGGAACAATGTAAATCTGAAAGAATGGAAAGATGGAGGGATGAATGTGGATGAAGGTCAGGTAGAGGGAAGAGAATAAGATGAGGTGTGGTTGAGTATGGCGGAGAAGAAAAGAAAATTAAACTTGTAAATTAAACTCAGTACACTCGTATCATAGAAAACTGTGAAACTTTTTTTCCAATTGCTAGTTGCCAAATAATTTTCTGTTAATTGACTAATTGATTGATCAACCAATCATTTCCGCCTGAGAGTAGTCATTAGTTTCTGGGTTCCTGAGTTCCTGAGGCTAATGATGATTTAATTAAGAGAGTTTCACAGCAGACATTTTGACGTTTTCACAGGATGATCACCAATGTAAAAGCAAAACAACTAATAATGCATCTGTTACATTTAAGTATCTCTGTAGTCATAACAGTGACACAGCAACAAACACAATAACAGTTTTTGTGTTATTGTCTGTCATGTCTTATCAAAATATCTGCAGGGAATGAGGCCTATACAGACCAGGACAGCATGCAACACAATTAACATGTGAGTTGTTTGATAATTAAGGCGACTTACCAGCAGAATTTCAATGCAGCCAAGAATGTACATAGCACCTGCAAAAGTAGTTCCTAAGTAGAAGCAGATCCCAACAGCTCCACCAAACTCAGGCCCCAGCGAGCGAGAGATCATGTAGTATGAACCTCCAGCTGTGAGACACAAACACACAGAAAAGTCACCGCTCTGTCACACACAAACACACCTGTACGTCCCCTTCGACATCCACTCACCTGGCACAACTCCATTTGTTGCAATGGCACTCATGGAGATGGCTGTGAGCATGGTCTGGAGAAAAACAGCACACAAGAGAGGAGGGTTACAGGACCATGAGAGGCAGCAGGTGGACACCTCACATTAAATATGGCTGACAGAGAGGTTTTGATGAACTCAGGGACGAAGCAAAGAAAAACATCCACAGTCTGAATCATTTGGTCATGAAAAATTGATCATCGTGGGGATAACTACAGCTGGTTAAGCACATACTGTCACTTCAATGACACTGTCTGCTACAACCAGAGGTGGAAAGGGACTGATTACATTTAACTAATAATTAATCTAATTTATTTAATAACAAGTACTGCATTTAAGTACAATTTCCATTTTGAGATTTTGATTCCACCTCTTTGGTTCAGACTGAAGTATCTCAACAACTATTGGATGGATTGACATGATATTTTCTACAGACATTCATTGTCCCAAGAAGATGACATCCACAGACTTTAGTGATCCCCTGACTTTTCCTCTGGTGCCACAATGAGGTTCACATTTGTGGTTTTCAGTTAAACAACTACTGGATGGATTCCCATGAAATTTCAATATGAACATTCATGTTTCTGTCTTTGTGAAATCTAATGACTTTGACGATCCCCTGACTTTTCATCTAGCATCATCATCAGGTCAAACTTAAAATTTTTTAATTTCTTCAGTTTATGATCGAACACCTGCAAAATGAAGGACATTCCCATCCAAAACTTATATGTTATGAATATGTAAGCAGCAGTGCTGGGGTGTTAGTAGGTTTATTGGCAGTGTGCCTCATGCCAGGATTTACTATGTCACCTTCACCATCTGCGCAATTCAAATTATAACTAGAGACAGTCTTGTGATGGGATCACATGTTTCCGTGAGTGCTCAGTAGTCATTATTACATGTGTACTCAAGCACTCACGTGTTGGACCACACCCATCTTTGAACTGAGCCTTCATTTTGATCTCAATTACAAATGTGAAAGGTTTTATGACTGTATCTCTCTGGGTTGCAAAGTCTGTCCACAGACAGAAACACAGACATAGAAACACCTGCCACTATAGTAGTTGTCTCCAGGACCACATTTTGCCATGATGACACACACACACAGACACACAGACTCACGCAAGGTGGAAACAATAGCAGACATGCTGTTGCTGCTAATTACACACTATGTTCTATATTATAACAGCCTGTAGCTTAATCACAATTGGTTATGTTTGTGCTAAATAAGCACTTTACACAGATATAATCGTGTAGATTGAAGTTTGCAGGTCTGTGGTACTGTATTAAATTTGACAGGCATAATTTAATTTAATGTAACTGGCTGTTTTCTGAGTGGACAGGGGTCACATTACACAGAAGATCTAAGATAGCAGGGACATCTGCAGTTTTACTCACCGTGGAGCAACACATGAAGACGATTATGAAGGAACCTAAAACGCCTCCAATTCCAACCATCCAGGTCATCCGCAGGAAGAGAATCACCCCAAAAATGTTCTGGATACATGGCAAGTATACCCCCATCAGAGTGCCCAGCTGTGGTGCCTGGAAAAAGTAAAACAAAGCGTCAAACCTGATTTCAGATTCTCAGTTTTCCAAATTGCTCATCTTACTTTTCATGTGAATGAATGGAAATGGGGGTTATAATCTGTTATTTTGCACTTTGTTGTTCAGTCCTTGTCTCTTTAAATCTATTCTGCCTTTTAAATTCATGGAACGAGGTCCAACTCTGTCATTAGAGACATAGGGGTTTATTCTTTTAAAACAAAGAGAGATGGTAATCTTGTTGAAAAGATGAAGACGAGCTTCCTCTTTGACACGAATGTATTGGCAGCAGCAAATTCAACCATTTCCCAGTGATAAATATCTACACACATTGATCCATAAATCCAGTGCTGTAAAACAATGAACTACAAACTATAAACACACTTGACTTTTGTTTGTGTAAGATGAATGTCTCTTTTCAATTATTCATTAATCACTGTATTTAGTTACACTTAATAAATTGTTTCTATCAATATCATGTGATTGTGCTTGTGTCATTGTGTCTGTTTTAGATCCTCAGGGCCCATCAGTTTACATTTGGCCCTTTGGCTTTGAAGAAGCAAGCAGGACAGAGCAGCCAAAGTAAACAATAGTGGAGAAACTAGAGTAAAACCCAGAGAGGATGCAGGTTATTGTGTGGTTAACCCTGTCTTATGCTCCACTGAACAAATGCAGGATAACCAATATAAGCCCTGATAAGGCCCAATGAATAATAAGCCTGGAAAAAAAAGGGAAGTACTGACAGGTGTAAAAACAGGATTTGATACAACTATGTTAAAAGGTCTTCAAAGTCAAATCATGATCTATTGTTTAATTTATTTGCTCAGTTCCCCAAATTCTCTCTGGAAATCAGATGTGTGAAAATAAAAATAAAATGCAGACTCAGATCCATTTCCCATCAGTACGTGATGACCCATTACGTGAGATCTCCATAATAAATGATTGCTTTCTGGATGTCTGGGGAAATAATTAAACTGCCATGTAAATTGAGGGTCAATAGGTGCCCAAGAACAAGTTTTCGCCCTGGGTTCTCCTAGGAGGTTAATCCGGTCATGCAGAGAACAACCACTTTACTCCAGACTGCAATATCTCAACAGCTACTAAATAGATTATCATAAATTGTGGTATAGATGTCCAGGATGAATACCATTAACTTTGGTGACCCCTTAACGTTTCCTCTGGTGCTATCACCAGGTCAAAATTTTAAATTTGGTTTAGGACCAAACACACTATGTCACAACTGCTGGTACACACGTTGAATAATTTAACACAAAATGTATAAGTATTTTTAAACTGCCAGAAAGTCAATATTAATTCACAGTGTTACTGTATGTATTACTGGATAGTATTGATTTGGTATACAGTGATCACTCTCCTACCTCTTCCAATTACAAATCCTCCTACATGATGTTGAAACTTTGCAGACATAAACATTAAACACATGTAACCTTTCCTCTTTTATGCCTGTAAGTTTCATGATTTTGTTTTTATACACTCAATTATACATAAAGCTGATCCTCTGGTTAAAATTGCTGCAGGCTAGGTATGAACCCATCGCACGCAGTACTATACCTTGACAGGTTTTTTAGACGGACGTGCCCCCTCCTCGTTATTCTCTTCCTCTTCATGCTCTTTGCTGCCTGTGGGTAAGTTGGAGTAATTGGCCAGAGTACTGAGCAGAGAGGAGACCATTGGACTGGTATCCATCTCCTCCTGCATCACACACACAGAAACAGAGTCATAACGGATCTGGACATTTACTCAGGACAGCAGTAAGAACTGGTTTCACACTGATTATCCCAGTATGTTTGTTACTGGCTATTGAAAGCTGTGCCCACCTCAAACAGAGCCATGTTCTTGCCGTCATACTGCTGGCTCTTCTCCACATCGCTGGCTGCACTGCTGTTGATGAAAGGACTGCTCTCTTTGGGGTTCCCATCCCCTGAAACACGTAAACACCAGGTTTATAACCGTTAATACATTATGTCCAAAAATTATTATTATAATTATTATGTCCAAAGTCATTTGGTTTTTATTTGGATCGAATAGTGCTGTGAACTCTTCACTGGAACAAAGAAGAATTCAGACAAAACTACCTTAACAACCTTGACTGTTGCAGAACTTTTGACCGTATCACAGTCTTTATCTGCATGAAGCCACATGAAGCTTGAAAGCAAGCAGGCAACTTTATTTATACAGTACTTGTTAAAACAGAAATTACAAAGTGCTTTACATAAGAATAAAAAGGAACGAGGGCATAGGACAGAAGGAAAGGACAATAAAAACAAAAAGGAGAAATAGGTATATGTTGTAATAAAACAAGGAGAAACTTTGTTGAAGTTTGTGACCTGTCTATGTTTCATTCAGGCTCATGATGCTCAACGAATGTGTCTGATCCCTGCTGTGGTTGTGCTGCCTGCTACATACACTCAGTGTTGGTGTGTTAATTTGCAGCAGCAGAGATGGGCTCGGCCTGCTTTTCCTCCACATGAGTCCCAGGAAAAACTTTCCTTTGAAGAGCTGCTACAGTGCTTCAGAGCCACTTCACAGGCGTTGGTAAGCTAAAAGGTCAAGGTTACGCTTAACCTGAGCTAGATACGGTTAACATTCATCCAGCATTTGTTTAAATAACTTCATACTCATACATTTTTGCATGCTTTGTAGTATATTCATCAGAAGTGGAGAACGATAGCAATAATCCAGTCTTGTCTTTTTCCTATATATCAGGAAAATTACAGCTGGAGTTGAATGAGTCAAACAAGATTAATCTTTTTGTTGCAACCTGTATAACAGACAAAGTAAGTGATTTAACTGAACAGCTGAACACCAAAAAACTTTATTTATTTATTTTTTTTTAAACACAAATATATATATATATATATATATATATATATATAATAATATATATATTATATATATATATATTATATATATATATATATATATATTATATATTAAATATATATATTATATATATATATATATATATACTATATATATATATATATATATATATATATATATATATATATTTAGGCCACTGGGGGGCAGTACAACAACTTGTAAACACAACACTTACATCTTGTACCTAACTTGTAAAGACGATACAACGGACATTTTAGTACACAGGCAACCTGGTGAATGTAAATCCAGTATTCGCTCTTTTTTAGCTCTGTGTTTGGTCTCTACCGACTCCTGAGGGAAATAAAAAATACTAAATGCTCTACTGTGTTCACCAGCTAGTTGTGCCTGTCTGCTGTTTGCTGCTGAGCGGGTAGTATACAGTGGGTTTTTAGAGCATCTTCACTGACATCTCCCTCCTGCTTCTGAAAACGATGTGAATGGTGAAAGTGAACCAAAGCAGTAAAGTACTTAGACACTGTTTCCTCACCCCTCTGACCTTTAACCATGGGACATCCTTCCCTCTTCTTTACTTTACCTCTAAATCACTGAGTGCAAAACCTGAAGAATCTTGTTCCTCCTGTAGAATAATGGAAACATTAAAGTTTCTTCTAATATCTGAGAGTACACTGGCATTTAAAAGCCAGTCATGAAAAGAGCCACATGAGGCGACGTCCTACAGCACAGTAGCTCCTGGTTGTTAAAAGCAACACAATCAAGTCGCCTCTTCTGATTCCCCAAGCTGCCACAGTATTACACACTAATCTTTAAAGCAAAGAGGAGAGTCAAATGGCAGCCAAACTGCTCTCACACAGCACATAATCCTTTGAACGACGGACTGCTCTTCTAAAGATGCATTGCCTGTAAAATTGGATTAGAAAGCATTTCAATTTTATGTCCTTTAGAGTTTGCATGAAGGATAAGACTTTTTATCAGGGTTCTATCACTACCTGAAAATTATATGAATTACACTATGCAAATTACTTTAAGACCAACATTAAATCCTTTTTTTAAGACAAGTAAACACTTTACTGTAGTTTGTGCAGTAGTTCAGTTGCAGGAGAAGCTTTTTCACAGCTGCTGTGTATGTCAGATACAATGAGGACCACTTTCTTACCTGTTGTGATGAAGCCAGTCAAACTACATTTGATACTGTTGAGACTCACAGCAGGTCTTTTTTTCTCTACTCTTACATGTAGTTTAGATTATGATGAAGCCAACCACCTGAGTATTCTGTAATCCACCACAATTTTTAAATCTGCATTTAAAGCTCATTTCAGCTCTAGGCTTAGAGTGAAATCAGCTTTTAAAAAATTGCGATTTAACCATGTTTTTCTAAATGCTTTTGTGTGTGTGTGTGTGTGTGTGTGTGTATGGGGACTTCTCTCTGTGCAAGTTACATATTTGATACAGAAAAAGTTCGTATTTCTCATTTTGACAATCGTATAACTGAAAACGACTCGTGTTCAACAACACAATCTGGTCACAGTCACAGTCACAGTCTGGTATGTATTCTGCCTCTTGACTCTCAGTGAACTGCTGTAAAACATTTTCATGTTTCTCACGCAACAAATCTCCGTGTCAGCTTCAGTGAATAAGCAGTGATGGATCTTTGCCGCCGGCCCTGTGATACTGCCTATGAAAGTAGTAGTCGTATGAGTGTTGTATGTGTGTAGTGAGTGTTGTATAATAATTATCCTCCATTACACAGCAGAACGTTCACAAAAATACAACAGCTGGACTGTATTTCCAGAACTAGCAGATCCGTGTATTTTATTCCCCAGATGTCAACAATAATCAACCATCCAACTCACTTGTTTTTTCCTCAGACTGGAAACCACATCCCCTGTCCTCCTCATCCTTCACAGCAGTCATACTGAGTGCCCCTGAAATGTAGCCAACCAGAGGACTCCCTTAAAATGATCTCCTGATCCATCATAGTGACAGATGAGGTTACAAAAGCCACCAGTTTAATTTTGCCTGCCATTGTTTTGTTCCTTTATTCTACAAAGATCAAACAAGTTG
Source organism: Seriola dumerili (assembly GCF_002260705.1). NCBI lineage: Eukaryota > Metazoa > Chordata > Actinopteri > Carangiformes > Carangidae > Seriola > Seriola dumerili. Next base: position 2,499,968 of record NW_019174298.1, on the reverse strand, counting down.
TGCTGCATTTAGAAATGCATGGGTAACACTTTATAATTAGGGGCACGTTGCAACATGAGATTTGCATTTGACTACTAATCAATGAATAAAAACAGCTTCATATCTCCACAAGAACAGATACTGTTCTGCTTTCATCAAAAGCACTGGTCTGAAATCCTCTTTTTTATGCAACTGGATAAGAGCTAATATATGAAGTACCTGTGATTTAACATTCATTAACTCATCATTTCTTAATGTCGAGCAACAGGAATTCAGATTTATACACCTATACAACCCACTGACTAGAAGATGAGCTGCTCACACACGCATGTAAACTGATAGTATTACAATTCCAGGAAAAGGGGCCTAGTGGCACAGAACATATGGTTATACTTAACATGGTAAATTCACATTCCTCTGCTACATCAACAGTGTGAATAAGTGATAAACTAGTAATTCATGCAATGTCATAACAGATGCCCTGAAAGAACTCAAGAAAGAAGCAGCTGGTTTTAGCTCCCTTGCTGCATGGTGGTAATCCTGCACAAATAAAACAACACTGTCTAGAGTCACTTTAATCCAATTAAAGCTGCTCTTTACCCCTCTCTTCACAAATCCTCCTGCGCACAGGGGAATGATCTGCTCTCTCCCTGCGAGGACTCTGCTGTGTGAAGCCTCATGTTAGAACCTCGCTGCCTCACCACGGCTGACACAAATTAATATGTCATTGATTAAATGTCCATCAATCGATGTGTTGATTTGTGTAAGCAAAACTGAATTTATTATTGATGCTGCCCTGACTTTTTGCAGCCCTGTTACCAGCACCAAATCATTCAGTGATTTGAGTTACATATCCTGAGGATCTTTGCATTAATTTAAGAGTTTACTCTCGGTTTACGAAGCTCTTAATGGCACTGCAGTACGTATCAGTCATGTTTACTCTTTACAGGAAGGCAGATCTCAGTGGTCAGTGGAAGGTCACATCAGTTTTAATTTTCTTTTGAAATAACAATACAATACATATTCAAATTTTCTATAATTATTTTCATTTTTTTTTTAACATTTCTATTGTTTTCTGTAGCAAAATGATGCATCTTTGATCAGGATAAATATGCAGACCACAGTAGATGTAGAGGTCATCATAAAAAAAATTGTTTTTGTTTTTAAGAGAGAGAAATGAGTCAGCTACTCTGGTAGAACTACTTGAGGCTGTAATGCAGAAAGAAAAACAAAATTTTATTCTTGTTCCTGCTCTGCCTAAGAATTTAGCTTGAGCTCATAAATGGCTAAAAGATCTACGCAGCTTCAAGACCCATAAAGCAATATTCCTGTCTGTCTGTGGCACTTCGGATGACTTTACATCTAGACAAATGGTGTGAGATTATGGTATCACAGGTGTGATGAAACCAAAGGAGAGAAAATCATTTCCATTTGGTTACACAACACAGAAGAATCATTAGCTGGGAGCGTAATTGACCTACATAGATAGAGCCCTGCAACTCAAGAGAACTAAGAGATTTATCTGTGTCAGTTGTAAAAGCTTCAGATGCCTGTGATTACCCAAAAGGTGTTATGAGGTGGCCACAGAGCTAAAACCGCCAAACCTTTCTTTGAAAACTAAAAGTTGGGTGTAAAATATAATCTAGAAGCACCAAACAGGGATCAGACTCAGTGAGTGAGCTGACAGGTCACTGTGGGGATGATGTAAACATGCGAAGCAATATCACAGTGTACTACTATGGACTTTAGTGTCTTTAATGTGTGGGTCACACATTAAACACACCAGGTTGAATCACCTCATCTGACCCATATTCATCATGTTCACAGCAAATTACTGCTCCAGGATGAGCATTTTTTTATTCTTTGAGCTAAAGCACTCACGCACGCACGCACGCACGCACGCACGCCACATGCTAGCACAATCATGTTAACCAGTAGCCATAATAAACTTGTGAAAGCTTAACGACATGCTTTGAACATATCACAGTCCAAGTTCATGGTTCAGGTCAGGTAAGGTCAGCCATTTTACTGTGCTGTTTATTTTAATGTTAATATATAATCAAAACTTCAGGTTAAAAAACAACAACAAAGGGAGGTATAATAAAACGAGTAAAACAAAGACAACCCTGGTTCCTAGATATGATGTAAATATAAAACTAATTTGACGTCCTGGCTGTCCACTCCTCTGAGAGGCAAAGGTGAGTCATTCGCGCTGTAAAATGGATGGACATAGAAGATCTCCATATTTTGCTATTGCAAAAAAGTTCTTGCACACCTTGGATGATCAAAAACTCTAGACTTGAACAGTAAACCAGAGAACCCAGAACACTGTCCATCACCTGAACTTATTTTATGAACAGAATGTTTCTACCCTCAGACTTTCGTACGACAGAGTTAATATAGAGAAACACCATGCATACAAATTTAGTTCAACGAGTTCTTCAAATACAAAAACAAACGTGATATTGAGCTCTTACAATTTAATACAATTCTACAATAGGGGCCTCTGGGGACATTGGTAAGATCTAGTACTCATAAAAATCCCAACTCATTCATATTTATGAGAAAACAGTGCAAGAACATATTACAAGACAAAATTCAAGACCTTTGTATTTTATCATGTGAACTCTGTTGTGGAGAGAGAGGTGAAGAAGGAGAACTAAAGGTTAATTACCCAGAGAGGAGGAATAAGCCTCCACCTCAGAGTCATGTTGAGTAGCCTCACTCTTATGATTTAGTGTAGACATTGCTTGAGGGGGAAGGGGCATAAAAAATTATTAAAGTAAAGAATTGAAAAAAATAAATAAGCTGTCATTACAAACTGTTAAAATCCCCCGACTGTGTGAATAAGGCTTACAGAGTTCAATAACCAGAGCCTGACTCTGCCTCTGTATTGAACTATGACTTCTCTGGAGTGGGAGGTTTCAGATTTTTAGGGGAAATTTGTTCAAGCGGTTCATTATAATGTTTGAGGGAGATTTCTGTGTCTGTCCAAAAACACATTCACACAAGAGCAAATTGCTAAATTACAGCAGAAATGTCCCAAATGCGCCTCCTTTCTTTCAATAACATACTTGTCCCTGAAAACAAGACGCATAAGTTTGTGACAAACTCAAAGGCTCAGCCGCTTTAAATCATTTGTTTGCCAAAAACGGATAATCTTTCTGTCTACATCCCTGTTTTAGCCTCAGGACAGACAGTCATGACTTATTGATAAGAAGCGATCAGCTCAGAAAGATGAAGATCTGAACATGTTTATGTTGATGCTGCTGCAGCAGGCAGACCGGTGGCTGCGACTTGACCACAGCATGCAGATGAAAGGCGGTGGGTGGTGCAGATTTGTACCCTTGATGTGACATGGCTATTACAAAATGGACAGTTTATACCGGCTTTTAAAAGCTTAATAGGACACAGGCTCAAGGGGATTATCCAGCAGCTGCTGGAGGCCACAGAGACAGGCAGAAATTAACTTCTGCATGTGAGAGTACTGCATCAATCAGCTGCACAGAAACCTCACACTCATACCTCATTCATTTTCACCTCGCCTGCTGTAACTGAGGAATTAAAGCTAATTCCATGAAGTCATTTGTTTAATTTAAATCTATCTCTTCACTGACACTCGATTTCACTGTGTCAAACACACACAGCCTGTTGCCTTGCTTGTGCTTCTGTCTCTCAGGCAGACCCTACTCAGCAGGGGTGACACTGAAATATGATGCTTTCCGCCAAAAAGTGGATTGAATTCAAATGTTAAATTTTCCATCAAAACAGGAATGAGAGCAGAATACTGAGTTAAGGAAGGAATTTGCATTTTCTGCAGCAGGAGCAATATTATACAATGAATTATGTTATCACTTGGAACACTATAGCCACAAATATCCACTGTTTGTACTGTGTGTGTGTGTGTGTGTATTCGAGTGGTAATAAATTCGATATAGTAAAGTTGCTTGCTCTGGACTCTGTTTTGAGCCACATGGCTTTAGGGATGACAATGTTGGTCTCTGTCTGTGGGTCTGTCTGGACTAAAATATCTCAACAACTACTGGATGGACTTGTGTGAAATTTCTGTAGAAACATTCATGTTTACAGAGAAACCTTTGTTGAACTCATGGAGTGTCATCATCAGGTCAAAATTGTATTGTTACCAATACTTTGGTTTAATTCCAAACACCTGCAGAACTAATGAAAAGAAAACCATCAGCCTCAGGTGTACTTTCTGCTAATTTTGGCACGCACGCACACGCACGCACGCACGCACGCGCGCACGCGCACGCACACACACACACACACACAGTAAACACTATTCCTGGTAAACATCTGTATCTCAGTTACAGAGTGGTTGATGTGGCTCTAGACTCTTAGTCTTGTTTACTTTATAGTATGATGTAATAAAAATAGGACAACAGGCGATCATTGTAAATCAGACCTCAATGGCACACTCCCATCAACAGGGCTGAAGCCAGGAATACAACTAAAAGTAAAGTGAGCATGCTTTCAAAAGTGATGCCATAAATCGTTTTTATTTATCTATTCACTTCATACAAAGTGCAGTAAACAGAAGTCAAATTGATGTTTGGTGTGACCACCCTTTGCCTTTAAAACAGCACCAGTCCTCCTGAACTTTTTCAAGGTTCATGGCAGGCAGGTTGTTCCAAGTATCTCTGAGAACCGGCTACAGTTCCTGTGGATTTAGGATGTCTCAGTATCCTCTGTCTCTTCATGTGTTCCCAGACTGACTCCATAATGTTGAGATCAGGTCTCTGTGGCGCCAGACCATCTGTTGCAGGACTCCTTGTTATTCTTGATGCAGAAGTTGTTGTCATTCTTCAGAATGAATTTGGGACTAATGGATAAAAATCTACACATCTAAAGTGCAAAAAACTTTTGCAGAGTACTAATATTTCTGTACTTGCTTGTTTGATTTCAATTGTTTTGTCACCTGTCTCCTGTTTTCTACAGTTTATGCTTTATTTCCCAACATGAAGGTCTAAATGCTGTTTCAAAGTCTTCCTCACACAGCCAGGAATTCAATTCTGGTTCGCAACAACATTCTCCTTTATTTCATTAGATTTTGTTTTAGTAAAAGTATTGAAATACATACCACAGCAGTGCTCTGAACTACATGCAATATAATATTTCAGCCACATCCCAGTGGTTGTTATGATATTTCAGTCTGGACCAAAGTGGTGGACGGACCAACCATTAATAAAGATGGATGGGACACTAAATCTATAGGCACTTACACTTTCCTATAGTTTTGAAACTGTATCATGTCACTCCCCCACTTTTGTTATAAAAACATCTCAAATCTCAGAAAGAAAGCAGCTCACCTCAGTGGCTTCACAGCTATACAGCCCTGCTCAAAAACTTTAACTGTGTGTTGAAATAAGATGAACCATCGTTTCATCTGACAAGATGCCACTGACAGACTGATTACGGCTAATGACAGACTTACAGGGATTAATGGAGTTACAGGCTGCTGATATGTCAGCTGGCAAGTACTCAGCAAAGATGTATGGGGATCATTCATAGTCCTGACTCACTGCTTTTAATTTAGAGTAATGCTGCGCTTGACACACAGATGTATAATCCAGCTTCGCTTGTTCTCCTGTCCCCTGCTTCTCCAAAAGCATGACATTATTAAACACGGCTCTCACCTTACAGTATTCTGTAGAAGCCATTCAATGTACAAAAATAATTTGGAGCTCCTTCAGTATTGGATGTTTGTAAGATACAGGAAGCTAGTTTCTCAAAAGCAGCCAGACATGAAAGTAGCTACGTCAAAACCACCCATCATCTTATTTACCGCACTTTATGCAAATCAGGTCAACTGTGGGTCATTTCCACTTGCAGTTTTACCCCAAGATTTGTGGTGATGCTAAATTTTGCACCCCTGAACTGTAAGCCATTACATGCAGCAAATCTCAGTGGTTCTTCAGCTACCTCATGTGCTACATTTGCACATAGCCTGGATGTTTGTGTGATGGCTGCTTAAAATGGTATCACCAACACACCAACAAATCCAAGATGAGCACATATCTAAACTTGAGAGTAGCCATCAAGCTGTCATCAGATCTCATCACTCAAATCAAAATAAGAAAAAGAAAAGGAGGTGAAAAGCTGCTGAAAACCCAAACCAGCCTCAGCATTTCCAGATGTGAAGCTTTTTAATGTTAAACAAAACAATGTTGTTTCCTCTGAAATCAATTTACACTTCTGCTGCTCCAACACATACAAACATGTTTGCCAAAGAGAATATGGCACCCGATTAGTGGTGGAAATTGGCATTCCCTTCAGCTAATGAGACCACCCTGCTCCTGTTTGTTCATATGTTTGTAAGACATCAGAGGCTTTGATGAGGTAAGGGGATGCAATGTGATAAACTGCCAGCACAACACCCGGAGAACAACATAAACTGTATACTGTACACGCAGGTTGTAGATATACGGGTGGTAAAGCCTGTGCACAATCAAAGATATTTGGAATTGGCTCAACTACAAAATAGCAACATTATATTTCTAAGTTGATATTGCACATTTTTACACTTGTATAATCTGACGGCTCCATCTGTTCGATCCACTGTGGCTTCTTCTCCCACATAGTGAAAAAAGATGCACTGGCTGCCAACCCTGCAATAATGAGCTTTAGCTGCACAAGATTCACACCCACTGAAGAACATGCAACAGTGTTCTACTTTATAACATTAACGAGATTTACCGTGTTATTTAATGAGCTTTAGAGGTGCCGGTTGTCTGACTTTGTTATAGAGCCAGGCTAACTGTTTCCAGTCTTTGTGATATGCTAAGATAGCTGGCTGTAGCTACATATTTAGCATGCAGCGTACATGACAGTGAAATCAATATTTTCATTTCACTCTTAGAAATCTAATAAGAATATTTTGAAAACATAAAACTTTTCATTTTAACCTGCAATAACTGATTGTTTTGGCCACTTGGGGGCAGAGGAAACAAGCTTTTCATTTTGAATTGTGTTGTCTCTCTGTGTTCACTCTCATTTAGCTCTGTTTAAACACCAACTCCGGGGAGAAATATTATTTGTCTCTTTAGTTGTTAAATGCTCCACTATGTTCACCAGCTATAGTCGCTGTCTGTCTGCCATCTAATGCTGTGCAGGTAGTGTAGGCTACAGTGGCTTTTTTTTTTTTAAGAGCTTTTTTTGCTGAAAACAGCTGCTATGACAGAGGTAAGAGTAACACTCTCACATCATTTTCACATTGTCATTTTATAAGTTGTCAGTATAAAATATAAAAATTATGATTGCTTTAAATTTTAACCAGAAGTGAAGGCTCAAATGCTACACGATGGGATGATCAAGTTGACAACAAAACCAGTCCTTAGCTACTCAACAGAAAAGATGGTTGATACGACATTGTCGCATGACAACAGAGATTAAATACTGGGTACAACCACTGTGTAAGATCTTAGCAATGAGGTTTATTTTTTCAAAACATACTTGTACTATTAATGGTCAAGAGTTTGTACAGACACGATCCGTAACACACCATTTATAACTGAGGGAAACGGACCTGAAAGCAGAACTGTGCAAAAGAGAAATATAGTTACAGTATAGTAGAATAGCTTATTTATATAGCGCCATTCAGACACAAGGCAATTCAAAGTGCTTTACAGAGGCATCGAATAAAAGTTTTTCTTTGTCTGCACCACACTGTTATGCTATTATAAAAATTTATCTGATAATATGTTAAAATCGTCAAGCTCTCAATCACTTTGTGGTCTCATTCATGCCTTCAGACAGTAAAATAAAAAGCAAATGCCAAAGAGAGGAACTAAATATGTGTTCTGAGTCACAGAAAAAGCAAGAAGCCCTTATACCTAAATGACAATGTTGTTTTTTTTTTTGTTTTTTTTAAAGTGTAGGAAACTAAAACTACTTACAGTTATGGAAAGATTGTCTTCATGGTTAAAATAAATAGACTAATTGTGGTCTGTTGCCCCTTCTTTTGTATTCAGTATCACGCCAGTGGTTGCTGAGTGAAAACATTGCTGGTTTTAAGCCATTTGAACAAACAACCAATGTTGATTTTCTGGTGAGGATAATCTAAAAAGAGAAAACAACAATGAAAACAGAGGGTCTTCCAGCCCCCAAGTCACTGTGTCAGACAGATTAGAGTTCCTCCCTCTGAGCTTTAGCCGGTGATAAAGCTCCGCAGGGCAACAAACCACAAACATTACTGACTTCTTTTTTTTTTTTTTAAGTTTCCACTCTGACATCGACTTTTGATGCTAGCAAGCAGGATTAGAGCTGCATACGTCAATGGAAAGAATCATGCTGATTTCAGTCAGATCACATAAGTGTGTACGAGTCACAGTGTGTTCAGGTCTGCAGCGAAGCAACTTTTCACCTTGCATCATTTGCAGGGATTTGTTTATTCGCACAACCATAAGTAGCACAGTGAATTTGCGTCTAATCACGTCTTCCCATTGACTTTGAATGCAATCACACCACCTCTGAAATTTGCTTTGTGCTCTGTCTGAACACACAGTGAGTGATTTGATAAGAACCACAAGCCAAGAACAAGACTGTGGGGAGCAGATTTTGTGGTACTTTCTTTCTTCAGATTTAGATTTTTTACCAGAATGTCATTACATGTGAAATGATACAAATGTTTCATATTTCACTCTATTGAACTTTAGGCTACTATGCATTTTAGTTGATAATTACGTTCGAGGTGTGTTTCGGAGCCATAAAAGTAACAGGAGGTAACATATAATAGAATTTACCTACTTAACTAAAATGTCTGTGACTCTGTCAAATGAGGTGAGTCACCTTGAGGGTGCTCACAAACAGATGTACATACAGAAACTTCCAAAGACCGGACTGAAACAGCATCCATACTTGATGCCTCCTGGGATGTTTACAGATGTAGTTAAAACTCCTATAATTTCACACCACACAACTTATATCATTATGTGGTAAACAGCATTTCTCTGTACACAGGCAGTGATCTTAAAGCATACAAAAGCCTTGATGTCTACCAGTATTTTGTGCAGGCTGGGTGACATGTCTGCAGTGCAAGTACATAGACGGCAACAACTACCTCGTCATGGCAAAACAGGACAGGCTACCACTTCTTGCCTAATGTTATGTTTCCCTCAAGATGATGTTTTCACACTCTCACATTCTGGTCACTTTTAAAGGTAATTATTTTTGTAGCTTGGCTTGGCTAACTTGGCCCTAAAACAGGCCTACTCAATCACCAAGGCTCACACAGACATGACAGAATGACCCTAAAGTACAGGAGAAACTAGGCTATACCAGCACCCTGACTCTTAATCGCTAACTAAAAATATATGTAGACATTCATAAGAAGGGAAACCACTATGATCAGAGATATTAAACAAAACTAAATTATCTAGTTATGCCATTTCTGTTGTTTTAGGTTCACCATAGTCAGGCATTGTCTGAAACGCCACTAAAGCCGTGGGTATCGGTGAAGCAGGATGGGACAGTCATGTGTGGCAACTGCACATGTAAAGCAGGACTTGGGGAGGTCTGTTCCCGCATCACAGCACTGCTGTATGCACTAGAATCTGCTGTTAGACATCTGCAGAATAAAAGCTGTACTGATGGACTGAGACAGTGGGGACTTCCCTCTGAGAAACCAGGTAAAGCTCTCTCTGAGGAGGGATCAGGGCTTGACTTCACAAACCCTGCTAAGCGGTCTGCAGCTCCACACAGAACCACTTCAGGTCCATCTGGTAAATGGTTCTGCATCAACACTCAGGAAGATACCGAGAAATTTTTACAGGGACCCAGACAATGCAGCCACAAATGCAGATCAGAAAAGTGGCCTGTTACGGACACTTCCTGACTACTGCCACCACTTGCAACAAAAGGTGGTGTCTTGAGGTCTACCTGAAGTGCTGACAAGTTTTTATGGGGCCAAAACCACAAGCTGTCCTACCCTGACCTAATGACAAAATGTAATGCAGTCTTCAATGACATTAAAGTCACATCAGAACAGGTACATTCAAGACAAGTTCAAAAAGCCCAAAAAGCCCCAGCTTAAAGGGATATATTGTCATATTAGGTATGACGTTTGTGCCATGTATATAGACATAACAATACTGATTTATATTTGAAGTGATTTTAATATATATGATACACCTTTTACACTCTTGGATCAACTTTAACATCAGCTATCAAACTGATTTCAAACTTACAATGTAAAAAATTGAAAGTGTAATAAATCAAATCCCTGAGAATACATAAATGATTGTAGTTGCACTAAACATACTGGTTACATTGTACATGGTACAGGTTGTACAGGTTTGTTTGTTGACTCATCATAGTGAAGCAATGTGATTGGAACAGGTCCTTGTAACATTTTGTATTTCATTCGAGCCTGTCCAATAACTCTACGTGAATGCGCAGGGGTGCTAGTTTTCTTGTGTCCTCAAGTTCAGTAGCACCCAGCTGTTTTTTGCCCCGTGTAAAAGCTGGTGTTTACACTTTTGCGCAACAGAGACCAACTTCATACTGAATGGTAAAACCTTGGTCTGCCAGGACCAAGTCTCCTGGTAGTAATTTGTCTAAGAAGCCTGCGTTTGCCGTTATGTGAGGGTCAGTTGTTCGGCCACCCCAGCCCTAAGACATGAAAGAAATTGTCCCTTGTGGTGTAATTCCTTTGAGATATGTCCAAGTGTTATGCGACTTATACTGTGAGTATGTTTGTGCCTTTGCTTTTAACTCTTTAGGTTTCTCAATAAATATTTCAAAACAGTCAATTATTGACATACACTTCTTAAGGTTTTGGCAAAAACACATTGGCAGGGAGACTTGCACATGTTCTCGTTCAGGCCATACAACAGACACACTCCCTCTTTTTCAGGGCAACCCTCTTATGGTATTTTTCCATGTTCCCTTCTGCTATCCTCTTCTGTGGGGATTTGGTGAAGGCAAAGATGGTTGGTACATAGTCAGGTGACAATGCATCATCACTTTTATGACCTGGAAATAAAACAGACATTAAAATGTTTTTTTTGTGAGATTAACCCTATGTGCACTAGGGTATCATATCATTTTTTCACAAGAGTCTAGACTATCCACAGCTTCCATCATTAGATATGATCATGCTTTTCTCATTTTTATATTAAGCATCTCACCAGAAAATGCTGACAGTAGTTTCACATCAAGGAAAGAGTATATTGCATCTTATGAATTTGCTCTGTTTTTCATGCATCTCACCAAAAAAATGCTGGCAGTAAAGATATCTGACTGCATCACAAACATGATGGTAGGACCCTTGGCTTAGCCATTTTTAAAAATTATGTGTTTAGTGCCTGACAGAAATAAATGTGGGATAATACCAGCTGCATATTGGAGATGGAGAAATTTGCTGATTGATTGCTTTCAAAACCAGATTGCTTGATGCTTTGTCACACAGATAAAAGAGTAACCTAACAATTGATTGCTTTGATCTGTTCAGCTGATTATTTTCATATGTAGTATGTTGTGGTGGACTTCATAACTTATTCAAAAGAGAACGTGTGAAAATGGATGAAGATGGTAATAAAGATATTTCTTTGCAGAAGTTTGATTAATCATCATAACATGATTACTTCAGATGGTGTACAAATATGTGTTTCCTTCTGGATTTGCTGGCGTTTGCTAGTGTTAGCGTTAGCTCATTCAGTGCTGCTGTTGTAAATGAGACGATGCTATGGAATATACTGTGCTTTACGCTTTGATTTGCAGGTATTTAATACTGACATTTCAAGCTTTCTAATTAATAACACTTAATAACAGAAACTTACCTTGTACAAAATGTGCACTACACAGCCTTGTGTGTTTTGATGGTTCCCAATTCTTTTGATGTATGGCTGTGATCCACCTCTTCCTTCTTTCCATGTCTTTTGGCGTATGATAGAAGGCTATATTAGTCGTGCCTTGCCTGTTAGTGCACCCCACTGCACAACAGGAGATAACCATGCCAAAGGTCAATTGTTATACTGAGAAGTATTAATGATTGTATTTGTTATAGAGTATTGTACAAATGTTTTAGGGGCTTTAGATGTTTAGATTCTTATCCATCACACAATACTATCAGAGAGACATCTGATCCATCCCAAAGTCATTCTGCAGCAATATAATGTCTTCAAACATACAGCCAGAGTCAAAAATAATAATTTATGTTTTTTCTGTTTACTCCACTTTGTATGAAACTGATAAATGAAAACTATTCAAGGCATGATGTATGAATGCATCCCCACTTGACCTTTAGTACATAACACGTTTGCTCAGTGCTGTACATTCAAAGCTGGAGGTGACTGTCAATGGTATGCATTGTTTTCACTGATGCTTTTAGTTATCATTTTGTCAGTGGACAAATTTTAATTATCTTTTCTTTTGGAAAAAGCACCAATCCAAATGCTTTTCACACTTCAGCAATCTTACAGTAGTTTTGTTGTAAAATCAAGCAAATGATTCATCTACCAGGGTGTATGAGGATTTCACTGCCTCACCATGTTGTCTTTCTCTCTTTTTCTGTGTCTTTCGGACTCAGGTCCAAGCTCATTAATTCACACTGAACATGTGAGTCAGGAAGTTATACTGTAATGTTTAAACAAAGGTTAGGAATTTCCCGAAACTGCTGGGCATTGTTGTTCATAACAGATGTTAGTCAAACAGAATTAAACAAATATATTATGTTGGAGATTGTTTTCAGCTGCACATTTGGTGCTCTAATGAGGATTTCCAGCAGCATGACGGTATATGTGGGATTGATCTAAAATAAACCAGTGTCCATGTCACCAATTGCAGATGTGTTTTTAATAGCTTTTGGACAAAATGGAGGTCTATAAATAAGCTAGAACAACCTTTAGCTACAGACACAATACTTGTTAGCAGGATAAATTTTGCTTTTGCTCTTTTCATGAAATATATGAACAGCAAGAAAAAGTTGAATAACATCAGACTTATCCTCTAAGTACTGACTCCAATATAACTCAACTGGCAATCAGCTGACACAAAGTTTTAGCATTAAGCATTTCAGATTTTACCAGCATTAACACTTGACAGTCAAAATGAAGTCAAACTCATTAAGTATATTTGAACACTGGTAACAGGCAATCTGTGATGGGAAATGATGTGACACGAGTCTGCGTTACCTCCACAGACAGGGTGATGTGACTGGACCGCTGTGTGCGGGCTCTGTGTCTGTGGGAGGAGAAGGAAGGGGAGGCAGGGGGATTGATGAGGAAGGAAGGATTAGATCACACTGTATTTCATAATCTCCAATCGAAAAAGACTGGGTGGGAAAGATGATGTAGCTCTGTGGGAAGATTAGAGGAGAGCTCTATCACTATCCGCTCTTCTCTTTCTCCAGTTCAGCCCTGCTTCTAGATTCAAAGTGTCAACATCTGCAATGTCATCATAGTGTTGGTAAAGCTATCAAAGCCCCAATAAGTCATATAATTGTGTGTATCAAGTGAGCACAGGAAAGATATGATAGCTCCATATCGTACTGTTCCCTGGTTTGAGACTGTCCTCATCAGAAGAGTGACGGCACTGCACTTTTCTCCAAACACTTAAAAATGACCTATGTCAGCAAAGATAGAGGTTGCATGATGTTATCTGCTGCAAAAGGTCTCAGGAGGAGGTCAGAGTGGACACACTGCCTGCCTAGATAATGGAGATGCTTCATGATTAAGGGTGCTATAATCTATATTTTCTATATCAACAGTGGATCAAATGACAATGTGTAATGTGAAGGGATTGTTCATTGTGACAAATCCACGTACAATTTCCTGTCAGCTCTACAGCGCTTTAAAGTGTCTTTTAGCTAACTGTTTTAATTTTTCGCTTTCCCTTTCCCTCCCCAAATTACAACCCATTGTTTTACACTTAAAACTGATCTGTCTAATGTCCAGCCTAAGAATGTCATTACCTCTTTAATACCACTTATTCAAATTAAACTTGCCAAAACATATCAACACCTGAACCACATGGCTGGCAGAATAGAAAACACTCATTTGTGGTAGTGCTTCCTCTTACATATTTTCATGACAGGAGGTGATTTAACATAAACTGAAAATGAAATGTACTTACAACCAAAAGAAAAGCGCCAAAATAAAGGAAAAGTTTAGGTAAGAAGCTGAAGCTTAAGTTATGATGTAAGGCCTAATTCCAGCCTTTCTCTGAGATGTCACATATTAATGTTATAGCATGCAATGACAACAATGCAGTGATGTTGCATCATCTATATTGAAAGTGTTAACCTGATGTACTGAGCACATGTGATGTAGGTGGTTTTAATTTGGAATAAATGGATAACATACATAAATTAAGTACACTGAATCGGATCAATCCATATAAATATGCACAAGATGTCAAGACCTTCTTAATCCAACTTCACCACTCTGACCTTCTCATTCTATATGGATTAAAGTCAGTTTGTGACACACTCTTCATTCAGTGTTCAGTAATTGAAGAGCCAGGACCACACATCAGAGGATTACTGACAATCACTGACATGGTTTATCTGTTCTGAGCCAGTTTATTAAAGCTGTACATCAGCTGAGGATACATCAGTGAAATTACCAGGAAGCAGGAATATTAAAATCCTTTATATGGCAAGAGGGCAGCTTTACATAATGCAGTGCTCCTTTGCAATGAGATAATACCTGGTGCATAATTATATTACTGCTCATGTCCACTACAACTCGGCCATAGACACAAAAGATGAATGAAACACAAACTGGACAGTTATCTGGTCTGTTTTACCTGGACCACACACACACACACACACACACACACACACACACACACACACACACACACACACACACACACACACACACACACACACACACACACACAGATTTACAGTATACAGTGTATCTACACTTACAATGGGGGAGGCATGTTTTGGTCAACACCATGGTGGCATTAGAGGAAAGGTCAGGGGATCACTGAAGTCAGTAACATTCATGGTCTGCGGACCATAAACCATGGTGGACCAACTGCTTCGACCTTGCTTTATTTGAATAGGCCTGAAGAGGTTAATTACCCACAGGAATAAAGTCAAACATGAGAGAAAAGTCTTAAAAATGTGTATAATTTAGTGACACAGAAATGTGTGTCTTTCTGCTCTCATTTCCTGTTAGGTAATTAATCATCTCATGACCCCTTCAGGTTTGCCTTGTGACCCTTTGGCTGGCTTTGACCACTCAGGTTGGGAATCACTGCCTTACAGCACAGAGTATTTCCCGCTCTCCATCTTTCAGGTGAAAGATTAATGGCTGACAGAGCAAATCAATAAATTCTACTCAAAGAAATACTCCAGCATGTTGCATAATATGTTGCCCTATAAATAAATTGACTCGACTAGTCTTTGTGCTAAGCAACAACATGCAAATACATGCAGGACTTACAGCATCAGAGAACAGGGCTCAACTCCATCTGGAGAATTAAAAAAAACCCACCCATCAGCATTTCTAAAGCTCACTAATTAACTAGTTATATTTCATTTTTTTCAGCCATACAAAAACCAAAGAGTAAAAACGAGTTGTGGTTTCACAGTGGGTTTTGTGCTGGACTATTTCGTGACAGAAGGGCTGGTAGTTGAATTTTGTTACAGACAGAGCTAGGCTAGTTGTTTCCCACTATTTCAAGTCTTTATGCTAAGCTAAGCTAACATTATCCTGGCTGTAGCTTTTTGTTTAACAAATAGATATAAGTGTGGTATCAGTCTTCCCATCTAACCCTCAGCAATAGTGCAAAAAAGCCAAAATGTGTCCCAAAATGTCAAACTATTCCTTTAAAGTTAGTCAGATAGGAATGCACCTCCCGCCCTTTCTGACACAACTACAGCTTGGTGAGATGGATTTAATCTGCTTGCCAGATGTCGTTAGCTCATCCACTGGTGTTTGAATCTGAATCAATTTGTCTGATTGCCCATACGTTAATGCAGTGTCCCCTGCTGCAATTTCACTGAGAGAGAAGGGCCACCTAACACATTAGTATAGGAGAATGAATGAACCTACTTCTGCTCCCAATGCAGATTCATTGTCTTTGCTTGTGTCACTGATGTAGGTTACAGAAGGACAAAAACGTCACCCGTTACTATATTATCACATCATTAGTATTGACCACAGCAACAGAAGCAGTGGCATCATTATGATGATTGTATTGTAAATACTCAGGGAAACAACAGCAGTTACTGAAAGCTTAAACATCTGAGCGTGGATGGATTATGAAACACTGTTCATTTTGCATCTCTTTCTGGTCAATTTGCATCTTGGTGTTTAGGGTTGGGGTAACTCTCCAGGACATGAATGCGAGTCTATGTAGTTTCCCCAAAAGTGACAAAAGAAAACGCGTGTGTGTTTGTGTGTCTGTGTGTGTGTGCACCTCCAACTAAGGTTTAATATCTCAGTCTAAATAGCCCCAAGAGGGCAATTCTAGACCATCTGACCCCAGAGCTCTTATCGACCGACCAAAATAAGGACACGGACAACAAGCAGTACCTGCAGTGAACAACCCTAATAAAAAGTAGTGCATACAAACCTCTAAAACACATACGCACTTGATAAAACATACTAACATACTGACATATACTGGATTACTTAATGACTATCACTCAATTGTACTGATACTGAATTATTATTTTATCATTTATAAATGTACTATTATCAGTATAAGACCTGACAAAAGCACTCACTTCTGTGATGTTGCATACCACCTAATGGCTCAAATTACTTAACTCTTTTTCCTGTGGGTTAATTTGGTTGCCTTTTATTCAAACATGTTTTTTGTGCACATGTATTTTCATCTATCAGCTCCAGTTTTATAATCGAATCCTCACCTTTGACCCTGGCATTACTCAAACACGGTGTCAATTTTGCATTTAGAGAATTGCCGCCAAGAATTTAACATTGACATGACCTTTGTTTATCTCCTGCACCAGCTGCTCCAGATGATACAAACAGTATTTCAGTGGCTATAGCTCCATCGTAAACCATGTGACACTACAGTAATGTGAACATGTGTTTGTGTTTTTTTCTGTCTTACCCACTTCCTGAAATAGGCTACACTGAATTCATTGTTCATGAAACCAATTTGAGATGACTTTTGCTTTGTGACATGGTGCATTATAATACTGGAAGTAGCCATTAGAAGAGTGTTGATTGATTGGTTTTAAGAGGCCCAAAGTGCCAAGAAAACAATCCCCTCATCATTACGCCACCACCAGTCTGGACTGTTAACAAAAGGCAGGTTGGGTCCATGGATTCATGTTGTTGATGGCAATTTCTGACCCTACCATCTGCGGGCTCAGGAGAAATCCAGATTCATCAGACCAGGCTACGTTTTTCCAGTCTACAACTGTCCAGTTTTGGTGAGCCTGTGTCCACTGAAGCCTCACGTCTATGTTCTTGACTGACAAGAGTGAAACCCAACGTGGTCTCCTGCTGTTGAGATGCTTTTCTGCTCCCCACAGTTGTGAAGAGTGTTTATCTAGTTAACGAAGCCTTTCTATCAGCTCCAACCAGTCTGACCACTCTCCTCCGACCTCTTTCATCAACAAAGTGTTTCTGTCCACAGAACTGCCACTTACTGGATTTATTTTTGTTTTTGTACCATTCTGAGTAAAAACTCTAGGGACTGTTGTGTGTGAAAATCTCAAAAGATTAGCTGTTTCAGAATCTCAACAACCTCCAGGGTTGCCAGGGTCAAAGTCACTAGCCACATTTCCATTAACCTGCTTAATGTCCAATTTGAAATTGCAAAAAATGAGTAATAAAAATACGTGAATTTTGGAAAATTTGTCAAATGTCACCAAAAAATACGCTCACATGAGGTGGTTTTTCAAACTATTCAACAAAGCAATAATTTACAAAAGTTAAATGGAAACACTTTTTCTGCATTTAAATCACATGACATCCAAAAACTATTATTATCTACTACTATCTACTATTATCTCCCAAAAATTCCTGATACTCCATTTCAGGAGGCTGTACTTTTTACTCAAGGATATTTATTTGACAGCTATAGTTAAGTTTTATATCAACAAAATTGGGAAACATTTGTAATGACGCATCTCTCAAATCACTAAATGTTACTATGTCACTGACTATATTTGCAAAACTCTTTTTGTTCAACATTTATGAGCCAAAATTTCGTACTGATCAGGATCCTTTACAGTTGAAAAATAAACTTGTGCTACTTTCTGGTGGACAAACTATGATGACAGTTTTTAAAGCATATCTTTGGAATTTCTGTACTTCCTTTTCTTGTCATTTTTTGGCTGATGTATATGGCGATACAGTCTCTGTCATTAGCTAATATTGGCCGATATATTGGCCTGGGCAACTTACCACCCATATGCAACTCAACTTTGACTAGTTTGTACATCATGATAATGAATTCTTAATGGATACTCCAGGATGATCAAAATATACTACAAAGTAATCCATGAATTACATGGCACAGCTAAAGGTGCAGATATTGAAGATGATATGGAAATGAAAGGGGAAAATAATTTTACAAGAAAAGTCAAAACAACATGAACTTAAATGTTTGTAGGAGCAAACCTGCACCACGATTGATTGATTTTTGACAAATCTATTTTTACACCTCACAAATACTCCTGTTCTGTTGAACTTATTGATTACAACAGTTTGCAGCCTCCTGGGATATCACAAATCTGTCACCCCTTGCCCTCTATTTTAAAACAGACAGAAATATTATAAGATTGTGTTTTTTATCCAGGTGTGATGCCAGCTTGGCTAATCAGCTATACTCTTGTTCTGTGTGCTCTGCATATTGTGTTCACACTCCAATGTGCCTGCACTTGCCACTCAAATGCCACCTCGTCATTCACCCCTGTGGTGTGATGCAGCTCAAATTGTGACCTTCTGCCTCATGCAACCACACTGTGCATCAGGGTTGTAGTTCAGTTTTTCATTGACATCTCAATGTCTGGATTAAGATGTAGACTAGTATCCCAGGCACATTAATTTTGACAGACTCAAACCACCACAGCAACTATCAAACATACGAAATAACTTTAGCCAACCAACACTAACAAATCAACACAAAGGTAGCTTACACAGTATGTCAGTAAGCATACAAAAAATAGCCATCAAGAAAAGCGCAGCTGCTCATTATAGGTCTACACAGTATGAATGAGTGGATGACTGCACCTGATCACACAATCATTTGCTTTGATAGAATTCATCATCAATGGCACTGCGGCCACATATTATCACACACACAGATCACAGTAGCTACGCATTTTCCAACACATGAAAGGTAACAGTTACGTTGCTACATATTTAAATCCCTGATCCAGCTCCATAACAGAGAAACCTGTACTCACCCATTAGAAGTTCATCCGGCGGGCTTCGCGCTCAGTAAGTCAGTAACAACACTGCTGAAGTCCAAATTCCTGCCTCCGCTGTTCTCCATTGAGAGTGCAGCCAATCTAGCTAACGTTAGCTCCGGCCGCACGTAAACATTGCTAGCATTGGATGAACTTGAAGCATGGTGAGTAAAAACTTTCCTAATTTCGTCAGTTTAGCAGTAAACTCATCCTGTTCTCTCCTGTCCTTCCTCCCATCACCGCTGCTTTTTGGTTGGACTTGCTAAACATTATGTTGCTAAGTGAGTCGTCCATTTGCTGAAGAAAACTAGCTTCTTGGTGAACGGTTGAGGGGAAAAAACTGACGTAACACACGCAGGTTATCTCAAATGACAGGGAGCGAGCTCATTGGTCAGATTAGGATTTCCCAGCAAGCCTTAACCTCGTAATTCTTGGGAAGAAAGTAACCAAATTAAAGTGGTAAGTAGAAATGATAATTATTTCTATTAAACATGCAGTTTTAGAAAATTTCAATAAGGGCAATAGAAATATAAAGGACCATGATTCAAAACTTTAAGTGTGATGGGCCCCTGACAGCTACTGGGCCCCGGTGCAATACTGTCCTTGACAAATGTAGGTAAATACGCTGTTGCATCCCACCATTTTATAGTTACACCACCATATCTATTGATGTAGTATGAATTGTCACGGGTATTGCCTGCCATTTCCTGTGCATATTTCCTATTGAGTAGATGTGAACATGTTAGAAGAAATATACAGGTTGATGAATAACAATAAGAATGGAGGAGGATTGCTGCAGACTGAATTTCCACTCAATATAATGTAACTGTCCTTGTAATCCAATTTTGTGCTTTAATCCATTTAAACAACAGGCCTTGAGGGGGGAATGCCAAGTCAGTCAGTTGATACAATGGAAAAGAATAAAAGTCCTCCAGTGACAGAAAAGTTTTCGTCCTTAAATTATACATTAGACTTTGCTGCACATGTGTGGATTGCCAAATGGATCCTCTTCTGTGATGTGTTAGCAAAAAGAAAATCTAAATCTACTTAATCTGTTTACAGTACCGGTGGATTTCAGAGTTAACCCTGTTAAATGTGAAAAAAAAACATTTATAATAACAAGGGTTGCAATGAAAAATGATTTTTACTGTAGATTAATCAGTTGTTTTCTTTATTAATCAATTCCTTGTTTAGCCTACAAATGTTAAAAAAGAGAAAAAAATGCCCATGGTGATATCTTCAATTTACTTGTTCTCTCCGACCAACAACTGAAATCCTAAAGATATTCAATTAACTGTCATATATGGCAAAGAAAATCAGCAAGTCCTCCCATTTGAGAAAACAAAAAAACAGTATTAAGTTATGAAAACAATTGGAAGGTTAACTGAATTTGGGTGCATTTTCATTTTAAACATCATCAAAGACATATCTGCATGCATACTTGGGCACACTCAGACTGTATGCACACACACACACACACACACACACACACACACACACACACACACACACACACACACACACTTGGACCATTATGAAAGGCAGATATTGCCCCAGGGTGAGATGTTCTTGATGGGAGAGACATGAATGAGTTTGAGAATGATGCTCTGCAGGGCTGCACCCAGTCCTCTCTGAACCTTTTTTTGTAGAGTGCTGAAAGTATTTGACACAGACATATAAATCCACCGGTATAGGATGATCCTCTGGCAGACCAATACACTTGCCAAATTCATCCGTCCCTTCACCAAAAGAGCTCATTTTGAAAAATCAGCAGTGAACCAGGGGGAAATGAGGAGAAGAGGTTGAAATATGCAACCCCAGGAGCACATCACCTAGCTGTTTCCCGTCTTACAGCATGTGGAGCATCAATATTTGAGTCTAACCAACCTTTAGGTAATACCCAAACCTGAAACCAAAACTCAAAGAGTTTGCTGCTCCAAGAATTCCCTCTGTTCATCTGTCTTTCTGAGTTCCTCACACACAAATGAAGCAAATTCAAGGGCTAAACATTTATCTCTGCATCCCTAAAAAGACATAACCTGGTTTCCCTAACTTTTCCCAAAATCACACATGTGCATTCACACCTTTAGCACCCATGCTGGCACTCACAGGTAGACGCAAATTGACGCACCCACATCCACACACTGCCTCACACACTGACACACACTCCTATCTCATCAGTTTGCGGCAGGTTTCATCACTCACCCTGGCTGTTGGGCCCCCCCTCTCCCTCCTCGCAGTCCGTCATGTTGTTCAGCATCCTCTCTCCTCCTCAGGCTGTGCACACTGAGCACAGCTCTTGAGCTTGTTGCTGAGAAAAAAAGCTCTGGGTGGGCTGCAGCCAACGACAAGATGTCCTTAACTTCTGCTTCTAAAAAAAAAAAAAAAAAAAAAAAAAAAGCAGTGGAGAAAGAAAAGCTATATAGTATCCTCTCTTTTACTTGTCTCGTCTGTTGCGTGATCCCCCCTGTCTCTCTTCAGGAGGAGGATGGAGAGACTGAGAGCGGCTGCAGGGGAGAGTTGATGATGGTGCTCGGTGTCACTCACATGCACGCTCTCGGTCTCTGTGCGCCACTCGCCCCCCAGTCAGTTTAAGCCCGATGACTACATTCATCATGTATTCAGAAGGTATTATCCCTCTCTTCCTCCCTCCCTTCTCCCTCACGCATGTTCATCATCATCCATCTCATCAGGAGAGAGGGATGGATGGAGAGGGATTGAGAGACAGAGGGGACGCACGTCAGATGACGGAGTACTGCCTCCTGAGATTAAGCATCTCCTTTGATGTTCTTTTCAGATGGAAGCTGAGATTCCATTTCATTACTGTGTATTCATCCCTCTTTTGTTAGTTCCCCCCCACCCTGCTTCACTCTTTTATATTTTCCTGCATGGTCATGGCCCATTATCTGTAGAAAGGCTGCAGGCTGCGCTT
Source organism: Seriola dumerili (assembly GCF_002260705.1). NCBI lineage: Eukaryota > Metazoa > Chordata > Actinopteri > Carangiformes > Carangidae > Seriola > Seriola dumerili. The sequence continues at coordinate 2,477,691 of NW_019174298.1, read as the reverse complement.
GTATAACTCTTTCTTTTCATTTCAAATCTTAATCTAAATTTTAAAAAAAGAACTGAAATACAAGCGCTTAGCTTCTGCTCTAAGTGAATTTGTAGGCAGTAGCGGGAGAGCCATCATAGTAGTGCTGTGTCCTCTTAAGGTTTCATCTCTGAATTTGGTAGATTCTGCTTAAAGGGAAAAAAGAGGGGAAAATCAACTTTGCATTAAAAGGTTGTGTCAGATGACCCACACTTTAATTCTACTGACATTTATGTCAATTTTAAACATCACAGTGTTTTAACAAGACCTAACCTCTCTGGCTTTCTGACTGTATCAATAACTAGTAATTATTGCACAAGAGGTCACTGAAAGGACCCAGAGCTCCAGTCAAATTGCAATTTGTGAGGAAGGAAGCGTCACACAGCCAAGGACAGGTGGCTTAATGAATAGAAAAGATAGATTGTGAAAGGAGAAGATGAATGAGAGGCAAAAAAAAAGAGAGGACGAAACAGAAGTGGTTAATGGGGAGGAGAGGGGGAAACAGGGAGAAGATTAAGGGAGTAAAGGTAGGAGAGGCTAGAGGATGAGGCAATTATGGAAAAGATGAAGAAAGAGACATTCAGGTGGCTGTTAAAGACTAAAAAGCTGCACACTCATGGATTACACATTCTTGTGTGGTGTGTGTGTCATCCCATACTGAAGTTTAGAGAGCATCACTAATCCACACCACCTGCCGAGTGATAAAGATAGCATGGCCAAAATCACAACAGGCATTTAATGGATGAAAAGAGAGAGAGAGAGAGAGAGAGAGAGAGAGAGAGAGAGAGAGAAAAGCTTTTTTCAAACCATTAGTATTTGTATGCTTAACATCATTTCACAGTGACCTGTGTGCCCATCTCTGGTTAGATGATCTCTGAGTTTTGGCAGATGTTCAGAGAGACTTTATCCTGACTGACTGAAACCAGCTACAGACTCCTTCATGCTCACTCATGTCACATCTTGGTGCGCAGGCCTGTCAGTTAGTATAAATATCATGCACTTTTCTATAGCTCCACTGTAATTACCACAGGACACATGAGAAAGTTGTTGATGATGTTGTTGGCAATGCTTTATTTTATGGGTGTGCAAAAAAGTTTATTTTTCAAGAAGAAAAAGGAGTAACCCTCAACTTTTCAATTCAGCATAAGTGAAAAAATTATAAAAATTATAAATGGGTTTAAATAGAGCAATGTCTTTCATGGAAATTCATCTGGAAGCCAACAATAAACCCAATACAACTGATTAAACTACCTAATAATAGCTGAAGCCTCAGAACATTGTCTGTTTTTTTCCTGAATTACCAAACTACTTTGCTCTACTTGGAAATTGCTAGGAGAGAGCAGCCCTGTAAAATAAAGCCATACCGAAAACTGTCATCGTATATTTAATGTTTTCCACTCTGTAACCCTGGCCCTTTTTGAACCCCTTGAACCCCTTTTAACTTGAAGACTCAATAATCATCCCTTAACTGCCTGTCACTGCTTTAAGTGAGATGGTACCTTATCTACTGTCTGTTCTATTAAAGGCTTTTCAGTAGTTTGTGTTATTTCATTTCTGAGTGTACCTGTTAAGAGTGTGTTGCTGGTAATAAAGAGCATGCACGCTATAAATAATAATTAATTCACAATTTCTTCACATGATGGACAACTTCTTTAAAGAAGTGATAATATGTCAGTGTTATTGTCACTCCCTGCAAGTGGCCAATAGAGCTGTTAATATGAGTGTAAATTAATGAAACTTTAAATTTAGTCCCTGCTCTGTATGCTGTAGTCTGCATGTGCATCCAGTAGTCGTGTGGTCTAACTCACCATTTCCCTGCCTGGTCAGTGAGAGTGGGGTGTTGGCTTGGCTTTGATTGGCAGAGAGCCTGAGAGCCATCTTCATCTGGGCCAAGCGGCTTTAGCTCTTAACCCTCGAGCACCTCCCTCCCTCCCTTCCTCCCTCCCTCCATCCCCTCCTCGCTCCCTCCCACCCCGCCTGTCTGCCTGCTGATGCACATGTGGCTCTGGATACGAGAGTTTACAAACTCATTCACACCTCTGTTGGTATACAAAAGCATGCAAACGTGCGTTACACACATGTATGCTACCTACAAAGAAAGCACAAGCACACAAACACACTCGTAGGCGCGCAGACACAAACACACCGGAGTGGACTCTCTGATGCTCTAATCCTGCAGATTAAGGCCATGGAGCGATGGGCTGAAATCCACTTTTTCTTTTTCCTGATCAAGCACATGCAGGGCCTGCTCTGCTGCTCTCCTCGGTCTTGATTCAGCTCCTCTGGCAGCGAGCTGACATCTAACCCTCGTCACACCTATTCATCTGGAAAACTTTTTTACCAGCTGTTGGCACAAGGAACAAAAAACAGACCAGTTTGATCAGTGCAGTTGGCTCTAATTAGATTAGTGGTTTAATTAGAAGTTTTGTTAAACACCAGCTTGACCCATTATTTAGTCCAGTATGGTTTGAATTGACCAGAAGCAAATGATCCACTGATTCATAGTCATATTTTTATTAGCAGAATGGTTCTCTCTTCATCTCCATCATGAGCATCATCAGCAGTGACCAATTTAAACCTTTCTCTTCATTAGTGGCAACGCTGCAGCCACAGATGGGACTGCAGGTCATGAAGTTAATAGAGAACAACATGCAAAATTCCCTTAATATCTAAAGGGGCAGTTTTGTCATTATTGGCAATGCTGTCCTGGGAGATTTAAGATTTACGACTGATATGGGGCTCTGGGAGCAGTCGGGAGGAAGGATGAGAGATAGAGCTGTTCTGAATTTGTCTCCAAGCGGGACCCTGCCAGGAAATCCAAAGGCAGAAATGATCTCTAGTCCTGCCCGCCAAACCATCTGTCTGTCATCACACGCGTTCAGCAAAAGGGGGAGAGATATATACAGTATATGCCCCTCATGACCCCGCCACCTGCCAAACACCCCTCCTCCCATCCACACAACCCAAAAAGTGCTTTCAGAGGAGGATTCAGGCATGGCTGTCATTTTAGACTTGGCTGTATTTGGATGAACAATTTCACCTGGTTCCTTTTTCCTGTTATCCCAGTGGAAAATGTTAGGATGTGAAGGTTTCTTTTACTTTAAAGGAAAAGTTTGTCTTTTTTTCGCTTTTTTGCCAAGATTTAATTTCTGCCAACAAAAAGTCGAGACATTTTAGTCTAGTTTTCATCTGTGACATTTTAGACTAATTTTGGTCATACATCTTGTTTGTTTAATCTGTATAAAAACTGAAGTGTAAAAATGACAAGTTGTGGTTTTAGTTCAGTTTATGTCCTGGGCTATTTCTTGGTCTGAGAGCAGTAACCGTCTTGAAATATTTTCATGAAATAAGAATACTTCCCAAAATGTTGAGCTATTTGAATATGAGGTAGCTTACCTGCACTGCTATAATGATAGCTATTTCGCTATAAAGTCAGCATCAAGATCACAAGTACTGACAACAGCTGCTTCAAACATTCACATATAACAATCAGGATTTTTTCCCCAACTTCAGTATAACAGCTGCAGCATCAAAGTATCATCTGTAATTCCACTTTTCTTCTGCACCAGCCTTATCAGTTCTATATTTTTTCAGTTTTTAGTTCAGAGTGATTTTCTTGGATATACAAAAACTCCTTTCACATCATTTAAATGGAAAGAAAGACAGTGACATTACAGTTTCATGTGACTGTTGAAACCTGTCACATTAAAATCATCTACCTTCATGTAGACAGAATGTATGGGATCAATAAAATGTCATATCAGCAGTGTGTGCAAATCTAATTAAATTAGGTGTAAGGTTGAATGTTGGTAAGTAGATAAGCAGCTCTGAGTAGGTATGAAATTAGAAGATGACAGATAAATAGAAAACACACTTTCTGGTCAGTCTGTGTTGACTTAAATGAAAGAACAGACTTCACACATGATATATCTGCTTCACCATTCCTTAATCCACAAGCCTATCATACCGAGCTGTGATGAGGACAAGGTCACAGTTTGTCTCTTCTCCTCTCTAAAAAAATCCCATAAGCAAAATTTATAATAAGCATCGACACACGTTGAAGTTATCAGGTGTCTTTATTGTTTTTGGTCCCCATCAATCCCTGAGAAAAACATTTAGCTCTGCAGCTGCAAATTCACTTGCTGGCTGCTAATTTTGTTTGTCTGATGAGCAATAAGTGTACAGAGGGTTTTTGGCAGTTCTTCACTAAAAACATCTGCCTACTATGGCTGAAAATGAATGAACCAGAACAGTTAAGCTGTGGGCTGGTGTTTTATTAAAGTCTGTTTTCACACTAGTTTGTGTTTTTCCAATGACCCTATCCTGAGCACAAACATACCCAACGTAAGCCCTAACATCAACAACAGAAAGTAACAGTATGAGAAATGGTATTTCAAGGAGAGAGAAATTTGAGAGTAGAAAGACATGAAAACCAAAACAACAAGCTGGAAGATGCAAAGAAGCTGTGTAGAGCTGAGGTGCAGAGTCAGAGGATAAGTCTCTGTGGTTTTGTCACTTAGAACAGCTTCTTTTATTTCTACATTGAGCTGTGATCCATTGTTAAAACAAAAAACAAAAAAACAAAAAATCATTATAGCCTCTTTAGGCAAATGCAAATACCGCAAATTCAAATGCAGTTCAAAGTGATTTAAAAAGTAATTCAACTTGCAAAATGCTCTAAAGTACTTTGCTTTCTTGTCTTGGATGGTTTACACACAATACATTTTTCCCCCTCACCATTTTTTAGATGAACAGGAAAAATGGGGGGAGACGTGGGACAGCACAGTCTGGAGTAAAACTGTGAATGTTGTGATTATGAAGGGTGCATTGAAATTCTTTATCACTATCACTGGTCAAGGAGATGGACTCAACATGTGCATCTTATCACGTTAATAATGACTAAAGATACTACACTACAAATGTCCAAAGATGCCATGTTGACACTTTCACGCAGTAATTGCACTTCCACCAAATTGATTTTTGCTTCTAGTCTCTGGGAGAACCACACGTGTACAAGTGTCCCCCGTGTCCTTGAGAGTGGCAAATACTGAATCTCAAAGTGTCATTTGAAATATCTTCAATTTTCTGTATAGCTATGGCTGCAGCCTTTGAGTTTTTTATGGTTTTGTCCCCAGAGTGACCCCAGTTTAATCTCTGCCATTTGGATTCCACAAGATTTGCCCCAGGGCATTCAATAAAGCCAGTGGTCGCTGTATTGACCAGTATGGATTTCACATATAAGTATAAAGTGGGCTTTAAAAAAGGCACTGCGCAAAAAAAGGAACAGTATTTTGTAAACTCAAATGTAATGTAACTGAATGAAATGTGTTTGTACAGTCTGAAACTGAAACTGATTTGGCAAATATATTTGTGTATATGACAAAATTCTAAATAAGGATTGGACAAATAATGATTCATTATACTGTAAATTAGGCTTGAGGCTGACAGTTCCTTTTTACTCAGATGTTTAAACTGATTTGACTTCTGGTAGCTTTACATCTATTTCAATTACAGCTAGCATATTCATGTTGAAAAGACTCTAACACACAATGTTTCATCTCAGCTGTCTAGAAAAACCATTACATTTCCACAGGTATATTTTCCTCTTCAGCAACACAGCTGTTATGGGTTGATGAGGAAATCCAATGCAGTTTTATCTTGGACGGTAGATCTATCACACCATTAGTTCCACTGAGCAGGAATCGGACAGCAAAGAACAGCTGACAGAGAACAGCAAACAGGCAACATTTGGAACAGATCAATGCTTCCACTCACATGTTGTTGAGCGCCAGATGGGTACAGTTATATCATGTAGCTGGTGGATAATAGATATGATGATATATAGATTACTGTTCAGGGATATTGCAAAGGAGCCTTAAAGGAACTGATGTGTTTTGGCTCACAATCCTACTTTAGAGTGACCGCAGGGCAAGACAGAGAGAGAACATTAATAGCGCATTATATTGTCTCCACAGTGTGTGGATGGTGCTACATCTCTGTCCTCAAAAAATCTTCCATCCATCCCTGATTCAGCCGCATCAATCCCACAAGAACATAATCAGCCTCTAAAAATATTCTGAATTGATCTGCCCTCGTCATAAATTTATTTTATTTTTTTGGGTCTCTAATCAAAGTGGTTAAGCACTTTTGGTAGGGAAAATGTCAAATGGTGTAATCCTTTCTAGCAGTGCAATCCTCTCAGCATGATGACGTGCTGTAGCCTGTCTGATGGATCAGCGACTGGCAGCAGCATCTCATGAGTTCATTCTATGTACCCTAAAGCTCAGAGGGCACCACCTGAATTGTTAGTTGAATTACATTGAGGCATTGCTAGTTTTACTGTTAGTGTTAGTATTGTCATGCTTTTATTGAACACCCTTCATCTCTGGGAGTAATTCAACAGAAACCTGCCAGGGTTAAGGAAGTTTGCTCACCAATTATGCTAAAATTAAGTGAAGGTTATTCATCATTGTGGTCTTATAACAATAGGGTGTCCATATATTCTGGGGACATCTGGTGAACTCCTACACAAACATATACTCCTAACCATGCCCTAGCCGGAACTTTAAAAAATTGTTTTTATGTCGGAAAAAGTGAAGAAGAAGGAGTTGCCCAACTGTCTGCAATGGACTTCACATGACAATATTCACAAACTTTTATGAAAAATGCTTTTGATTCTTTTGATCTGTGGACCCTTACAAGCGAAAAAAATATAAAAAATTGAGGAATAGATAGACAATATGACTTCACGACTGCTTCAAAGGTAGGGAGTTGCATTCTCTAGTTTATTACAGTACAGTTATCAAGGTCAAAATACATGAAACCAGGACTGTCCCCCTTTTTTATTTCATATCATCATGTCAAAAACATTGTATATTTTAAGGGTATATTGACCACCGAACTGGAAATGTCCCTGGTTTACATTTCAGATTTCTTGTCATCTTATATAACAAAAAGTTCAGTTAGCTTTGTGTTTAAAGAAAATAGTTTGACATTTTGGGAAATAAACCTATGTACACAATACATTTTTATATGGATTAAACAAACATGTTCGTTAGTGAGCTTGAGAGCCTCCCCTTTCCTTTGACAGGCTAGCTTTTTTACACCAAAGCTAGCATGTGCAGGTAAACTTGCTAAAAAGGCATCCGACTCCTTTCACATTACCAGTAGATGAGACTCAGAGTGACTTGCTAGCCGCCATGTAGACTGGTAAAATGGATCCATTGCGTTTCATCTGCAGAGTTGGTGTTCCTGTCAGTGTTGTAGCATCTTGTGAAGCGGTCAGTAGCCTAAATGTGTGTTTTTAAAACTTATACAGCAAGCCTGCACAGTGGCTAGCAGCTAGCTAGCATGGCTAGTATTGTTAGCATAACTATGCTATGCTTAAGCCCCTTTCACAAACTGGCTCCTTTCAATGTGGAGGAGCAGTGGCTTCATGTAACTTGAAGTGGTCGTGACTTGAAGTGGGTTTAACTCTAAGTTGGTGTAACTAAGGGGGTGTAACTGTAGGTAATGCAGGCTGCAGACGGATTCTTTTGCCTGGAATGGATTTAATTACTATTTAGGCCTTATAAAATGTAACCCTGCTGCACTAGTGCTAGAGATTTTTCCCTGCTGTGCTGGCTGCTGACCAACAGAGGGCGACACAGACTGTGTGTCTGCTACGTCCCTGGATAATCAACGTTGATTATTTGCACCTTTTTATTAGATTGATTCATCATCTGGGTGTAGGTATATAGCACTATATTATACTTGTCAGTTCCTTGTCTTCTTGTCGTTTTGTCAAACAATTCCAGGATTTAATCCTTTCTTCCTTTTTTTTTTTGTCTTATTTGACATCTGCCTCCTGTGAGTTTCTGCTTTGAGGTTTTCTCTGCTCTGCCCTCATGACAGCACACTGGAATTTAAATTTGGATGCTCATCTGGGCGGACTGTTGTGATTCACAGCTATCATACCCCAGTTAGCACTGAAACTGTGAGAACAAGTCCTGAGAGAACTTTTCATCTCTGTGTTGTTTCATGACAAGCCACAAAGACCTGGCTGTCATCCTACCATGATATAATTTCATCACCAAAGGGTAATAACATTCTGTAGGTCAATAAAAAAGAACACTGGTTTGCTGGTTATATGCCTTTTTGTCATTTTCATGAGCCACATTGGAAGTTCAAAAGATTACTAGTGGATTAACAGATACTATAAAAACAGATGAATCAGATTCATATTTTCTGTAACTATATCTAAATCACTTAGATCTTCTCATCCTCTCAGCTTGAAATTGGATGGGCAGCGATGTATGATGGCCTCAGTGATCCTGACGTAAGCACAAAAGAGGCATTGCCACACACTGGTTATGCAATCTGCAAATCTGTTATCTAAACTGAAATTGATGCAAGGAAAAAAAAACCATATAGATATAACCTAGTGTTAGACATGCAAAAGTCAGAGTGACAACTCAAAATATGAGCTTGTTTACTCAAAAATATGTAATCATCTTGATAGTTTAAAATGCATAGCAAGTGGGTTTAAAATATGGGAGGCAAATGGCGACAAATTTGCAAATTTTTTTGGTTTTTTGATTTGATTTTTATTCAATCAGCATGTGAATTTTCCAAGAGAGACCCAAGAAGAAGAAACAATCACAAAAACACAAAAAACAAAGACAGCACAATTATACAATAAAAGAAATAAAGGAACAAGGAATTAAGAAGAAATAGTTACAAGAATCATAAAAACATCAGACAATAAAGCTTTAAAATCTCCAAGGGAAATGTAGACTCTAGTTTGAGGGCAGTTTGCAGTTCATTCCATTTAAATGGTGCATAGTACTTGAAACCAGTTCTGCCAACATTAGTACATGAGGGATATCAAAGGTTGTAAACTGTAGATTTAAATGAGAGAAGAGATGTGAGGGAGCTTCAACAGTGGAACTATGAATGAAAAACATGAGATGGCTCTTTCTATGACTATGAGGAGGTCCAACCCACTGTGCAATGCAAGCCTATTTATAAGCCATAGGAGCCTATTTTTATTTCTTGATTTTTAATCAAATGTTGAATATGTCTACTCTCAAGCCAAATTCCTAAGTATTTGTACGACTCAACAGGAGCAAAAGCTTTAATGGCAGGGTGGTCAGAGTCAGTGGTGGAGGTGTAGAAAACCATGTACTTGGTTGTTTCTGCATTTAAGAGTAGTCTGTGATTAATGAGTGAAAATTGGAAGTCTTCAAAGGTGAAAATGAGTCAGAGCCTGGGCTGGGATGGAGCCTTCGGCATATAAAATTATATCATCGGCAAAAAACAATGGACACTAATTTAAATGACTTCAAAGTTGATTGATTTTATTGGTAGCAAAATAATGTCTTCAAGCCTACATGAATTGGGAATGGCCTGCAGGCAGGAAAGGTGAAACAGAGATAATCTGCCACAACAAAATTACACCAACATCATTCACTAACAGGCTGGTGAGTGCCAGATACAGATTTCATGTTTATAAACATCTTTCCTAATGACTGGCTTATAGCCTTATGTAACCTCTGCACCACAGAGTAATCACAGTCATATTTTTGTGCAGTGTTGCTGGCATAGCATCAGTAAACTCACATATCTCCTCAGGGGATGGCTGCAGGGTGGAGCAGGGACCCCTGCTGCACGCTGAGCTAAGTAGAGCCAGATCGCTGTGGGCAGCCTGGGAAGACTCCAGTCGCCTACATGTGAATTATTAGATGACCCTCCATGCAGCCAGAGACATGGAATCCTCTCCAGATGAGCCCTCTAACTCTGTAGACAGCAGATAATAGAAACCTGGTTTCCATAGCAACAGGGCACCATGTCTAACATAGCAAGCAGTACACGTGTCTGAGGGTGTTTTTCTTTCTCTATGTTCCCTCATACTTTTTTTTTTTGTTCAGACAGACACATACCTCTGCTGCGAAATCCTCGACCCCATAGAAACAATGGAAACCGTGTTTTATGTTATAGAAACAGACAGAATAGAACAGATGGTCAGATGAGAAGATTGATGCTGCTCTAAAATTAAGTCCATAAATCTAGAGCCAGAAGACAGTCCTCACTAATTGACACGTTAGCTCTAGTTTGTTTAATACATACAAAAACAGAAGGACAGAATCCAAAAAGAGATGCGAAACAACTACAAAGACATGGAAAACATCCTCAAAGAGATGCTAAACGACCACAAAGAAACGCAAAACAACCAAAAAACAAGCAGAATGACCACAAAGAAACACAAAACAACAGCAAGAGTCGCAAATGATACAAAACCACCACAAACAAATGCTTCCAAAAAGAAGGAAACATCTACAAAAAAACCCACAAAATGTTTTTAAAAAAATGACATTGGTGTGTGGTTTGTGGTTGTTTTGTGTCTCTTTCAGACTGGTTGTCTTGCTTTTATGTTGGAGGGGTGGGGGCCTTTTACATGTCTGTGTTCTGGGGTCCATTGCGTCATGATCTGTCCATGGCATCATGGTCTGGGCCTTGATGCCATGCAAGTATTTCTGGTGTTTTCCCTTTTCCTTGTGTTTCTTGTCCTCCCTTGTCTGTCTTTCTCTGTGTGTCTGTGTTGTGGATGTGGCGCTCCTCTCTCTCTCTCAGCTACCTGATTGCCAATCAGTATCTACCACACTTCTGCAGCCATATGTCACCAGATTGTTGTTTAAGTTGGTTTGGTAGGTCACGTTCAGGCTACTTAGTGTTGTGCAGTCTAAGTCCTTCCCTCATGTTTTTGCTCCATGTTAATAACTATTTCCTTGTGCTGAGCACCACTGCATGCCTGTCAGCTTGCCCACCCACCTCTCAGCCATATCAACCAGCCAGCCTTGCTTCACCGGTCGTTCTCCTGCCAGCTGGACATCCAGCTCCGTTCTCCGCTTTGCCTTCCCTCCCCTTTCGGCTGACTCTGCCTGTCCGCTCCTCAGCTCATTCCTCGGCATGCCAAGTTAGTCATCCAGCCCTATACTCACCACCCAGTCTCTATTCTCCACTCAAACCCTTCCTTGTCAGCCCCTTGCTCCCCTCTACATCAAAACTGCCAGAACCCTCATTCCCCCTCAACCTTTTCTTCCAGAGTACAAGTAATAAACTTTCTCTTCCATGTCCTGAGTTTGGGTTCACCTGTTGTTCATAACATAAAGTGCTCAATTATTTCTTTGTTGTGCTTGGGACTATGCACCACGCTACCCTAAGTTAAGATGTGGTGGCTCTAGGATTGTATTTCGTGTGTAGAAGGAATGTGCTGTCACCACTTCACCAGCCAACTAACTGCTCAAGTAACAAAGGACCAAATGAAAAACACAACTCGGCAACTCTAGCTAATTAACTGGAAGAATCTTCTTTATTTCACCAGGAGATTCTTTCAACTCGTCAGCTAGTGTTGCTGAGTTGGTTTTTATTGGCTTCATATTTAACAGACAAACACAACAGTGGTACTGACCTTGTCATCTACAGGAAGAAAGCGTATTCGTATTTTCAAAAACATCAAACTATTGCTTTAGAAATGAAAAAGCTAAAGACCACCGAAGTTGCATTTTGGGAAAAGGCACGATAACCTCAGAAACTAATAAAACTATTGTTATTTCAATCAGATGCTCTTGACATACAAATGGTTGTACTGACCTGAGATCAGACTCTCTGAGCTTGTTCAGGCAGACAATTAAAACTTCATAATTTTGTACCCTATTAGTCACCACAGTGATTGGACTTGTTGAAAACACATTAACACATTGCACATGTTGTATGTCAGTATAATTTTGCTTTTGAGACAGTTTATATTTCCTGCATATTTAATCTATTAGTCAGAAGACATTTGAACATATTCACAGAGAACAGTCAGAGAGTCTATGCGGCATCACAGCAGGTGGGACATCTGGAGAGGGAGCGATGGCGAGCCTGGGGAGAGAGTTTCTTTTTCTCAAAAGAACGTGCGTAACTGGTATGACACTGCTTTGACACTTAATGTAAATTATAAGTGTTGCTCTATTTTTCTCCGAGAAATTATTGACTGCTCAGTCAGTCTGCGTCCAAAATCACCAGGGTGAGGGGGTTGGAAAGGAAAACAGAGAACTTGACGTGCACTGTTCACCTATTGGAAAAATAAGGAGAGGTGGAAGTTATTTCCCATATTTTATAAACTGTCAGTGGACATGTCATGGAAAGGAAGATTCATTTGGCAACAGGTGGGCCAGGGTTTTTTGCCACGAATGAGTTACCTCCAAATAGAAAAAAACTCACATCAGCGCTCAGTAGCATACAGCATCATGTGAGGGCCCAGCCTTTTCTGTTGTCCTGACTCAAAGATAGAAACTGTGTTTTTGTATTTAGGGTCATTGTCTCGGTAGTGTCCAGGTATTATTAGCCCTTACAGCAGGGCTGATGTTGTTTTCATCTTGTGTGTGTGTGCGTGTGTTTAAGTGTGCGTCATCATGGTAAAATGTGGTCCAGGAGACACATATTGTAGCAGGAACTACCACAGACGCGGTTTTGAAAACTTTGGCAGGTGTTTTCATGTCTGTGTGTCTGTCTGTGGACAGATTTTGTCACTGCAGTAACGTCAAAACTGAGCAAGCTGCAGCCACACCATTTTACAGATGTGTAGTTGAGATCAAAATGAAGGCTGAGTGTAAAAATGGGTGTTTTCCGATAAAGGGCGGCAGATGTAGGGGGCTAATAGGGAAGGGGTAGAGTTCAAAGATGGGTATAGTCTGACCCATGAGTCCTGAGTAGCCTACTCATGTAATAATGTAGTAATGGGTCGTAAGCTTGACGAGCAGGTCCCATCGCAATATGGTCTCTAGTTAGGAAACAATCTCAGAATTGAAGTGAATGTACATGACTGGCAACTTCATTATTCTTGTTTTATTCCTGGAGGTCTTCCCTGAATTAGATTTCAAGAATTGGCTTGTTTGATTTGAATTTCAGGAACTGGCAGCCATTCACCACCTTTTATTTAATCATCTCATCCTAAATTAAGTTAAAATGGCCCATTTTTTACTCTGTGCTGCCAATAACATTAAGGAGGGGACAAGCCAATGAAGTTTGCTCCCTCATAACCAATTTTATATGTTTAGAAGCTTAGTGTTTCTTAAATTTTCATCTAAGATTTTGAGTCATGTCAAAGCATAATGCTGCAAGGGGTAAATGCTAAAAATAAATAAATAAATTGCAGTAAGTAAATGTCTAATCTTTTTGTTGATATCAGCCACTCATCAAATCTCAAAATATTACAAATCACTTCAGTGGATTGCTCCAGGAAACCTTTGTTATACTTCAAAATAAAGATTTGCATGTGAAATAACGGGACATCAATATTTTCCTGTTGTGGCAATGGTGGCAACAAACAAAATACTAAATGCTAACATCACAATGCTAACATGTGCAACAAGAACAATGTTTAAATGCTGATATCTAGCAGGTACAATAAAATATTGACTATGTTCACCATCCTAGTTTAGTGTTTTATCATGCTAACATTTGCTGATTAGCTCTAAGCTCAGCAAATTTATGGTGGTATTAACTTTTAACTTCCTGGTAATGGTATCAACTTGTTCATAGTGTTTCGTCTGATAGTATTGTTAGTTAGTTGATATTGCTAGGACAAAGTGTGTTACAGTTGCATTACATTTTTTCTCTCTCTTCTGTTTATTGTAACTTTATTACAAACAAAATGATTTTGTCATTTTAGTTATGTTGGTACTAATGGCTGCAAATGAGCTGTTAACCCAAGTCAGCTGATTAGAAAAATGTGGGAATTTATTAGATAGCAGCATCTTTGTTTATTTTGTTTTATATACTTGCCACAGTAACGTTGAATGTGTGATCTGGTTGGTTTGTTGTGTGTTACCACATCTGTATTTCTCTCACTAACAACAGTCAGTCGTTAAACTGACGTTATAAAACCAGTGTCTTGTGCAACACTGACAGCAACCTGCCATTTCCCACATATGGCAAAAACAATATTTTGATATATTCCATATTCTGCTGCGCTAACCAAGGCACATTTACAATGGTATGATTGATAAGTGAATAGTGTGCACTGTCTCATGTAAAAAAACAAAACAAAAACAATAAACTCTGTCACCCCAAGTGGACAAAAAAATTAATAACTGCAGGTTAAAGTTTCCTACCGTTTCATTTAAATGAGCTATATAGACATCACTAAAAACCTAATTTCTTTTCTTTTCTTGTTATCACGATGTCACACATCCCCTCTCATTATCAACCTCCATGCTGTTGACACACTACCATGGTTTGTATGTTGCGGTGAGGTGGGAGTGACCATGTTGTAGGTGCATATTGATCTTAGAGGCTTCGATGATCCTGCAGTGGCACCGTCTGTGGTGTGAGAGGATATGAGCCCTCAGAAGAAACACTGGATGGTGACATTACAAGAAGTTTTCTACCCTGCCTTAGCAGTGGTGGGCATCCCCTGTAAGTACATCAAAACTCAGCATCACAGTTAGAGCCTGTTGATTTCACACCAAAAATGATCTTATGTCATTTAGAAATGTTCATTTAATGGATTCATTGTGAAAATATTGGATGTGAGACATCAGATGCCTCAACTGACACAAATCCTCTCCTCAGCCAACACCATCACCTTTCTGATCATATGGAGGAGGAGCTGCATGCTCTCCAGGTCCAGCACTTTCTATCTGATGGCCATATCTGTGGCTGACAACCTTGTTCTGATCTTCATTGTGATTCTTGAGCTTTCTGTCAAATACCACCAGCAGGAGCCGTTTTGGAGTTATGATCCGTGGTGCAGCCTGAGGGACATTTTTAACTACGGGGCCTACAACGCCTCAACGTGGCTGGTGGTCATGTTTACAGTTGAACGCTTTATCGCCATCCACACGTGGAAAATGAAAACTAAAATCTGCACACCGAGATGTGCAGCATGGACAATTACAGCAGTCTTCCTCTTCAGTCATCTTTGTGCCATTCCTTACTACTGGTCTAATGCCTCAGTCTATGTGAACAACCAGACCAGGTGTATTTACAAGACAGAGGCTCCGTTTCAGTTCATTCACACCTTGGTTTGGTTTCAAACACTGCAAGCCTACATAATCCCCTTCCTCGTCATCCTCACACTTAATGGCCTGACTCTGCGCCTCATCTCTCTCAGCAATCGGGTTCATATCACTGCGGATTTGACCTCCAGGGTCAACAAAGTCATGCCCCTGCTGCGCTCCAGGAAGAGAAAATCTGTGGTGCTTCTAGTGACTGTGTCCATGAGTTTCATGCTGCTGTCTGTCACCCGTGCTATAACTCAGATCATCCTCCGCACGACTCACATGTACACTTTTGATCGTAATGATTACTACCATCAGATAAATATAGCAGCAGACACTGGCACCATGCTGAGCCTGAGCAACGCGGCTGTCAACATGTACCTGTATGTCTGCACTCAATCCAAGTTTCGCCAAGAGTTCTTAGCCTGTGTCAGACAAGTGTCTTTCTACTGCAAAGCAAAGCTCTAGGAAAACCCCCGTGTTGTTACTAAACACAATTACTGACACTGTCCTCGAGGAAGTTTGTACAGGTGCTCTCGCCTGGTGTCTGGGAACAGAGGAAATGATCTCATGGCAATCATAACCAGTTAAATGTGAGTCCATAAAACACAGCTTAATTTTCTTTATCACTACGTTTTACTCATTCTGTCCCTGTATTACATGGGAGGATTTGCCTCCATGTAAACAATCCTGACACACATCTGCACTGTTTTATGTTTCAAAATTAATTTCCTGCAATTAGTTTCTAGACTCAGAGCAAACAAACAAGACGGTTTCTTCATATGATTTTACTACAAAACGTGTAAAACCTGTCAACTTAAACCTGTCGCATAATGAATGTGTACTTCACTTGAATATTTTTTAATTATTTTCCCTTTTTTTTATGTCAAGACTAAATATGTTTCATATTTGAACCTAAAAGGCTATAAGAGTTCTCAATGTTTAATACATGTAAACCAATGATATTTAATTTTTTTAGCATTTGTTACTATTTGATTTAGGACCAAATATTGACAATATACTGCATATCTTTTCTTATCTTTTTTGACTATGAAACCAGGTCTGCAATAAAGGATAATTAAATAAATGTAACTCGATTTTTGTGCAAAAACCACATACATCATCTTTTACAACAAAGTACTCCCCAACTATGCCTCATTAATCCACAATATGTGCTAATCAGTTCTTCTGTAGGTTATTACTGAGTATCACAGAGATATGCATAAAAGGTAAAACTGCTTCTTTCAAGGATTCATTGATGTCCATTGATGATATTAACTGACATATCGTCTGTGAAAAAGGCCCTTTACAAACGCAGTTCACTCAATGGCTGCTTCAAGGAAAGGAACAGTTTTTCGTGACACTTTGCAAGTAGGTTGTTCCAAGCATCTTGGAGAACCTGCCACAATGGTGTGGATTTATAGGCTGCCTTAGTATCTTCTGTCTCTTCAATGTGATCCCAGACTGAGTCCATGATCCTGGGATCAGAGCTCTGTGGGGGTCAGACCATCTGTAGGAGGGCTCCTTGTCCTTCTTGTCTCTGAAGATAGCTCTTTTTGATGCTAGCTGTACAGAATACATCACAGAACACCATGAGGATATTGTCTGACGCATAAGAATTTAAACATCTCAATGCCTAAAACTTTTGCACAGTACTGGATGTGTAATAATTACTATTACTACCATACTACCAAAACTATTTACCATATTTGTTGTATTATTACAAACAACAGAAACAATATGTTAATGCTGTAAACCAGTTCTAGTTCATGTATAGTTTCCTTTACAGATACCTGATATTTTCGGATAAATAAGTAGTTCCATCTGAAAGCACCTGAAGCAGACTCAGATGAGAATCACTGGCTGAACAGTAAGAAGGTACAGTTCAGAGAGACTTATTAAGAAAATCGACCTGAAAGTAT
Organism: Seriola dumerili; assembly: GCF_002260705.1. Lineage (NCBI taxonomy): Eukaryota > Metazoa > Chordata > Actinopteri > Carangiformes > Carangidae > Seriola > Seriola dumerili. The sequence goes on along the minus strand of NW_019174298.1, from coordinate 2,460,725 downwards.
TGGCTAAAAGTGAGAAGGACAAAAAAGCATTTTAAAAAAGTGAGCTCCATCCACCTACCCACCCATTAGGGAACTATAAGTAAATCTTAATTGCCTTTAGGGGAACAACAGATTGACACAAATTCCATTGTTTACCACCACAGCAACATCCTCAAGAAAACAAACAAACAAACAAACAAACATGATATAGAAAGCAAATATGCAGATGGAACACTAGATTGCTCACCACGGAGACCTGACCGCAACATAACTGAGGCTGTGTAATTACAGCTTTAGTTAAAGTTGAGTCCATTACTTAGAAAAACAAAACAGAAACCTGGCAAAAACAACCAAAATCAAATGAAGACTTAGAGCAAATTCTGTGAGGAGCCTGAAAGAATTTACCGCAGGAGAATTAAAATTTCCTTTGGTGTGGTGAATTCACCAAAGTGAAACACTGCAGTTTTGAAAATACTGGCTTGTTCGAAAAATACGGTTTTGTTACTTTCTTATTGTATCCATATTTCTTGGTGTTTATTGTTTATTTTTTATTGATATTTTGTTTTCAAATAAAAACTAAATATCCTGAAATGTGCTGGTTAATTTCTGGACTTTCAGTTATCCCTTGGACTTAACAACGGTGACAAACCTCAAAGTGGCCGGTTTAAGAACAGGGAAACTGTCCACCAGGGAGGTGGATCTGCTCAACTTCCTGGTGCGAACATGGAAATATGGGTTAAAAAAAACACACCGGTTTTGGGGTTAAAGCACAGACCATGACCCTAAACATCCCTGGTCTGCTTCCAGCTGGGGACCATTGGTGCATGTCATTCCTCGTCTCTCTTTCCCCTCATTTCCTGGCGTCTCCCCACTGTCGGCTGTATAAAAAAAGAGCCTGAAATACCCCCCAAAATATGTTATATGTTAAATTATATCGCTTTCAAAATCATACAGAACATGTTTAATCATTGTATATGGAATTATGGAAATATTTGAAATGGATTTTGGCTGTTAAAAATGATTACATTTCCTTTTCTTTCATTTTTTTAATGAATCAGTGCTTATGTAATGAAGACTATTCTCTAAAATGTTTTTATAAAACTTGTCTGGCACAGCATTAAACTGTTTATAAGACAAACACTTGCACAAGCGCCTCTTTTGATCTCCTGCATATTCATGAATATGGTTATTATTATTATTATTATTAATGTGGTTATTATTATTTACTGATTTGTCCACTTGTTATTAGTCATTATTACATAGTCTTCATCTGATCGTTATTAGTTGTTATTTTGCCTTTTATTGCCTTAGTTAATATTTTACTTGCTTGGTTTACACTGGTTTGTATTCTCTGCACTGAACAAGCTACTGGATTTGCTTTGGGATTAATAAAGTTTCTATCTAATACAATCCAATTAGTGTTTGATCAGTTTGGTAGTTTCATGTGGACAAAACAGTTTTCTCCTAATGTTCTCTCTCACCATCAGAAACCAGTTACCTTGCAATGACTGCTTACTGACCCACCAGTAACTTTACTCTGAAATATCTCTGGGGGCCAAATCAGATCAATAAAACAATAACAACTTCAGTCAATGAACTTTATTACATGTTGTGTTTGCATACAGTAAAGCAGCTTTAAAGCTTCAAAGACTAAGCGGCTGGTGTAGCAGGTAGCGACACTACTTCTTCTTGCCACCTTTTAGAGCTTTGTCTAGTCCTTGGATGTACTTGCGAGGAATTTGATAGTGATCTGAAATTGAAATAAAAGATTAGACAAAGTGAATTTATTTCTGCAAATAAAGCAATTGAGAGAAATTGTGAGAAAGATATTTGAAGTATTATTAAGTTTCAAACCTAATAGCAAACTGCCAACTTGGTGAATCTGGTTGCCTTGGATCTGGACCAGGACTTTATCCTTGGCCCCGGGGATGGGCTGTAAAACAGAGCTGGCCTGGACTCTGCGCTGCAAAGTAGTGGCCACGACTGCAGGATCCAAACAGTACACTTCCAGGTTCTTTATTAGAGTTACCTAGAGACAGCACATGGAAACAATTAAAGCTAGAGCAACAAATCAGCCGGGCCGATAGATGAAGTGATATTAACTTCTCGCAGATATACTTGCATTGTGTATGTGGGTCATTCCATACTAACTCACCTAGAACCACCCAGTTCAAGTCAGGGATTTTCTTGAAAATAATCATATAAAAACTTAATATTAAATTAATTCAATTAAATTCAGAGTCCTACAACTCCAAATACTTATTACTACAAATTCCATAATTTTTGTAATTTCTCATATGTGCACTCCAGGCCTGCACTGACTGCTTATATTTCACTGGAGTTGAAATTTGTACTGAACAAGGATAATTTGCAACAGGTATTCATGTTTTACAGAAATCAAATGAATAAAAATAAATTTTTAACGGAGCAAAGTCTTTCATTTTCAAAAAGTATTATCTTCACTAGTTTTTACTTTCTTGCAGCCAAATTTTGATTATGTGTAGTATTATTATATATTAAATATTGTATGTCAGGTGTTTAGTGGATATCTGTAAATTGTAGCTACAGAAAATAGGGTGGCACTCTCCCCTTCTAAACTGCATGAGTCTGCATCGGTCACACGCCATGTCACCCACCACCACAGGTAAATTCTCAACCTGTGGGAAATAATGATATTACTACATCATTTAATAATTTTCTGTATAAAATTTCAAGTTAGCATAATATTAACACTGTATGGCAGAGTTACTGTCGGTTATAGCATAGAAAAATTGATCGTACATCAGCAGTATTCAAGGATGGTCCAGTTTTCCTCATCATTCTCGGACAGGTAGTACTGTCTTCCATTTGTTGTAGCCGGGGGATCAATGATGCACAGCACTTTCTGAAGAGGCACCCAACATGTTTCCTGTCTTGCCGGCCAGTGCAAGGATTTTGCTGGTCCATGTGGATGCATGACCATGACCATCATCAGACGTTTCCATGACAGATCCAAGCCACCACATCTGGTCACACATAGAAGCAAGGTATTTTCCCGGATCACAGTGGCGTACATTAGAAATCGTCAACTCAGTTGCTGATGCTGAAGTTGCTGTTTTCAATTCAAGAGTTTTCTCAGTGGCTGGAATTTAACTTGGTGACTACGGGTGCCACTCACTGTTTTTGCATTGAGATATCTGTATTTCAGCTGATCATCGTGCTGAAGTACATCTTCACTTGAAATATAGAGCAACTTCATATTTCGTATGTTGTCATCTCCCCAATCACACAGCTCTCTTGGAGTAAATATGTGGCTAGTGGAAAGAGCCTTGCTTTTACTGCTTCTTGTTTTATGGTGCTCTCCAATGCTATCACAGGACTTCTTGCCGTGGCTGGTGGCAAACAAGTATCACTCAGCTGTGAGGCCAAAGTCCTCCTGGTGATGCTGGTGATGATTAAAATTTTTGTACTGTGATGCAGCACCATCTGAAAAGGTACAAAAGAGTTTTCTATTGGAAATGGGAAAATACACTGATGTAGTAAAATGTTGTAAATGATCGCTGATTACACACATGCTGATGTGACGGGTGTCCCCATTGTCATCTTTAGGTCACAAAGGGATGGATAGTGGCCTGGGAGATTTCCCAATGAAATCCCTGGGCTGCATCTTGGATCAGAAAGCTGTAACTTTCTGAAAAATCCAAAAGAACCACAGCTTCAATTTGGTGAGTGTTCTCCTTTAACTGAGCCAAGTATGATGAATGGTTCATTACAATAAAATCATGACTTGTCAGTTTATCCAATTTGTCAGCCAGTATTTCCATGAAATCTTGAAAGCTGCTACTGAAGCCTTGAAGGTTGGTTCTGTCAGTTGTAATCCATTGCTTATATTTTAAAGTGTCATCTAAAGACACTTCATGGGCCTGTAGGATGTTTTCCAAGTACTCCCGCAAAGCATCTGATCAAGGAGAGTTGGGACATCTGTGCAGCATGCAGTTTGTCATTGGTTGAGCAAACAAGCTTATGCATTAGTCCCTTATAAGTGGCTATGTTGTGTGTGAGCAGTGGGAGGGCACGCACCATTAACTCGACATTCAGATGATTCGTGTACTTAGAGGACTTAGGAGCACAAACATTTTGGTACAGTTATTTGAGAGTCATGAGGATTCTAGTGCGTTTACCCTCGTCCACCACACTTAACATCCTTTGCCCCTGGCATAAGCCTGGAATACTGGTCATCCATGTAAAACTGTATCACTCATATTTGAAGGTCATTAGCTTAGGGCCTGGCTAACTTTGGTTCCACTTCCCCGAAACTGTCCTTTCATCAACATCAAGTTTAACCTTGTGCTCAATAACTTTGAATTCTTGCAGTTTTGGCATTTTACCAGCTTGATAGTTCGAAAGTAAGCATCTGGACTTGCTTTCGTCATGAAGAAATACAGATTTTCTCTTTGAGTAAATCAATGAGCCTGTCTAAATAACATGGCTGGTTGACACTTCACCCTGGGGCACATCCACTGCAAGACATTGAGCAATTTCATGCGTAACAGCTTACTTTAATTCAAAACATTTATGTTCCCCATAGCTGGCATTGGGTTTCATCTCTGCTTGCTACAGATGTTGGTGTGTACTCTTTCAGTCATCTGTGTATCTTCATCAGTTTCTATTTGAGTCCTTTATCACATGCGGCGGGCACAACTTCTGTCCAGGCTTGACAGACCTTCCTGTGAGTGCCCTTGCTTCCTCCTAATGATCCTGAGTGAGTGACTCCGTTTGCTGTTGACATGGAAGTTGAAGGGCTCACAACACTGTTTTTGAAGAAAGCTGTATTTCACCAAAATTACTTGGTGATGGAAACAAACTGTGGCATCATCCGTCAAGGAAGTACATCCACTTGAAAGATCCAAACTTGAAAGATGAGCTTTTCCATTAGTGTAGGCTGTCTCATGACAGTTGGCTTCTTCTGCTGGGCTTTTTTCCGATAAAGTAGGGCTCCAAATGACAAAATGAAGTATGATTGCACTCATTTATATACTTCAGGGTATGTTGCAATGCATTGACCTAAACCTAAAGTTCTGGATTCTGGGTGAATTTGCATGGAATGACCCATAAGTCAGCCACTAAGTAACAAGAAGCTGCAGTACAGAAATCCCAAAAGTTGCGCATCCAGCTTATACAGTGCATTAGCCGATATGTAGTCATCAGAAGCCCTGTTCAGACCTGGCACTAGCACGCGTCTCGAGTGATCTGATCACAGACGGACAGCTCTAAGCACGTGAGTTCACACAGTGAGAGAGAGAGAGAGAGAGAGAGAGAGAGAGAGAGAGAGAGAGAGAGAGAGAGAGAGAGAGAGAGAGCGAGAGAGCAAGAGAGCACGAGTGGGGCATGCAGGGGCTGAGTGAATCAATTTGCTGCACACAGCTCTACAGTGAAATTTAGCCATTTGAAATAGTAAAATATTTTTGGTTCATTACGAAACTGTGGCGGGACTAATTACACTGTGGCAGAGGATGTCAGTTAAGTAGGCAGTCCTTCAATGTGTACAAGGACACAATTGCATTCACACTGCTAAAAGAATGTGGCCACATGTGGCCAGGACCACATCTGAATGTGGTCTGAGTGATCGGATCTCAAATGGATCCTCCATGCTTCTTGGATTGCGTTCACACTTGAACTTAGAGCTGTCCACCTGTGATCGGATCACCCGAGACACATGTTAATACCAGGTCTTAACAGGGCCAGAACTCAGGGTCATGAAATTTTGTGCAGACATTAATAGTCCCCAGAGAATGAAGCCTTATGTCTGTGGTGACCCCCTGACTTTTCCTAAGGCACCACAACTCACTCATATTTGTGGTTAAACTGAAATGTCTCTGCAACAATTAGATGGATTGCCATGAAATCTGCCAGACATTCATAGATCATTTAGCATGGCAGTGGACCATAAACTGTCAAATATAAAGTATAAAAAAAATCCACACTGCTCTACAGCAAAGAAATTGTAGCTTGAGTTGTCACCTTCTTATTGGAGCCTCGAGAAGCCACAGAGATGTCTATGGGCTCTATGTGACCCTTCTTTATTATGGGTGTTTGTCCGGGGAACACAACTTGGTAGCACTCCTGCATTCTTCGCAATGTCCTGTGAAAATGACGTTTAATAGTTTAATCAGTACCAAATGTTAGATGATAGAGAGATGGAGACTGATTGCCCTGCAAAAGAGTTTCCTTGATCATTACATAGAAAAATGTCTAGCTTTACTGAGAAGACAAACACTGAGCCTTTCTTCACCTTGATCTGTTGTCTTCGCTATCAACAATCTCTCCTGGCCCAGAAAATCACAGTCCTTGTGGTCTCCATGTGGTACCTCGTAGCCCACAATGTGTATTCACATGTTTTGAGGAGGTGCGTGTCAGCTTCAGCAGCAACCTCCAGTGGAGCTACAGACCTTGTGTAACACCCTGATGCAGATGTATAAATCTGGCTTAAAAATAGAGACTCCTATTTTGCTATTCAAAGTCATCAGAAATCATTCAAATGAAATATGACACTGGTAATTCTTGAAACTCCCAGGGGTGGAAAAAGCAATGCAAGGGAGGTCTTTGCTTTTGGCTGACCAGGATCACAAACAATATCACTGATGCTCAGACTTTTCAGAGCAGCAGCGATATTGTTGTTTACAGATCTGGATTAACTGTGGCATTAAGGGTGATTATTTTATCTCCTGCCCATCCCGCAATGATGATGCTCACCACCTCCATTTCCCTGCATCAGTAAATATAGTATATTTGCATGCTGACTCAGGTTGGTATGATGGATGACGGTATTCAAGGGCTGAAAGGAATGGGTAACAGCAACAGTTTTGTTTAATATTGTACGCGGTCCCTTAAAAAACAAAATGAGAAACAAAATGATAAAAATAAGTCTTAACCTGCTGAAGAGGTCATCCCACTTGAGAGACTCCACCTCCTGGTACTCCGATTTCTCCAGCAAGCAGTCACATAGAGTCGGGTTTATGGTCACGTAACTGTCAGAAGGGAAAAAAAGCACTGAAGCCACTTGTACTGAAAGGAACAGCACACAGTTGATGCAAAGCACTCAACAGGAAACACACTGCCTTTTTAAGATATGCCAAGTCTGTGACAGATTTTATTTAATTTCTCCTATCGCTCATTATCAATTTGTTTCACATGATGATGCCCAAATTTCTATGACCTAAAAAGAAACATGAGATGTCTCTTTAGTTTCAGAGTCACATTTAAGCATTTTAGCAAATTATAACAACATCACATGGCCTAGGGTCAGCCTCATGTTTGTGCAGTGGCTATTAGGCTGCCCTTTTACCACTGCATCCAGTAATGGAAAAACCAGCGAAATGGTTATATTTAAACCCAAACTGAGCTTGATTGTGTCAAGAATGGAGTTTCTTTTTTCTCTTATGTCAGCTGACAGACACAGAATTTGATTGTGAAATGCAAATCCATGAAATCTTTCCTAAAACACCCTCACAGACACGTGAAACATGAAATACAACAAAACCATGAGCTCTGACAATACGCTCCGATATCTGTTGTTTTCAAACAATGCACTCATCAACACACCGATTTCCCCTAACAGGACTTGAGCATCCACTTACTTTTTATTATTTCCATCCACCAGTTCATTCTTCTTCACATACTCTGTGACTATATTTCTCACTTCAACAGGCTGCAAAATTGCTCCTTTCCTGTAGGGAACCAAAGCACACATTAGTACAAGAATAAATGTGCAAATATGAGAAATTTATCAAGGTATCTTCAGTTTAAGGAGTTATTCAGTATTTCTGTAATGCCACTAAATTTAACACCAACTTAAAAATAAAGACATAGAATTGGCACTATTATTTGAATATGTATTTATTTGATGTATTTAGTGTTTATTTTTAAGTTTTTATGTCCTAATTATTTATTGATGTGTACCATAGACCGTGATGTCACCCATAGGTTTCTGAAGAGCTGTTTTGAAGCTCAGTGTGGGCTACTCTGCTGTTGCCACCTTGGCAGTGAATTACTCTGCCTGGGTCCCGGGTAATCCCAAAACAGGCAAAGTGGTGGGGTGTGTGGAACTGAGGCTTCAGTGAATGCTGGGTTGTGGTAAGTATATGCTCCCCCGTCTGTCACTCAAAGGGCCACACCCTCAATTATGCATAACTTAAGCCTTAATAGAATATAAACACTTGAGTTATATAAAAATTCAACCCTAGCATTTATAGCCTCAGCCGAGTTTACACTGCCCGTCAATGCATGGACTTTTGAAATACACAAAACTCGACAAGAAAACACATTAGCCCAAAACATGAAAACAGCCATTTAAAGATCCCATTCAGTGCTCCTGTTTTAAGATATAAAAACACTCTGCTTGGAATAATAGTTTGTATCTAATGTGTGTGTGTGTGTGTGTATGTAATCTACTCCTCTCTCATTGAAAAATCCTTAATCCCTGAATATACAAGCATTTTTCGTTTCAACAGTTTAACCACTGAATGAAAGATGTCTAACTTCACTGAAAACTCCTTCCTCAGTATAAACTATATATACACCAGAGGCTTCAAATTTCCACATCACACTTGTTAAATTTTCATTTATTTAATTGGCTGCAAACTAATTGATGTCAAAATGTCATGCTCATATACATATACATATATATACACACACACACACACAAAGACTGTTGATATTTGAACTCAACAACAAAACAAAAACACCCCTCCCTTCAGTGCTCCTTCAGAAACTCCACTTCCCAAATTGATGGACACGCATTGCCAAAGCACAGACACTGTGGTGGAATCCAGAGCATCTTATAGGGCGTGGAAGTGAAGATTCTTTCTCATACTTGAAGCAAAACAAACTTTATAATATATAATGTCATCAAACAAATGACATGCACACAAACACAGGACCACAAACAAAGCAGAGTAAAAACTAGAGAGTTAGTTAGTCTTTTACAAAACTACAGTGAAAGAAGAGAGGACTGTGATATGATATGATATGATATATAAAAAGTATATTAACTTACAATTGCTTACTCTACCTTTAAACTCAGATTTGAAGTGATCACAGAGAAACTTTCCCCCTCTGACAGATGAATATACACTCACACTACACATACATCATTAACTAATTCATTAGTTAATTAAATTAATTTATAAATTTAAATAAGTACAGATTACTTAGTAACCCTCATCCTTTTTGGCGGATATCATATATCTTTCTCTTCATGATTATTGACTTTTTACCCACTTCCTGCAGATCACTTCAATTTTGGATTCATGATCTACCCACAGATTTTCAATGATGTGTAGACATTTACACTGGAAAACAAACCATGAACTGAAAACAAATGAACTTTTGCAATTCTATTTTCTCTCTTCATACACTGTATTGTGGCCTCAAACATTTCCACAATAGAATAAGTGTAAATAATAAAATTAGTGATGGCTTAATTCAATGTAGCTGCTTCAGTTCAGTAGCTCTTAGAGATGTGATAAATTGCAGCCTACAACTGTCAGTAATGACACAAACTAATGATTCAGCAGTGTCAGAAATCTCAGTTTGCTAACTATGGAGCAAAACAGTTGAGTGACTATTCTTTATGGAGTAGTAAATGAGTGAACCAAAGACTGATTTTGGGCAAAGTTTAGGATAAAGTGTACGACGTGTGTCTTGGAAATATCGTCTTACTGCCTCACAGGAAGGTCAGAGGTCAATGTCAGCTACAGCTCAGCCCTCCTGGAGATGGTAAGGATTTAGTGTCTCATTCAAGTAAACCTGAAACTTGTGGATGCTTACTGAAACACAAGCTTCAACGCTCTCTGCTACGTCCCCTTGCTGTCAGAAGGGAAGTAAAAGCACACACGCATGCACGCGCACACCCCACCTCTTGTTTGCCTCCAGAAAGAGAGGCTCCAGGCGAGCAGAGACAGAGTATAAAGTTGTGATCTCAGGAGGATGGTATGGAGTTTCTCCTTCCCCTCCATCCTGCACCGGAGCCGCTTCACCGCCTGTCTCCTCAAGAACGTTGAAGGAGCGCAGTCTATAAAGTGTTAAAGTCATACAAAAAGGAAAAACACAGGGCTAGTCAGGCTGAATGTGGGCGGGTTGTGAGTTTGAATCTCAACCAAGAATTTCTTTAAGTTGAAGCAGGGCTTGGCTCACTCTGGGTTTTTCCAGTCCACCTCGACAATGCTCTCCACCCCCTTGGTCAGTTCTTTTACTCGCACAAGGTTGTGCTGCTGCTGCATGGCCTGAAGAAACTTTGACAGCTGTTGGAAAAAAAAAAAAAACAACAAAAAAAAAACATCTGATACATTTACTGGAGGAGTTATATAGTAGTCTATTTATCTGTGTAAAATATCATATTATGGACATTGGGTATACCTTTTTATAGCTGGATTTCTTGATATCAAGTTGCTTTCCACTTGGGCTGAAAAGAAATGCAAAAATATTTTCAGTACTAAATTTAATTCCTCCTGTGCACTTATTAAAAGATAAACTGTGTTTTACCAGCAGGCGAACATGTGGTTGCGGAGAAATGTACTGGTCAGCAGAGGGAGCTCTGACTTCTTCACCTTGCTCTTAAGAGCATGCAGGAAACACTGCACCAGCAGGGCATCCATTATCTCTGTGAAATCAGGGTAAGACCTGGGTCATATCCTTTTCCCTCACAACAAGCTCCCATTTTGTCACATCATTTATCACTTATTTTCCAGTTGAAACAACAAAACATAACCATATTGTCACAAAAATCACCCTGTGACCATTTATTGGTGAATGTGTGAAAATTGGATTTGAATCAGGGATAACAGAACTTATGAAGTTTTAACTCAGTTTTATTAAGAGCAGATTGATGGTAAGTACTTCAAAGTCAAATCTACAACTTGAAATAATTCCCTTTTAAATGAAATTTTAATAAACGATCGGAGATATGACTAAATCTGGTACCTTGTGGTGTTTTCTGGTCATCTTGATTCTCCTCCTCTTCTTCATTGCCCTTTTCACCTTCCTCTTCCTTCTGTTCAGCCAGGCTCAGCTCCTCAATACCAGAACAGACTTGATCTGTGACCATTTCACCGGCACTCCGTTCCTCCTCCACACACGTCTCAACCTCCTCCTTTTCTTCCTCCTCCTCCTCCTCCTCATCAGTCTCACATTCGTCTCCATTCACCCCTTGTCCATCGTTCTCTATATCCGGTAAAGAAGGAGGAACTGACTTGTCTCCAAAAGCCCTTAAAAAAGGATATAACAAACCACACGTGCAAAGTTAACTCACCTGTAGTGCTGCACAGTGAACCCTGTAAATGTAATCTTGATTTTGGCTTCTACGATTCGATATACTCCATACTACATTTGACACAATTTCTATTTAGAGAATGACTGAATATTAAAATAATGATAAATGCGGTGGATAATTCTGCTTAATGTGATAGAAGTCTTGCTGGTTGACTTGTGATGGAAGCAGAAACATTTGTTGAAGCTCAGTCGAGGAGAACAGAGATGAGCAATACATTAAGGGCGTATTTAAGCCGATACAAAACTTACATGCCCAAACAAGGATATTCTTCATGGGACCTCAGCACCAATACATGTGTGAATCCTACACATTAAAGCAATACTTTCTTCAAGGGATGGCTATCTCAGAGCTATGACTGTTCACTCCCTCCACCCATGGCTTGGTCCATCATATCTTTACAACCTTGGTTGTTATGACAACGGCCGGAAATATGCTTATGAGTGAGGTTTAACTGTTGGGGGCTGAAGACAGGTTTAGATGTAGTCTGTTGTTCAGGAACAGAAACATTTCAAAAGGACACAGTTATCAAACAAGGAAGGTTGAGCAGGGGTCACTTTACAATTCTCAAACCAAAGACTAATAAAAGAAAACTCTATGTCATGTATGAAACCATATCTCACTGGAACAGTTTGTTTCATATCTCAACAATATAAAAAAAGAGAACTGAGAATGTTATTGCTGTTTTGTTTTACATGCTGACTGTCTACTATTTTAATGTTTTGTATAGGTTTGATGTAATTTTACTGTTGGAGGCAATGGTAATGTAATTACATTGTTCACTATAACTAGTTTAAATGTAAACCTGTTGATGATATGTATTTGAAAACAACCTATGACGATCACAATAATCAATAAACAACAACAATACACTCTCCTATCTGTCTGGTAAATTACAGCTACATCCACGAGCTGGTTATCTTAGTTTAGCATAAAGATGGAAAAAAAAAAAAAAAAGGGGGGGGGGGGGGTTATTTACTTTTTCGTTAACAAAGCAAATAAGCTTATTTCCCAATATGTCAAACTATTCCAGAAAGGTTCATTTAAACAATGTAGGAAGATGGAAGCTACTCACCAGAGATTATCCATGTACGTGTGGACAACACACACTCCTCTTCCCTTCATGCCCGAACTGTGCATCTCTGCACTGGACACTGCAGCTGTGCCGACTGCAACAGGAGCTCTACAATCAACCGGGAGAGCGGTGTCACACTTACATCCGTGAGGAACGTGTTAGTTAGTCTTTCCAAATCTTTTATTATAACCTACCTATTATTCACGAGTGTAACAGCACAGCAGTCGCCCCGTTTCACATCTGGGAGACCACTTGAAGGCACCACTACGCCTGGCAGCATGAGATCTTTGTGAAACACAGTGTTTGTTACTTTATATCAATCTTAAAGTACAGTATTAAACATCTGTCCAGGTCTTGAGCACAGAAAAAGGAGCGTACCTGCCCCTCCGATCAACTTCTGAAGCACAGGAGTCCATGTCCTTAACGTCGGCAAGAGAGCAGGGTAGCGCCAAAGCACATATACTGACAATGTAACAATGGACAGTTAAAATAAGTCACTTAAAGGAGCAAGTCATTCAACTCAGTGTAACTGAATATCTGGCTTATTACCTGTAGGATAAAGTCGTTTCTCCAGTTCAAAGAACAGTGGATTTTTATGAAGAACGTAAAGCGTCACAGCTTCTCCTTTATGTGCATAAATCTTGACTACATTTATCTCCTCTTTGTTGGGGACAAGCTCCGACAGCTCATCAGCAGAGAGTGAAGGAAAGGCTGCAGATATGTCAGCTTTGAGCTTTCTCCTAAAGGCAGCAACAAAAACAAAACTCTCATTCAGTGGGTAATGTCACACTTGTAACACCTTCTGCTACAGATACAGATTTTGCATATTTTACAGATGCAATATTTTGTTTCCTCTTTGACTGAATTTGTTGTTTTCCACACTTCCTAATCACGACGATAGCCATAAGCCATACTTTCCTCAGACTTAACAGCAACTTAATGGGACTTCCTAACAGGGTAAAATTACAAAGTAAATATGCTGTGTTTTTTTTTTTTTTTTTGCTTTCAACTGTATTTTTTTTAATACAAGGAAAGCTTACCAAAGAGTGATATCTGTGCCTTCTTTCTATGAATGTTGAATGATCTGTAAATAATCCGTCTAAGTGAACTGGAATTAGCCATGATTTACCCAATAAATGGCAATTCATCCTGGAGCTGATAGTTATTTGATTAATCAATAAGTCAGTCAAAAGAAAATTTATTGGCAACTATTTTTATAATCAAACAATTATCTAATTACTTTTTAAATAAGAAATGCCCAATAGTTGAAGGTTCCAGGTTCTCAATTGTGAGAATTTGCTGTCTATTTCCAATGGTACAACCTCATGCTCTGGGACATCATTAAGATGATTTTTGAAACAATTGGCAGATTAAGCAATAATGAAAAATAATCAATGGTTGCAGCCCCAAGTCTTCCCACTAGACATTTTCAAATGTTGTTAAAATATGAGTATGTCAGAGATTTCTGTGAAAACTCTGGCGGATGTTGGCTGTGCAGCTTTAATTTTGAAAGAAAAATCTTGTATTTAATTACAGCAAGAACAACAATCCCTAAATAATCCTTAACAACACTCCTGCCAGCTAATGAGCTGACTTTTTTCACCTCAGTCCAGATGCTGGGATTTACAGGAAATTCAAGATAGTTAAATACAGCTGGCTAGCCAAACACACACTGCTTGGGTCTGAATCTGGAGCCTCAGGGACAAAAATGAAGTTTTACGAGCAGTACACTGTTGGTATCAGGTGAGGTCTATTTCAGTGGCCTTTTGACGTTAAAAGTAGTTTGCAATAATGCCTGCATAGAAAAAAATCACGCAGGAATAAATGGCTGAGGGTAAAAGTGGCTATTCTGGTTAGAGCTGGCAGCAGGCAGCAGCACTGACTCACCTGTCTGATCCTTTGATCACGGTGTTAGATTTGACACGGAACGGTTTGGCAAACATCTTCTCAGAAAATAAACAACTACTACGACGAACTCAACGTGTCCGCTTCTCAGGTAATGTAAATGTGTCAGTACATCATCACAGATATTTTAAAACAACACCTCTGCACCGGAGACACTGACTAACATATTTCTTATTTTGGCATTGAAGTAATCAGCTGTTCCTCGTTGGGTATGATGGTCCGACACATATTTATTTCCGACGTGAAACTGCACAGCGGCAACGCGACGTAACATCAGTTCCGCATGACAAATGAAGCACGTGAATTATTATTAGAACAACATTAGTTTATCTATGTATTCATACTTCTTTTTTAAGATTTTGGGTAATATATCGCCCCCAATCCTCAAAATGTCCATCATAGTCAGTACTGAAATGTAGATGTAACCAGGTACATTTACTCAAATAGACAACTTCAGTACAAATTTTGAGGTACTTGAGTTTTTTCTTGTCATGCCACTTTATACTTGTACTCCACTACTCTCTAATGTACTTATTGCTCCATTCCATTTATTTGACAGTTTTAAGTTACTAGTAACTTAACTTTAAGATTTTTACATGCAAAACAAATGAAAAGCTTATAAAAGATTATGCTTTGTTATAAATGAAAGTAGCCAATAGTACACATAAGTAAAGCTGAAACTAATTGTCAATTAATTCATTATTTGATTGATGGAAAACGAATTGGAAACTATTCTGTTAATCATTTAAGTTATTACATTCATATTCATGCAAAAATGCCAAACATTTCTTGGCTCCAGCTTGCAACATTAGAGGAATATGAGTGATAATAATAATCTAATAATATATAATTGTGTAAAACAATTTAAGGGGCATTTTTTGCACTGAGTAGTTTTGCTTTCAACATATCAAGTACATTTTCAAATACTTTACAGTAATGGGTAATTTTTACAGTGTGAAATTAGTACTTTTACTTCAGCACAGGATCTGAATTCTGATGGTTCACATACAGATGTACTGAAGTGCATTTGAACTATGATGACCATGATATCTTAGGCAAGAAGATGACTACAAATCCTTGAACTGAGCCAAACAAAGCGATTCAAATCAACAAAGGGAGTCATGATTTCCACCTCTACATGACTGGAGCACCTTATTTTTCAGAAACATTTGCTGGCTTTATAGTCTCAAAAATCCTGAGTTTGGGGTGGCAGTGGCAATGCCCCCAATCCCCAGGCACGCCCCTGCCCGACCGTTGCACAGAGATGCTATTTTAACGTCCACCATTTCAGGCCGGAAGTTTGGGCATTTGTTTGTCTATTAAGTCATTTATGTAATTCTATATATTAAATCACACTACGCGGTGTGAAGTCCGGGGCCAAGACTGTGTGACACGAATCACAGCTGAAAGCGGACTTTCTGGAGAGTCACCCAGCCGGACACCTGTTTGTAGGAGGACTTGAGCTGTCGAGCTGTCCTGTTAGCGGTAGGCTAATATCACACAAGGGCAACCAGAGCCAACCGTTAAGTGTTATGCAGCTGAGACAGTAGCCGTTTCTCAATAGAAAGCACGCCAAGTCCGGACTCGCAGTGAGAGGACGAGAAACGCACCTGTTGAACCCAGTTGTCTCACTCATGTGTTGCCGTTAGTTAAGATGTCGAATCAGCACCAGCCGGTTTTCCCGATCCAACAACAGCCCAATCTGAACTCTGCCTCTTTCCCACAATTTTTCGTGAAGCCTTTTAACAGTGCTCTTCAAATGAGAAGGAATGTAATAACAGACGATTACCGTGTATCGAGTCAGGTGCTCGGGATGGGGATCAATGGCAGAGTGCTGGAAATATTCCACAAAGAGAATGGAGAAAAGTATGCACTAAAGGTAAACATTGTTATCTTAATCTTACTGTGCAATAATATAAACTGATATCAGAATGACAAATGGGTCATTTCATGACTCATAATTCAGACGTTTTCCCAGTTCATGTCAGGGATTTTCTTGAAAAAATAATGTGAAAATGTCTATTAAATTCATGGGATCTTGCATAATCCTATAGCTCTACTCCAAATACTCATAAGTTATGAATTTTGATGTTTGGCCCCTAAATTTAATGAATTTTGCGATTCTTTGTATGTGTATTTTAGGCCTCATGTCACTTACTTTTCACTGCATTGGGTAAAATTTTATACTGAACATAGAAGAAGCCCTAAGGATCTCTCTCAACATGTAGCCATGTAGCCTAGATAGTTGTTGCTGAATGTTTTGCAGTAATCTAATTAATAAAAATATATATTCTTTAACCTAGGATTTTTTAATTTTAATTTTCAAAAGTTAATATCTCCACTATTTTTCACTTTCTTGCAACCAAATATAGATTCTGTACATGATTGATAATGTTCTGTCACATCTAGAAGTTATTTTGTCCTGCATTAAAAAGCACTGAATGCCACTGATTCCTGCTAAATAGCCTATAGCTTTGGAGCTAAAAACACACTTTTTAAGATATTTTGAAAGATATTTTGACTGCATATTTTCCCAAGCAGGATTGTTTTAATTTCCTTGAAACTTTTTTTTTTTATGGGAAAGAAAGAAAGAAAGTTAATATTCAATGCAGGTATATATAAATTATATGGCCCTATGGATTTAATAATAGTTTTCACATGAAGAAATCCCATGACATGTCCGGTGAGTTAGTATGGAATGACCCGGCTGTATTGAGACAGGACCCCTGACGCTTTCTTTGCCAGAAATAAACATTTATTTTTTTATTGTGTGTATTAAACAGCAAAGTGGATTAGCCTAGAGACAGCAGCACATGTTGACTGTAGCATTGAAGCACCCACCCTCTTCTAATTACAGTGAAAGATATTTGATATTGGTTCATGATATGGATCAAGTCATGTGCTTGAGTTCATTCAGAGGGATGTTTTTGTATTTGGCTGTCAGGAACTTGAGTCTGTTATATATCACCTCTCACAACTGCAGTAACCTTTGCACAATCTTGCACATTATACAGACAATAACAGGAGACACACTCCGTGCATGTTGTTTGATTTTGACCTACTGAGCCACACCCCTTACAGCCAAAAATTACTACAGGTCTATGTAATATGAATTGAAAGAGGTTCATGTTGTTGTCTTCAGAGAGTGAACATTGTGCACTTGGAGCCCCTAACACTACCAGGAGCTTTTTCAGGTCTCTAGTCAAGCTCTTTTTCATTTTCAAGGTCATTAAAAAGTCAAATATAGTAATTTGGAATACACAGAACTGAGCCCAATCTGCATGTAGATTTGTTTTTGGGTTAACAAACAGCATTGTGCATTAATTCCATGCACATGCACCCAGCATTTCCTTTATCTACATGTCATTGTTTAGAGAATGATTTTCCCAGAAGACTTGGAAACTCCGTTTATGTGATTTGTGTGCAGTAAACAGGGTTAAAGTCTGACTGTTTCCGACAACTTTGTAGTAACAATCTTTGTGCATTGAGCTTGTCTGCTTTTTGTCACAGTCTTAGAACCAAACAAACAAAGTGCAGACAAGGCTGAACTCAGAAGTATCAAGCCAAGTTGAAAGTTAACAGATGCTTGTCCGTTATCTTTGATTTTAGAAAATCTGATCGTCATAGACTGCTTCCTTTTTCCCACTCCTCAGGACAGTGACTTTCAGCTAATAGCAGGAGATAACCCTGATGCATTCCTCTGGGATCAATTAGTCATTCCTGAGGCATGTGTGATGTTTATCCAACTAAACAGAAACTGTTCTCTTTGGTTCTGGAGTGACAGGCAGTATTTAGAGTTAGAGATGAGAGCTACCAGAGTTCAAGAGGTAGGGTCACTGTTGGTGCTCAGTGTGATTTGCAGATTTTTTTTCTGGTAGAAACCTGTGATTTTCTGGCATTTAGGCCTTCATGCACAACAAATGGCTCTTTTCAGGGTCTAATCTCTGTCCTGGAGTTTGTAAATTATATATTGTGCAGTTGCTCTGGCCTGACATGTTCAGGTGTCTGTTTTGAAAGAGGAGTGTTGAATTTTCCTATCCAAATGCTGCCAGCCAGAAAGAGAGAGGGGAACATGCCTGAGTCTAAAAGTAGCTTCATGCGAGAGGCCTGAGATGACTGAGAGATTATGATGTTTGCTGGGGTACAGGCAGATAGCACACTCTCAGCTTTTATTAGGCTGTGAAGGTGTTTTAAGGCGAGTAAACATGGTGAAGAAACTAGCAAATGACCAGTCTTTTTATCCAACAGTTGTTTGTCTAAGACAAGCGCAGTGATTATTGAGTTGTCTCTCTTTCGGGCCATTTTGGAGAGCCACGTATTTGTGTAGACTTCAGATGCTAATCTTTTTTCTATGAAAAACAAGTGTCTCCCACCCACTTTTCTGTGTTTGTGTGCCGTCTAGTTTGTATTTGTCAGATCCACCCACTTCAGCACCAGTGTATGGTATTTTTATTGAAAAGAAAAACACTTAATTAGTGTGAAAGTTAGGTCCAGTGCAGCTTTACACGAACTTTATTTGCCAGATTTACAGGCTGAGTTTGACTTAAAGTGGACAGACATGAGTGTGGTGAACTATGGGCCTACGGTGTCTACAGCATAAATATAAAGTTAAACATCCAGTTATAGTTTGTGACTCTTTGATTCAAGTTTGCCTTCCTACTCTGTTTCGACATGTCAAGATTCATCAGTGAACCATACATCATCTTCTTTTGCACCCTATTAAAATAGTCATTGTGGTATGATCCTGTGAGGGAACATTCTGTTACGATTTGTAGTGTGTGAGGCGGACTAATATAAATAGCAAAGTCCTGGAAGTTTCTGAATGTACCACAGTACATCTCAATGAGGTCCCCCTGAAAGACTCTGATAAAGAAGATTGTAAAATTGACATCCTTGAGATTGCTAAAAATTGATGTAGTGGAAATATCACAGAGCAATGCAACTGAAATGCAACATGCATTTATTTATTTTTTGTGTCATATAGTAGTATTAACAGCATTCAAATTATTCAGCTGCCAAAATTGCAGTATTGTCCAGATAGAGTCATCCAGCAATTACAAATATTTCAAAATAAATGAATGAGCTTAAAAAAAAAAGAGTAGGTTATTGAATAAAAAGGTTAAATATACAGTTAAATATACAGTATACCTTTTAAAATGTAGGGAAATTTGTTTAGCCCCCAAATAGGATAGATACTCTCTTATTTGCCCAGGCATGTGCAGCCTCTAACCCACAACAGGCAAGTTTAAAGGAAAACAGGTTATACTTATAGACTTATAGACTTAACCACTCTGGTGCCAATAATTGCCATGGAGCTAATTTGCAACTAGGGCTGCAACTAATGATTATCAATTATAATTAATAATATAGTACAGTAGTAGTAAAAGTATAAGTCATTTTTGGATTCTTTTTTTAATTAATTGTATATGATATATAAAATGTCAGAAAATAGTGAAAGATGCCTTTTATAATTTCCTAAAGCCCAAGGTGATGTCTTCAGATATCTTATTTTGTCAGACAAACAACACAACGCTTAAAGATATTCAGTTTACTATCATATGTCACCAAGGACACTATCAGATCTTCACATTTGACAAACTAGAGGCAGCAAATGTTTGGCAATTTTCCTTAAAAAAAAAAAAGAATAAAACAAGTATTCAATTATCAAAATAATTCATTTCAGTTAAGATCAATCACCTAATCCATTAATTGATGCAGCAACTCCCATTTGCAACTGGGGCAAAGGGTTCTTGCTGTGAAATTTATTGTTACTTGTGAAAAGCCTGAGTTCCTCAATTGCTTTCAAAACAAAAATCTGAGGAATGGGATTATCATATAGTCCGGATTCTGACTCATTATCTTGTTCTTTTTTTATCTGCTCAAAATGGCAGTTAATTTTGAGAAAACTGAAATCTCGTCATGCTTTCTGAATTATTAATTTCTGAGCTGTTGCTGTTTTTTTCCACCATGTTCCAGATGCTGCAGGATTGTCCAGAGGCCAGACGAGAGGTGGAGCTCCACTGGAGGGTGTCACCTTGCTCCCACATTGTGCCCATCATAGATGTTTATGAGAATGTCTACCAGGGCAAGAAGTGCCTCCTCATTGTAATGGAGTGGTGTGTTAGCTAATAATGTTTGTGTGATAGCATATGTTGACAAAAGTAGATTTCCGTCTCTGGACATTGTCCATCTTTTGAATGGCTCGTGGGAGTTGTGGCTTGTATTAGTTGCTCTGTGTGATGATGGAGCCAGCTTCTTTTTTTAATGCGCACCAACTGAGGTGAGTAGTTTCCACAACACTTTAGGGCAGAAAGTAATAAAAAGCAGGCAGAGGCTGCTTTGTCTAGAATATAATAAGGCAGGCGTCTACCTTATGACTTCAGCCACCACATATGAAAGAATAGCAAAATGTACTTGAAGCTGGATATGATATGATCAATATGATGTCATGATTGAATAATCCCTTGTAAATGATAAAAGTGAGTGGACTGAATTTTTAGTCAAATGGATGCAAGTGTGGAAATCTGCCAGCTACAGTAGATTTAGGTTAATAGTGTTGTACTTAAAGATCTAATTTGCAGATTATTGTGTTATAGAAAATAATCATAAAAATGACATTTTTCAAGCAAAAATGACGCTCGGATCGAAACATTCACTATTTCAAGCATCTTGTTTTCTTCATCTTATGTGATATTAAACTAAATATCTTTGGGTTTTTACGAGGGTTCAGACAAGAAACAATGCGAATCAGAACAATCGATTATAGAAATAAATGTTAGTTGCAGACCTAAGATGATGATACATGATAATATTGTATCTGAAGTCTGATACCAACCCCAGAAATTAACATGGAAGTGATTTTACACTCATTGTTATAAGTAGCCCTTACACAGCCTTGTGCTCCTGCTGCCATGTGTTATCACCTTTGCACTTGGGTGAAGCAGAGGAGACATTGCATGTCAAAGATTGAACAATTAAATTACTGTACCCTTATACCTGTACACACTCAAAATACTTGTTTTTTTTCATTTTCAGTATGGATGGGGGTGAATTATTCAGTCATATCCAAGACAGAGGGAATCATGCATTTACAGAAAGAGGTAGGAGGAAGAGATTATCATTTCTAAAGCAAAATCAAATCAACAAACGTGCTGCTGAATGTACTGTATGGTTTCATCTGTGTTTTTCTGTATTAACTCTTGTCCATGTTATTTCTCTCTCCTCTGCTTCCTTGTTATTCAGAAGCCTCAGATATCATGAAAAGTATAGGAGAAGCCATACTTTTCTTGCATTCCAACAATATTGCTCACAGAGACATCAAGGTAATACCTCACTGTCATTGTATTTGTATCTTAGACATAACCTGCAATGGAAAACAAAAATTGAGGACTATTTTTGTGGATGAAAATGAAATATCTCTAGGGATTTCCTTGAAAAAACTTGTGAAAACTTCTATTGAATTCATGGGACTTTGCAAAATCCATTAGCTCTACTTCAAATACTTATTACTTTTTGAAGTTTGGCCTTCAGAGCTTATTTTTTTTATTTTTTATTTTTTGGTGATTCTTTGTATGTGTTTTCAAAGCCTCACCAATTGCTGATTTTTCACTGGATTGGGTTGAAATTTGTACTGACTATCCAAGAAATGTGAAGAATCGTTTGTATTCATGTAGATAGTGTTGTTGCTGAATGTTTTACAGTAATTCAATTAATACAAATAATGATATTAAAAAAAAGTAATTTATTACTGGAGTGAAAAATATAAAATTAATAATCGCCTAAGTCTTCACAAATTTTGATTCTGTGCAGTATTAATACAGTTCTATCACATCAGTTGACCAGCATGATAGTGCTAAAGTAAACATCTGGACTTGCTTTTGACGTAAAGAAATGCAGATTTTCACTTTCAGTAAATCATTGAGCCTGGCTTCAGGCTCATTCAGATTTTTCTGTGAGGTACATCGACTGCAAAACATTGAGCAATTTCATGCGTAACATCCATTCATTTTGTGCCGCTTATCTGAGGTTGGGTCGCAGCAGGTCAAGCAAAGTTTTCCAGACATACCTCTCCCCAGCAATGTTTTCCAGCTCCTCCTGGGGGATCCCGAGGTGTTTCTATGCCGAATGAGATATACAATCTCTCCAGCGTGTTTTGGATGTGCCAGTTGGGCTGCTCAGCCTCCCAGGGAAAGCCTATGCCAGGCTTCTGGAAAGGAGCCTCCAACCGATTGTCGAACCTTGGATTCAGGAGGGGTGATGCAGATACCTCCCTGGCCGTGCATCAGTGGACCAACCCTCTACCGTGGCAAGGCTACTCGAGGGGTCATGTGAGTTATCCTATCCAGTCTACATGTGCTTTGTGGACTTGGAGAAGGCCTATGACCGGATCCCTTGAGGGATCTTGTGGGAGGTACTGTGGAAGTATGCGGTTCCGGGGCTGTTGCTACAAGCTATCAGTCCCTGTACAACCAAAGTGAGAGTTGTCTGTGTTCTTGACAGGAAGTCAGACATGTTCCTCGTTTGTGATTTTCATGGACTGGATTTCAAGGTGCAGCCTGGGGAAGGACTGTGTCTGGTTTTGGTGCCTCAGAATTTCCTCTCTACTATTTGCAGATGATGTGGTTCTCTTGGCTTCATCAGACCATGACCTCCAGCATGCACTGGGGTGTTTTGCAATCGAGTGTGAAGCAGCTGGGATGGGGGCAGCACCTCCAAGTCTGATGCAATTGGCGCCTTCCATTGGAGGTCTTCATATGTAACAGCTTGCTGTAATTCAAAACATTAAGTTCCCCATAGCTGGCTTTGTTTCTTTGGTTAATATCACTGGACTTCAGAGGAGGAAATCCTGCATTCATGCAGCACTTTTGCAGCACGTAGTGTTGACCTAGCTTGCATTTCATCTCTGCTAGCTGCAGATGTTGGTGTGTATTCAATCATCTGTATCTTCATCAGTTTCTGTTACAACAGTGAATTATGAGTCCTCTATCATACATGGCGCGCAACACTTCTGTCCAGGCTTGATTGACCTTCCTGTGCGTGCTGTGAGCTCCCCTGCTTTGTCTGTGTTAATGATCCTCAGTGAGTGACCCAGTTTGCTCTTGGGATGGAAGTTGAGGTGCACAACACTGTTTTTGAAGACAGCTGTATGTCACCAAAAAATAGATATATAATACGTGATGGAAACAAACTGTGGCATCATCTGTCAAGTCAGACCATCCACTTCTCAACTTCAACCGATTTTTTGTCTGTTCGCAACTCAGCCAAACTTGAAAGATGAACTTTTCCATTAGTGTAGGCTGTATCGTGACAGTTGGATTCTTCTTCTAGGCTTTTTCCAATAGAGTAGGGCTCCATGATATCACTATCACATCAAACTGCTTTATACTACTGGGTATGTTGCAATCCATTTTGCAAACATCCGCCCAAACTTTTTTCAGGTGGGATTAGCTCTGACTTGCTCTGCTGTTTTTGCATGATACTTGTTGGCAGTGTCAGAAATGTTTGAACTTTGAATAATATCTGTTGATTGAGCAAAGGAACCAAGATTAATATTTTGTCCAGACACATGGAATAAGATGTTCTAGTATGCCACAAACCCAGCCATTACAAGCTATGAAAGGAAAAACAGGCTCAATAGATCACACAGAGACAGAAAACCTTGAAGTCAACATAGTATGAATATGTGGAATAAAACCACAAATGTAACATTACAGGCAGTGAAAAGTACGAAAATTAAGCTATTTTCAAAATGAAGATTAAATGACGGAGTAATATAATCTTTATTTTTATTTCTCAACAATGAACTCGAATAAACCTTTTTTAGGTTTAAATATGCTATCATTCTGTTTTTGGTTCGTAATTGTTTTCTTTTCTTGTGGTTGATCAACAGTTATCTGAATTCTATTGTTCAAAATCTTTCTCTCTTCTTTAAGCCAGAAAACCTGCTGTACACCTCCAAAAGACCAGATGCCCTCCTTAAGCTGACTGATTTTGGGTTTGCCAAAGAAATCACCACATTAAACTCATTGGCAACGCCATGCTTTACCCCCTACTATGTCGGTAAGACCAACTGCCGTCTTTAGTTTTATGTTTGCCATACAGAGATGCTGCTGGATGTAATTTCATATTTACTGCAAAGATATGAGAATGGCATTGATCTCTACTCACCTAACTCTCAGTAGGAAAGTGAATAAATGTGTTTCCCCGACTGGTCTCAGCTGCCCCAATATTTACTGTAACATTTTTCCTCGATTCATCCCTCCTACATAAGCTTTGTGGTGTTTGGCAGTCACAGCTGTGAACATGCGTTTTTGTTTTGATGAGGATCAAATTGAATTTCGTGAGTTCGTGATTAGGAGGAATTTTGGACCACTATAGAACTGCTTCAGCTCAGCCATATTCTTAGGATGTGTGATGTGAGCGGCTCTCTTCTCTACTGGATTAAGGCCTGCATGTTGTCTGGGCCACTGCAACAGGTGGATTTTCTTTGTTTGAAGTCATTCTGTGGTAGATTTACTGTGTTGTTCAGGGTCAATGTCCTGCTGCATCAGCCAACTTCTACTGAGCTTCCACAGATGGACAGCCACCCTGAGATTATCCTGTGAGATACCTTGATAAACGCTTGATAAATTCATTTCCCCTTGATCATGTCAAGCTGTCTCGGCCCAAAGTCAGCAAAGCCCCAAATCTTGATGTACTTCACTTTTGGGATGATTTTTGCATGTTGGTATGCAGTTCCCCTTTGACATCATACATAGCGCTGCATTTTCTTCCCAAACAATTCAAACTTTGAGTGTGTCACGCTGCTTTTTGGCAATCTTCAGGGGCACAGCAATCTTTTTTTTAAAGAACAGAGGCTTCCTCTGTGGTGTCCTGCCATGGATAACATGCTCCATGCAACCATGCACCATGTTTTTTGTGTGGTCGACTCATGAACAGAGATATTAACCAGCTCCAGTGTTTCCTTTAAGCCTTTAGCAGTTACTCTGATGTTCTTTGTCACGTTACTGATCATTCTGCGTTGTGCTTTTGGAGTCATCTTAGCTGGGGGCCCACTTCAAGGGAGAATAGTCACAGAACCAAATCGTCTCCATTTATAGACAGTTCATCTGATTGTGGACTGATGAATATCTAAACCCTTTCAGCTTTATGCAAATCAACAATTCTTGATCATAAGTCTTCTGAGACCTCTTGTTTTGGGAGGAATAGTTCACATCAGCATGTTTCTTGTGAATAGCAAACTCAAAATGTTTAAGTATTTCTTTTACACATCAAAGTTGCTCTAACCCACACCTCCAATCTGGTTCCATTGATTGGACCCCAGGTTTTATTAATCCTGACTCCAGTTAGTTTTTGTAAATGCCATTAGCTGAGGGGTTCACACACTTTTTCCAGCCTAGATTGTGAATGATGTTTTCAATATGGACAAGAACAATACAATGTGTGTTATTAGTTAGAATAGATTGCGTTTGTTTGTAATTGTCACTTCTTCTTGTAACTAAAATCTGACTGTGTTTTAGGATAAATTTATACATAAATGGAGGTAATTCCATTTACTAACTAACTTACTTACTTTTTCTTGCCACTGTACTTTAAAAATTGTCTTCTGGTGAGTGCAAAGCATTACCTAGTTGTCTGGGGACTGCACAGAACATACTATTTTGTGTAATTATGAGACTGTTGAGGTAATTATGTATGTAATTGTGCAATGTGTAATTATGTAATTGCAATATACAAGTGACTGGCATTTTCTTGACAGTGTCAAGTTTTTGATAACCAGATTTTTAATCGTCACGTTTTTGCCACGTGTTTTTCAAACTTAACTTGACCCAGTTGTTTAGTTCAGTGCTTTCCCTGAGGGAACGTAAAATAAAAAAAAAATCTGCAGGCAGTTTTCTTCCTGTGGAAAATGACTAGACAAATGTGGGTTATTAGACTTTACATCCTGTGAACCGGTTGGAAAATCCTACTTATGCTACCTTTAATAACCTGGTTTTTCTTTGTTTTTTTTTGCAGTCATCTGTCTTATAGACTACATAAGACCTTAAAAGTGAAACAGAAGCAATTTCTCCAGTCCAATTTAAATAATTTCTCTTGACACTGTGGCAGCTCCAGAAGTTCTTGGTCCAGAGAAGTATGACAGATCCTGTGACATGTGGTCTCTGGGTGTCATTATGTATATTCTGTAAGTGAATCAGTGTGGTGTGTTTTTGTGTTTTCTGTAATTTTACTATTTTCATGTCTTTCACATTGAAGGTTCCCTAAACAATTGCTGCTTGTCATCAGGCATTTCTTTCTGTCTTACACACAGACTTTGTGGATATCCTCCTTTTTTCTCACATCATGGTCTCGCGATATCCCCAGGGATGAAAAGACGGATACGTAACGGACAGTATGAGTTCCCCAACCCAGAGTGGGCCGATGTGTCTGAGGAAGGTGAGAGGGACGCATGTCAGAAATTCATTTTTGGTCATTTTTCAGGTTTCTATCACTGTCTAACTTTTTCCTAACCTTTTTGAATGGTTGTCTTTAGGAAATGAGCAAAACACAATAAAGCATGATGATAACTCAAAAAGTAAAGAAGCTACAACACTGAAACCTGGTGAAAAGCTTTCCATACTTCACCTTCTCAATAATGGTAGAGATAGCATCACCATGTGGTGAGAAATCAGCTTCCAAATATCGAAAAAAATGTTTGGCTGATATCTTGGAAGAAATCTGGTGTCCTTGGATTCGGTGGATGATGCTGAAGAGACTGATACAGGCCATGCTCATCCGTGGCATCAAAATGCCTTTATGAATTTTTTGCTAGACAGATTTTGTCTCCTTCTCTCGTATCTTTTATCCAAACTTCACCAAGCTGGAAACATATCATGTTTGGATGGCCCAGAACATTGCCCATACATTAGATTTCATTTTTTCCATGATTAGCTTTTTCCATGATAAAC
Organism: Seriola dumerili; assembly: GCF_002260705.1. Classification (NCBI taxonomy): domain Eukaryota; kingdom Metazoa; phylum Chordata; class Actinopteri; order Carangiformes; family Carangidae; genus Seriola; species Seriola dumerili. Next base: position 2,433,514 of record NW_019174298.1, on the reverse strand, counting down.
CTTTGCGGGTGTGGTCAAACCCAATCAACCTGCTGTAACTTTTGAATGCTTCATCCAATTGCAACCAATTTACGCTCAAGTGTACAGACTGAGACCATGAATAAGAATGACGAGTTTCATGTCATTTCGCCGCCAGGGGCCGCTATGTTAACAGTAAAACAAACATTGCTTACTACAAATAGCTACTCTGAGATCCTGATGGCTAGAAAGATGGTTCCACTTTTAAAATGTCAAGCATGACTTGGCCATATGAGTTTTTTAAACAGTTTGTTGAAATCTATAATAAATTAGTTGAATTGTGAATTGAAAATTGTAAAGGTTACAGAAATGAAACTTGTCAGACAACTGGCATATGAAGGAATTCTTCACATCGTAGACAATCGTTGCGATGGCACCACCAAGTGGACAGTTATTGATGTTTTTTGTTACAAATACTTTTATACCTATATTATTTCACATATGTTCATGTCCCTTGCTTTGACCATGATAATGTCCTTTTTGACACATCACTCACCAGCAGAGATGGCAGCAGATTGAGCAATCACATGCATTTTCCTTTTATATAACATTCATTTAAATGTTTTCATAGGAATTGTCAACCAGACTGATTACATTTGGAAACAACAACAGCCCGTGTATTTACAGCCACTGGATGATTTTCAAGGATGTTGCTCATGATAATGGGAGACGCATGAACCATGAACGATGATGATGATGATGATGTTGATGATGATGATGATGATGATGATGATGATTTCCTGTTGCAGCCAAACAACTGATCCGCCACTTACTGAAAACCGAGCCCACCCAGAGGATGAGCGTCACAGAGTTCATTAACCATCCATGGATTAATGTAAGACTCCCTGTCGGCTTGAAACTGTTGAATTAGAGCAACTGCTGGTTTAGAACAATGTTCGTGAGATTTGGTAAACACCATATTCTCTTAACACCGCAGCGGTCCGTGGAGGTGCCACAAACGCCTCTTCACACCAGCCATGTGCTGCATGAGGAACAAGACGTCTGGGAGAAAGTTAAAGTAAGTGTTGGTGATGTTCATGCGTGTAACTTTTTTGCAACTTCTTTAAAAGGTAGGAGAAGCTTTGATGTCGGACGAACAGTTTTGCAGCTCTTATAGTGTTTTATGCAGGAAAACAGCTGTCGCCAAAAGAAAAAAAAAGACGCTGCTCTTGATTTGTTTTTATCTGTTGAAAAATTGTGAGTGGGTTGAGTAAAAGGGGGTTGAATTTGACATTATGCAACAGTTTGTTTTCGATTTGGATATTTCATGCCTGAATCTGTCACAAAATAATGAAATCCATATATAGATATATAATATTTACTTAAAACTGGATGTGCACATTGAGTGTAGTCCAGCTTTGGTCTTTTTGATAAAAGTGATGTTTTTGTTGTTGCTGTTGTTGTTGTTGTTGTCATTAGGAGGAAATGACAAATGCCCTGCAAACGATGAGAGTGGATTATGATCAAATTAAAATCAAAACTATTGAAGACTCAACTAATCCTCTCCTCTTGAAGAGAAGAAAGAAAACTAAAAACTCAGCCACACAACCTCCAGGCTAGCGATATAAAGACTTTTATAAGACTTTTAAAAGGTATTTTGTTTCACACAGACACACCAGCACACATGCATAACATTTTTGAGAAAAAAAGCTTTCAAGAGGAACTTTAGGAAAACAGGAAATGCTTTCAATGCTTTTGTGATATTTTGTAGCTGTTTTTATTTCCATCTGTTAACCTCACATGATTTTATTCTCAAAATTTGAAAAAAGGAAATGCATCTTGGCATTTTGTAAATGTGAATTAAGGACTCTTTCAATGCATGCATGCTGTATGTACACTGAGGCTTATTCCTACGTCCTATGACTAGTATATATGTGCTGCTTATTACGGCAGTTCTTAATATTTCGATATACATGCTTAATATGACATTTGAGTAAGCTTTGTTGGCAACTCATAGATTATTTCTGGGCTGTCTTTTGGACTGCTAGTCTGTTCTGAGTGCTGAAAACCATTTAAACTGAATTTTTGCCTTGAAGGTGTCAGGGGTGAGAAAGTTTGCCAGTGTCATTTATATTTGTCTATGAAATGACTCATCACCAGAAACCGCAACTTTTGTTTTGTAAGCTAAAGTAATGTCAGAAGCGTTTCTCCTTGCCAGAAAAAAAGGACTTTTGCTTTTGTGCATTGTGTATTGTGGCAGTGCAGTATCTAAAACTTACTTACCATCTGTACCAATAATCACGTTTGCTATGCCTACGAGACAGTTGACATAATTGGCTTCTTCGTGCTTGTGTAGCATTCATTTTCCCCAAAGCAGTAATATAAAAGTAGTGCATGAAGGCTGTTATGTGAACGCCATGGAAAGAAAAGCGGATGGCTGTAAACCTTTAGATCAAGGGACTAGTGACGAGAAGTGCAGTGGAAAATGTTGCGCAGCACTGTTGTCCTGTCTGTCTCTGTCTCTGGATTAAATGTCTTGATATTCTCTGTGGTTTCGCGTGTTGTTTGATCAGTTAGCCATTCATCATTAGCATCTAAAGTCAAACAAATGACCAGCCACTCAGATTTTTTTAATAAATAAAGGACATTATTGAATGAATGGGTGAATGGAAAAGTCACTACAGTTGTTCTAGATGTTTGACTTTGATAACCCCCTAAAAGTTGTAGAGTTTGCCATTAGCTCCACTGCCTTCTGTTCACAAAGGTCTCCTTTCCCCTATTACTAATGCATATGTTTTTGAGCATACAGACTGTGGTGAGGTTTCAGTAAAACAGCTGACTGCACATTGTGTAGTGATGTAGTTGTGGCTATGTAAGAATAATATTTCTCATAAAGTCCATGACATTTTTCAACTGGACTACAACTACATGTGGAGGGCCAAGTAGTTCATCCTCAACTAAGTTACACATTAAAGAAGAAAATCATCTGAAAAGTGTTGAAGTGATGGTGGGAAGCTCAAAGTGAGTGAGAGTGACCTGGCCGTCTGCAACCTTTTTAATGCGGGAAACATTTGCTCAAGGCGAAACGTCTTTAAGAAAATGTTAGCGTGCTCAGCTTAGTGCCATAGCATTCAAGAGATAATAACCGATTTATTTAGAGGTATTTTGTAAACTTTCATAAACTGAAGTGACAAGTGTTGACCTATTGGTGGTCCTGGCAATCCATCCAACTGTTAAGGAATATCTACAGCAGAACCGTAATGTGGCCAAAAATGCCCTCAGTCTAAAAAACTAGCATGCTAAAATGTGTGGTTTAAGTTAGTTAATGGATTAAATAAATCAAACATAGTATAGTTAACAAGTATATTCCTTTAGATTGGATACATGCACATACTCAAAAACCACCACTCTCTCATCTGTTTTTTAAGGATTCTCATGCAGAAAATACACAAATCTGTTTCAAATTAACATACTGTTTTCATTACAGTCTCTCCCATCTCTAGTTTCTTGTTAAAGATACTCAAGACAAGAGAATAGTTTAGCTTTACCTTATGGTACAGCTCACGACAGCGGAACAGCTCCAGGCTGAACGTTTATTGTGTGCTATGGTATAACTGGAACTATATAGGCTCCTCAAGCTGTACTTGGATCCTTGAATAAATGACGCCCACATTTGATTTGAATGATTTAAACATGATGTTCTAATTACGAGATAATATTTTCAGCTTTTGCATCCTGTTTTAATTCAGATTTTCTTTTAGAGACACACACACAGAAAACAACGCTGTCTTGCCTGACTAAATGGATTAACGGGGGATTTGGACATTATTTGATCATAACGCGATGATAAATCCAATATCAAAATTGTTTTTATTGAAACTTTAATTTCCCCCACTAATTACCAATCCTTTGGATAAATTGGTCTGGAAGGATTTCCATTTATAATTAATGTTGACAGCACAGTTATAACACAATGCACAATGATAGGCATTATTTCTTTAAATATAGAATAACATCACTTGGGAAAAAAATTTATATTTACTGTTACATATTTGGCCTTACTTTTATGTGCTATGACTAAAAACCTGCCAAGTCCTTTTGCAAAGAAGTTCCATCTGTGTTTCCTCAGGTTCCCTCTCCCCTCAAAGGGGATGTAATTGTTTCATGATTAAGCTCTATTACTCACTGTACGACTTCTATTTTCAAATCAGCATGTTGTTTTGCGTTTTCTAAAAGAGGGGAAGCAGGCTGGGGAAAACAAACGTAATTCCTGAAACTCTGCCTCCAATTCCTGTTCTAGTGAAAGAACATGAATGGTGAGGCCCTTTCTGAAGACAATCTGCAGGATGTTAATGGCTCTTCTCTGGCTGCAGGCGCCAGCACAAACATATGTTAACTTTCTCCCCAGCTTGAACACTGTAATTGACAAAAGTATAGTGAGTACCTGGAGCAGGCAGGGACAAGAGAAAGCAAAGAAAAAAAAATGTTTAAGGAGAATGATGGTGAACAAATAACAGGGTTTGTCAGGCTTTTTACATGTTGAAACATACATATGTATATAATAGATGAAAGCATGCTGCGACTTAAAGGTTACATTTTATACTATAACTAAGCTGCATTGTTTTATGTAAGAAATAACACTCCATTAATTATAGCGTCTAGTCTGGATCGTTAATTTTTCTATACCATAACCCCCTAACTGCTCCATAGCCTCCACACCACAACAATAAACAGCAAACCAGACATAGAGTGGCCGTGCTAATGATAAGGAATGACACAGTAAGAGAAAACAAGGCTGTTAAAAAGCAGATGTCTGTACCAGTTCACAGATGGGATTGATACTGACATGGCTGGAGGTGATATGGTGTAGTGTAGGTTCAACATGCAAATGGAAAAATGTATGTGCTCCAATGAGACTGGGTGGCTGGGGCTCCAGCTGCGAGGAGAGGGGGGATATTTACTCTATACCAACAACATATTCTGCTCAGTCTGAGAAACACACAAGCAACGTGAGCAAGGAAGGAGGCATCGTCTCTGATCAACCAACTGGTAGGTATACTGTACCTACTTTACTTTTAAAAAAAGAGGAGCAAAGAGAATACATCTCTACATGTCCTGGTGTACTGTAGTGTTGGTTGCAAAATATTTCATATTATTCATATGATTCTGTCTTGGGATTGGGTAATCATGAAATATCCTAAATGTGATGTCATGATAACTCTAAATTACATTTTTTTTTTCCCTGGGTTTTCTATCAGTGATCATGCGGACAGTGGTGCTCCTCCTCATAATGGGAATAGTTGATCTGAGCATCAGCCAGCGTTACAGCCAGTTCCAATGGCTGTCACATCTGCGAGGGCGGCGGTGGCACGCCAGCTGGCAGGCCGAGGAAGTGGACTGCCCCCTGGAGTGCGACTGCCCCTCAACCTTCCCCACAGCCATGTACTGTCACAGCCGCAACCTTCAGCATGTTCCCTACGTCCCCTCACATATAAAGTATGTCTACCTGCAGCGTAACCAGATCACAGGCATCCAGGATGGGGTGTTTGACAACGCTACCAACTTGGTCTGGGTTGTGTTGTTTCACAACCAGCTCAACTCAGACAAGATCGGCAAAAACGTCTTCAGCAAGCTGAAGAACCTGGACCGGCTGCTCCTGGATCACAATGAGCTCACCCGTGTGCCTTCTAACTTGCCCAAGTCTATCACAGACCTGCGACTTGGTCACAACGAGATCTCGAAAATCCTCCCAAACTCGTTTGATGGGATGGCCGACCTCACTACCCTTCAGCTCCAAGCAAATGTCATTGAGGATGTTGGAGGTGTGTTCAAGGGATTGAAGTCTCTGACCATGCTGGATATGAGGAAAAACAAGCTGAGGAAAATCCCTGACAACCTCCCTGAGCAGCTGCAGCAGCTCTACCTGGAGTTTAATAGCATAGAAAGTGTGCCGGTAGGCTTTCTCACCATGTATCCCAAACTGCAGTTTGTCCGTTTGGCTCATAACAAACTGACAGATAGAGGACTTCCATCCAGTGTCTTCAATATCAGCACACTGGTTGAGCTTGACCTGTCCTTTAATAAACTGGAGAAGATCCCTGTTGTCAGTAGGAACCTGGAGAACCTTTATTTACAAGCCAATAAAATCAAAGGTATGGATACATCTGTTACTTTTAGTCTTACAACTTTTTTTTTATTGTGAAGCTAGTCTTAAACTGTATAAATGTTGATTTAAATGTTTTGTTTGAAGTTATTATGGCTTAGTACCCTTAATGCCATTTTGAAGGTTGACTCTGCAGCCATAAATTCCAGTGCTGAGCTAAAGTTATGCTAACTCAGGAGTAGTTTTTATAATTGGGGTGGGTCAGTCAGTGGGACACACTGTACTGCTCACTGAACAATTAACAACACACATAACACACAGATCTTCAATGGCCGAAAGTTTGGTTATAAGTTGAAACTTGTTTTTTTGACCTTCCTCCACTGGACTTCGCGAATTTTAGGCGAAGATTGATTTGATTACCAAAATATGGTTTGTCAGTTGAAGATGTAGTGTTTGGTTTTATAGAACCTATACTAATTTTCCTCTTGTACTATAGGTTGTGGAACTTAAGTGAGCCCAACCTGCCCGCCCTCTAGTGATTTATCGCACCGCAGTTGCCTGTGTAATTTTGAACTACAGTGAAGTTCATACATGCACCAGTTCATCCATATTGTTTCTAGCTGCCTTGTTTTAACAGAATCATTCAGCTGTATTCTGTAGATCAACTTCATTAGACGACACCTAAAGCAGGATTTTCAATTTTTGTGTGTGTGTGTGTATGGTGTCATTGGAGTGCCATAAAAAAGAATACATTGATACATTTGATACATACATTGAAAACAAAAAAAGGGGAGGTTTGAATAAAAGAATAAGTAAATTTAATATGGAAATTTAATGGGAATAAAAATACAAATAACCAAGTAAAAGAAAAATTATTAGAAGCTTTTTAATTTTTTTCACATTTATTTCTTCATTTATTTCCGTATATTTATTCATATATTTTAAAATATATAATTTGTTTATTTCATAGAAGTTACTTTTTTCTGTATACTGTGTTTGGCAGAAGTGGAACAACGGTTATTTTAACTTAAGGCATCCCAGATGTCAGCAGTTTCCCTCAGTGACTTTAAAACAGCCTTCTCCATGCAGATTACCAGAAAATACCTGCTGCTCAGAGGAAGCAAATCATTTTCTTCCCTCCCCGATTCAAAGTTTAACTCAAGCTTCCAAGTCTGCATCGCATCTATTCTCTGTTGTCTGCGGTAAAAAGCTCCCGCCAAAGCAGGATTCATACATGCAGGAATTTCAGTACTGAGCCTTGGCAGGAAGGCCCATCCAATGCCATTGCTTGACAGCTTGGCCCTTCAAGGAATAGCAAAAGTAATAGCAAAAAGCAATAGGAACAATAATATGAATAAGGAAAAAGGGATCAAAATAAATAAATTACATTATATAAAATAAATAAATAAAACATAAATAAATAGAAAAAATAGAGTAATTAATGTGCAAAAATTAAATGAATATATATTCTGTCTTCATATTTTCACATTTATTTATTCTTTTATTTATGAATTTATATATAATTACATTTATGTATTTTATATATTTGTTACTTTTGATGGCACCCCTAGGACTCCATACTATGTCACTCTGTACCCTGACAGGGTAGAAATTTTCCATAAACACTTTCCTCAGTGGAAGCTCATACACAACACAAGAAAAAGCAAACACTGTAAAACAAAGTTTAAAATAGATTTTATGAAAATGAAGACATCAGAGAAAATACTGGCTCAGTGTACTTAAAAAAGGGGAGACATTTTTATTGATGTGATGTTGATGTGTGATGTATGTTATTCTGTGGCTTCCAGAATAGATTGGTAATATAGAAATGTTAGAGCCAAGTCTTGCCTTCTAGCACAGAATATATTTAAAAGTCCCAGGCGGAATATACTGCAGTATTCAGTTTTTGGCTAGACTGCAAATGTGGGGCCAGCCCTATAAACGCAAATGTCCATGACTGGCTGAATGAGTGACTGAGTGAGTCATAAGGTTACACCATTGTAGTTTCCCCATTGGCCATTGCTCTTTCAAAATTAATTAGTTTGAACAAGCAGTGTTACTAACTTAGCACATTTGTGACTGAATTTACCGACTTTTCAGACTCATTTAGTGACATTTTTGCAAAAAAGTACCTAGCAATAAATCTAGCAACTTTTTGGAAAAACCTTATCTACTTTCCAGAGAAGCAAATTATGAGTATTACCCTGCGATTGAGATGCACACCCGTGTCTGTGTCCACTTTGTTCAGTGAGTGGCAGAGAGGCGGAGCAGCAGCTTGTTACCCAATCGGAGTCTGTATGCTGTGTGAGAGACAAAATAAGAAAGATATTCTGCTGCTTCTAACTTTCTCTCTGAGTGATCATTTTACAAGTACATATATCTGAAATCACAGCACAGCTGTTGTCTTTAGCAAATGCGTATTGCAACTTTGCCAGACGACGTCAGAGTTATAAAATCAGGATTATAGCAGGGCAGAGCAGCAGCTTTGAAATGGCTTGGAAGTGACTGCTAGTTAACATGTTGTATTAATGAGCCGTGTTTCAGTCAATATTTCATATTTGTTCTGTTGTCTGAGAACACAAACAGAAAAACATGTAAATGACAACAGCTTTATTGGAAATATTTATTGGCTGTATTAAAATACTGTCTATTTGACCACAGAGACTAGGGGAAAAGCAAACAGATAAAGACTGACACTGAGCAGAATACAAATATGACGAGACGACGTCAGTTGTTTACAGCGGTTCCACAACAGTTTTCAAATTCATCCTCAAACATTGACCATCCACACGGTCCAGCTATAAACTCTTGTATTAAAGTTGGCTTGGTTTGATAACGTGTGACGTGAATGCATCTGTTTGCTGCTTGACTCACAGACTGACAGTGAGACAACATGTAGCCTCCCTTTATATTTTCCTCTTGTGTCTTTCAGAGTTTTCCCTGAGAAGTTTCTGCAGTACAATCGACATGACAAACTTCTCCAAGCTGAGAATGCTTCGCCTCGATGCCAATGAGATCAGTGCCAGAGACATTCCTGCTGAAGCTGCCTACTGTTTGCGCCGTGTTGCCTTTATTGATGTGTAGCCCTTGCTCGTCTCTCTTGCTGATGTGTCTCAACTCAATCCAGGGCGTTTCTCCTTCTGTAACACTCATACCTCATGTCACCTGTCACTATATTTACTTCATGTCAGTCACTGTCCTCTCTATCAAAACATTTTTGAGATAATGTTTTGTTAAACTGTTATAAGAGCTACTATCATTATTATTCCAAATGTTTAAACAGTCCTAGCATTAGTCAACGGGAAATACCACAGTTGTATAATCATGTATCCAGATGATGGCAAATGGATGACAGAGGGATGACAGACATCCGTTCAACAAACTAATTAGATTATCAGTTCCAGTATTCTGGCGAAAATAATTCTCCATAAATACGTTGTAGCTGATGACAACAAGTTCTGCTTGTGTCATGTCTGGCAATGTATAACCTGTATAAAACTGCCAGTCATCAGTGTGAGATTCAGTTTGGCTATTTGCCTCCACCATGCGGCACAGGATGATAAAACAGTAGGTTGAGCAGTGACGATTTTCATTATCTCCCCCAAGGAGGTTATGTTTGTTTATTTGTCATCAGGATTATGCAAAAAATACTGAACTGATTTGGACCAAACTTGGTCGAGGGATGGGGCCTAGGCAAGGGAAGAACCCATTAAATTTTTTTTATCACTGTGCCTTACCATTGCGAAATAGGGTGTTCTTTGACATTTTTGTCAATATTTGGCCTCGGCGGACGCCATTCTAGTTGTTATTATTTGGTAAGGCCATTTTTTAACCTACAACCAGTGCATACTTAATAAACAGTTTACTATTTGTTGTGACATCTTTAGAATAATTTTACTTTAAAAACTGCTCATAAATTTTCCATCAACATGTAACATTTAAAGTTAAGTGATCAAGTGTTTTGCTAACCATATGTCATTACTGTGTTAACTCTTATCTAATGTTTCAGTTGTTTTTTTGGGTTTTTTTTTTGGGAACTCTGTTTCAGTAACTCACTCACTTTTGAAAGATTTGTGCAGGTTGTAATTTCTGAGCCAGTGCACATTGTACTGTATATCTCATAGAAATATGTACTTGACAGAGAGATTGACAGAGAAAGTCAATAAGCTTATACCAGGATTTTTAACCTGTGACTTGACATGACGATTTATATCAACTTTGTGAAAAAACTTTGAATAATGCATTTTTGTATAAAGTGAATTGTTATCACTTTGTACCTATTATTACATCTGAGTGGGGAAAAAAACTGATATATTTTTAGCATCAACAAAATGTTCTGTTTCATCTAATTTGAAAATAAAAGAGGCAGAGAGGATGGGAGAGAGAAAAATGCAGCAGCCCTATTAACAATTCTAAAAGGACAGCTCCTACGTATTTATTGTTGAGGACAACTTTCCTTTTCATCTTCCACAGCTGCCTTTAATCCTCTGCAGAAAGGCACTAAATTGAATTATAGAAATACTTTCCTTGTTTGGTAATTGAGCAGTGTCTAGGGATGAAGAATGGATTACTGCCAGTGCAACAGTGGTTTGCACACTGATAAGCGGTAGCCTGTGAAATTAAGTGAGTTATAGATCATGTTATATTGCAGGCTGCACACAGTTCTGCAGAGGCTGTGGGGTAGGGCTGTGTTGTTTTTACTCTTCTGCTTCCTACACAGTCTCTTCAAAAACAAAGCAGAGGCTAGCACACATGCACATGATGACATGTCGGAATCTTTCAACATGATTTACTAATGTGGTCTTCTTAGGCTGGACCATCACTGAGTAAACACTGGTGAAAGTCATGACAGCATTAGGGAATACACATACACTGCCCTCCTTCTCTCAGTCAGTGTTATTCTGTTACATGTAGTAATGATTAAATGTCATATATGCATATGTGTAAACTGTAGTAGCATGTTAGTCCCACCAATTCCTGTCCTTCCCTGTGCAGTGAAGACATTACTTATGAAGCTGCAGCAGCGACTGGTGTGTATCTATCGAAATTGTTTCTCCACCTCTCTGCAAGTAACAACAACTCAGTGTGTTTGACCAATAAGAGAATATTCTCCAGAGTTCATGTTGAAACTATTAATACTGTTTTGCAATGAAACTTGATATAGAAATCTTTGGTCATAACTTTGGTCATATTTTAAACATTAAAATTGAATTACTTAAAAGTTGGCTCCATGAAGGCTGTGTATTGATCAGCAGTGTAAGCTGATAATCAAGGAAACTAAGCTGCTTTCCAAAGCAGTGGGAAAGACTGTTTTGGCAAGGATAAAAGCATTTTTGACTCCTCATAAAGTGTTTAGTCAAACAGGATGTACGCTTGTAGGCTAGGCTATTAAGTGGCCTAAATCCCTTAATGAGGCCTTTACCTGTTCTTTAGATGGGATTTCATGAGGTGTTCATAAAAACCTGTGACAGCATATTCACATCACCCACACACACACTTTAGTTATGTCCCTCACTTGTAAATCGCTTTGGATAAAAGCGTAAATGTAATGCGAAAAGTGTGTTACATTACATATATACATATAATGTAATGTAAATGTATATACAAACATATATACTGTATACATGTGTGTGTATATATGTATATACATACTGTGTGTGTGTGTGTGTATATACATACTGTGTGTGTGTGTGCGTATAGTTATTGGATTTAATGTGGCTGATTAGTATATGAATGCACTGGTAGCTGTACAGCTGGAGAGCATTACAGTTTGGATTTAGTATTGATGGTTAACTTTTATTATCAATACGGTAATTGAATAGAGTCAAACTAATAAATAACTTGTGGAACTGTTTGGCAAACAACATTACAAACAGTTGGTTAAGTGGCAGCAAATGGAGACACATTATTCAACATTCATAACTAGTGTAAAAATAAAACTTTTTTGTGAACTGGAAAAGATATCTGCAAAAGATAACGCATAAACATAATATACATAGCATATTATTCCAAATAAGGTCCATCTTTGCTTTCAGTCAAAGCGAAGCTTCCGATTAAACAGGAGAGCCTGATACATTACATACAAGGTAGTGATATGAAAACTTGTTCATGATGGATAAAATGTACAGCTTCACAAGTGTTCCGTCTGCGGCTGCAGCGTTGTGCTCTTTACCACCTGAAGGGAGAGAAAAACACTCAAAGTACAAAGAAATATAAACACATACAGGTGTGTGCACAACCGTCATACGTTACATTGAGGCTGACGCATGTGTTTGTTTAAGACATTTAATGTCTGCCAGATCCAGCTGTTTAACTGACCATAACATTTGATATAGGTTAGAAGAATACTCACATTATTGTGGCTCCATCTCTATGTCCTGCAGGTCTCTGATTTAATCCAGATGACAAAGAGATCCATTAGGATGACTTCAGTAAAATGGAAAGACCAATCATTTTTAATTTTATATTTCAGTATGTTCTTACCTTGAGTTTGTGTAAGATCTTGATCTGTGAGGGTTGTGAGTTCTCTGTTAAGGACAAAAAAAAGACATTATGAAATGAAACCAATGCACACATAGGGTGAGTAACTACAGCGTGAGTGACAAAGTAACAAACACCTCATTTTATTACATTTTGAAGTGACTACGGTAAATCACTTGATAAAATGCTAGAGTTCTAACTCATGAAAGAGCGAGAGGCAGGCGACTGACAGGGTTGTGTGCGAAGGTTGAGACAAAATAACTGTATTTTGCCATAATTTAGGAAAGATATGACAGAGTTGGAACATACTGAGCACATAAATGGACAGGCCAGTAGAAGGTAATTCTGCAAGAAGTAGAAAAGTCTCTATGAGTGATTCAATATTTTTTTCCACTGTTAAAACTTTCATTATTATCATTATTGGAATCTGTTATAACCGCTGTGAATCCAAGCTGCTGCCACTGCCTCCATTCTCCTTGACCAAATAAACTTTTTATAACCACCTTTCAAGTTAACAGTGAAAAGATACATTTGTAAAGTCCTTGGTAGTGTGATGTTTATGAAGTTATTTTGTCTCACCCCTGTAGACAAACCAAAGCAAGATCTTGGTGGGTGGGGTGTGACCCAAGGTGGGTCACAGGCCATGAGGATTTCAGTGAAAATAAATATATTCTTTGAAGTCTTTTCAGTGTAGCACTTAGGGATTTGGACTCACTGCAGGCAAACTGTGCAGTAGTGATGGGAATTCCAGGTCTGCTGAAAGAGGCAGCTCTGGAGACTAACAAGAGTCGTATGTCTGGCTCCTGGTTGAACCTTCATTCAGTTATGCGCTTGCCTCCAGTAAAGCTTTGATATTAACACTGCCATATTGTCCAGAAATTATACAGATGGACAGAGCTTGCATGCATCAGAGACAATTTACAGACAAGTTATTTTTTGAACTCACTCAACTTGTTTCAGCCTATATATTTAGACACAGTCTAGAAAATGTTTGACCATCTGCCTTTGCACGGGACACTAAATTCAACTACATGGACTAATTTGTTTGTCTGGACAGGATTTCTCCTTGCACATATACTCAGAAAATGTAATAGACCAGCTGCATACTGTAATTACACTGTTCATTCAGCTGACAGACATGAGATGGCGTGGTAGTTAACTGTATTGGCCAATGCATGCTTCATGGCGACAGAGCAAATACGGAAACCAACATAAACATGCCAGTTCTTAAACAGAATATTCACAGACATGCATCTGCCCAAAGTAACGTGTGATTTCCAACGTTGTCCATTTCCTCACACAGCATTTAATCTCATGCATTCCTCTGTAGTCACACATTCTCACTAAGCGCACAGATGATGTTAATTAAAGTCAGAGAGGGTTTACTGCTTAGATCTTAGGCTTTTAGGGGCACTTGGCAGGACAACATTTACCCACACACTGTGGCAGAACGGAGGATAGTCAGGAAATAGAATTAGCAGGGTCATAGACAAAATCTGCGGGGGGAAAACATGGCTTGCAGGATATCAATAGCGTGCCACAAGTGGAGCATGATCCACCTCATCGAGCATTTTAATGTGGTTAATCTCTATCAGTCTATGGTATTCACTGCCAGCCATGCAGCATCGCTCCTGATGCTGCTGATATGTCACTGCGTGCAACTGGCCAAACAAGGATGTAAACAATCAATAGGCCTACTTCCCGAACAAGAGGTCTGTCCTACCTGCTCTCCAAAGCCGTCTGGTCTTGGTATTCAAAGTTCAATCAATCAACTCTGAACAAGACAGGATCAATTTATGACAGAACCCAGTGCATTTCTTTCCCGTCATCATTTACAGGAATCAGCTGCAAAAATTTGGTGTGATTTGGCTTTGCATCCAAAACCCACTGATGTCCAGTGTTGCCCGTCTACCTGGTGAATATTCCTTGTTTGTCCACTGATTACCTTGCTTAGCTTTTGCCTAATTCTGTTCGCCTGCTGGTGATTTAAATGGAGATCTGAACACCTTTATAAAACAAGCTTCTGACTAACAAAGTCCTATTAGTGCATGGGTTTAGCAAACTGCAGAACTTCTATCACAATACAGCTGCTTGCATGTCCAAACAATGTGAATGGAAGAGAGAAAGAGCCTCTAAATAGTAATTTTAGTGTGAAGAATCATCCCATATTAACTTAAAATAGTCACTCAAAAAGAAACATTTTCTTGCCAATTTATTTGTGAGACTTCACTTCTAGTCTAATGTGATAACTGAGAACCTATTCTCTGCCACCCATGTGATCAAAATCCATCCTGCCATTCAACGCAAGTTTGTGCAAGGACAAAACACAATGTGATACTCCAACTCAGTGGTTTAGCACTGTCACCTCCCAGCTGTGGGGGTGTTTCTGGGTGCTCCATGCATCGTCTTGAAGCTACTATACTGATGTTACAGAAAAAAACATATGCATCAAATGCATGTTCGGCATTAGCAATCCTCCTGCAATTGCTTGACCAAAGCGCTGGCCTCAGAAATAGAGTTAGTCCCCAATGCTCAACTGACATCCCAATGCTCCTAAATATTTGTCGAGGTCAGAAGCAGTACACAAATTTCTCCGTGAGGATTAAAGGATAATCTAACTTGACAAAGTGAACACTACACGTGGCCAAAGAGCGGCTTTATTTACCAGTAGGCAGAGTTTTTGACTCTTCTCATAAGCAAAACCTTTCCCAGCTTCCCTATTAGTGCGGTTTCTTTAGAACTCTCATTAGCCAGTAGGGAGCTGGTTACTACGTGACTATGTTTGATTTTTTAAATGGATAAAAATGTTTAGGAAGCATGCCACAGATTGTTCAGAGACCTATTATAACTAAACCAAGGCTGCGATGAAATTCAACAAATTGATGTTTCTGCTTTTTTCCCCCTTTTCATCACGCACTGTGCTGTTAGCACGCCTGTTAGCATATTATTGCTTTCTAAAAAGCCTATATTTTTACCAGGAGTACTCTGCAGCTGGGACTGTTTCAGTGCCTTTATTTTATGGGGTTATTTAGCTCTTATTACACATTTGTGTCTGTTTCATGTTTTTAATAGTACATAAAAACACAGCAGTTACAGTATTCATTTGTGAAATAAATTTGACTAATTTCATCTTAAATAATATTATGACTTCGCATTAACGTATAAGGATGTGGAGGGGTGGTACTTTTGCAAGAGGAAGCGCCGCAGAGAACAGAGGCAGGCTGCCAAGACTATTTTATTGTAAAATGACTGGAATGCGTGGCTAAACTTTATTAGGTCACATGTGATGTAGGAATTAACAAGGCAGAGGCATCTGTACCTTTTGTGTGATCAGACAGTAGATAGTTAGTATGAACAGCAGTCCTCCGCAAATGGAGGCGATGATGAAACCAAGCTTGTACAGGTCTCTGACCGGTCTTCTCAGTGAGGCCTTCACTGACTTTCTACCATAACTGTCTGTAGAAAAAGACAAGAAATCTGTGATCTGGATAGCCCCTGATATCTGCATAAATAATCACAGCACTTTCCAGGCAATTGAGGTTCTGACCTGTAAAATGTGTGGGTGACTCTGTGGATAGCTCTGTGGTAGAGTCAAAGGTTTCTGTGTATTCGTGCTGACATCTCCAGTCTACTGGTGTATCGCTGGTCGTGACCAGCTCCCAGTAAACAGACAGCACCTCTGAAGCCCGCTGCAGTGCCTCTGTGGGAGACCCTCTGTAGAGCATCTCAAAACTCTCTGGCTTGTCCTGCCGTATCCAAGAAACATAATTTAAATATTTATCTCCATGTGCTGGGCAGTTTTTTTGATTGATCCGAATTATTTCGAACATGTTAAAATCAAAATGAAATATACCCAAACAAACAAACAAAAACATCAGCAGACACATCAGAATCCCAGTAAATAATTCAGATAACGCAATCCATGCTTCCTCTTATCACATATTTCTTTTTCATGTTTTATATCCTAGAAAATGTAATCCTTCACCCCTGAGAAATAAGCCGCAAGTGCACCAGTCAAAAACACACACTCACCTCGACCTCTTCATTAATCTGTGGCACACATTTCTGAGAATATATGTTGAGGATGAGCGCTCTCAGAGATTGAACATAGTCATCATTGACTGAACCCCGGCTATATTTGAAGTGGGTGGTGAGGAGCTCCAGGATCCAGGGTAAAGCAGCTTTTACAAAGCAACATTTGCTCTGTGGGAAATCAGAGCATGAGGTAATAATCATAAGAAGCACGTACAGTTAATGGAAAGTTTGAATCAATGCTCTCCGAAGGCAAACAGTAACAATAAACAAATGTTACCTTACCAAACTTCTCCGTTCTATGAATGTGTAGGTTATCGAGCACCCGCTTCTCAACTGGTTATCCATCTGCAGAAACAGCACATGTTGTGTAGTGTGATCAATGTCTCTACTTTTGCATCAACAGCTGTTTCTAATGTTGTTTCAACACCTACCAGATGCCTGACTGTAAGCAGGTGCTCCCTAGTGATGGAGTGTCTGCATGGACCAGGGATCTCAGCCATATTCAGAGGGAAGCTCAGGAACATAAGCACACACAGACACTTTACCTGCAACTGACACAAACATACATTATCTTCTCACCCCTTAACACTTCAAGGAGGGTCTGATCCACAGATATTTACTCAGCTGCAAAGTGCACTAGCCCACTGGAAATACTCAGACATTACCCAAGTAGACATACTCAATGGGTTGTGCAACCTAAAATAGCAAAATGGAGCAAATGCTCTCAACCACAAACCCAACAAGGGCGACATTAAGAGTCAATGTGGTAATACTGACATCAAATATTTCCATATGAATGCACTCCACATAGCAGTGTGATCATCTTTCTTTTGTAAGAGAGGAAAGATGATCTTGTAAATTATTTTAAAAGGAAAACCAAGTTCAAAGGAAACTCAAATGGAATTCCCTCCTAATTTGTGCCATACCAGTATAACAGCAGGCATCTGAGCAATTCTTGCCTTTCCATCCACAATCTAGTAGTTCATGGGTAAAAGCTGTTCAGTTGTAGTAACAACAATAGTTTCTTTCCCACTTGTGTGACCTCAGAGGAACCCACCCTGGCGTTAGATAAGTTCCAGCTATGGTCAAATAGTGCCATCTACCATGAAAGCATGGTCAGAGAGCGCAACATGCATGTACTCCGCCTGTAGCCAATGATGTCTACTACCAAGCACCTTTTGGCATCTGTAAGAGTAAAATGGGCTCCAGATGGACCTAATTCTTCTACTCGGGTTTAAAACATGGTGACAAGCATATGTTCCCAACGCTGTGGGCAATGTGTGTGCACTGGAAGGTATTCTGTGATAATCATCCTCTTGACTTGACCTGTGAGTTCAATGCAGCTTTTGCAATAAACAGTTCAGACAGATGCCAGCAAAACACTGAACTGAAACAATAAAAGATGATTTATTTGTTGCCTGGTCGACTTCTGAGATGTATTAAGGCACAAAGGACAATTCTTTGAAAGCCTCCAGAGACCAGAAGTATTCTTTTCACATTTTGCCGTCTGTTCCTCATATAATGCTGAGCTGTACAGTTTAACTCTTGTTTGGGTTTTTGAATTATATTAACATAAACATAAGCAGGTCCTGTAGATTAAATGTCATGATTCACCATGAATCTAAGTTGCTCAATATGTGCACGCCAATCGATTGTCGGGAACTGAAGGAAGGGAAAAGGAAAAATCTTTTGCCATTATGGTTTTAATCAACTATTAAAGCAATTTAAAAAAAATAATAATCTTGAAAAAGTAGCATTTGAAACAAGGAGGATTTAAAAAGTGATTCTCAAAGTAAAACAAGATGCTACGTTTGAAGTGAGGGACTATCACACCAGCCGCCAAGTCTTATTGGAAACCCATTTGATGACTGATGATGACACATAATCTGATTAATGTAATCTAATAAAACTATTGATGTGACTGGTATGTGGCAAATGCAGGAGCACATGATGCAAATGTAACCTATCACATGATTTGTTTTCTCCATGCTGTCCATGATATGTATGTAGGTCAGCAAACTGCACAATCAAGCATCAAGCTTCATACTCTCACTACCACTTGCATGTTCTGTTCTTTTCTCGCCTTGTACTCAGTGAGCTGTTGGACTTTTTACTGCCGTGATTGTAGAAAAGTTCTCACCTACCTTAGCTTTGCTCTGAATCAGGGTTGACACAAGGATGGTCATCTGGTAAGTGTTTGGCAGTGGAAAACACCAGACTCCTCTGTCACACACATTGAAGCAAAGAGATCCTTTTCATAAATTCAGTTCCACTCCACAGAAAGGAATTTGCTGTTAAGTAAATTTGACACTTCGTCATGTGGCGCTGGTCTTCAAAGCATTGCCTGATGTGCTCCTCCTGCACAGAGTGAGTTCAAACTGAGACTAACTGTCTCTGCTGACAGACAGCCCTTTTTAAAGACCTCCCATCTCACTTCTGTTTGACAAGATACAACGTCCTGGTCTCTGCAGATGTGTTTTAACAAATTGGTTTTGGGGTTGTAGATTGGCTGAATTTAATGTATAATCTGGTCAACACGTCTGGCGAGAGTCTTCATGAAGAATTATTAAAAAAGAATAGAAAAAAAGAAAAGAAAAAATAGACAAAAGGACCTTGTGGGAGCTTTAAGAGGGTGCTGGTAACATCTGTTCTTGTTCTTGAAACTCTATCCCTTGAAAGCAGCTTGCATTTAAAACAGTGTTCCGCATACGAACCCTCAGAACAAAAATTTGGTCCAGGGCCATACACCCTTGCTTTCCTCCGTAAATGCTACGACTGAGTGGACACAATTGAGTCAAACGGAGCAAGAAAAATAAGACGCACTCAACACTTCAGCAGAAGATCTGCACATCACTGTGGGTGTCTGCAGAGGCTGACGGAGGCATGCTGCTTGAGGAATCCTGAACTTTATATTTTATTTTAATTTTTTTTTTTTCTGTGATTTTTCTAACTGGATTTATTGAGAAAAAGTGGGTGTGTGCTACTATTGGGAAGACCTGACCAAACCAAGGAGAGAGAGAGAGAGAAATACACACACACACACATTCACACACATTCACATAAACGCCTTTATGGGCTATTTTTGATGGGGATTCGTTCTCATAACAGATCAACGGACTCAAACAGAGAACATAAAAACATTTGGCCTGGGATCTATTAACACAGGAAGTGACTTCTTACACTTTGTATTGTGAACACATTCCTCTTAACAACATCACTCATGTATCTGAATCATTTATTGGTGTCATACTGTGGAATGTAGTGTTGTTTTTCTAGTTTAGAATATGAAATAACTGGGTGCATGTGCTCAAGCAGAGTACTAACACAATCTTGAGGTTACTACAGAGGGAAATTTTAGTTATTAGTTACGTTGGAGATTAACCTCTTACATACAAACATGTGATAAACAAATAAAATATGATGCATTGTTGGAGGTTAGACAACCCAACAGCATTAAGAGTAATTCAAATTAGCTCCACCTCAATAAGCAACAGCATTACATTGCTACTCATATTACAGCATCAACAATAACAGTCTTGAAATCTAATATATATGTATTTTTATTTGTTTGCACGTTAAAAGATGTTATTACATAAGATGTAATATGTACACAAAGACATTTATATAAATGCACTTTAGCCTTCATATACTCATGAATTTAGAGTAAACAAAAGCTTGTGCAGGAGAGGCAGGAAGGTGACAGCTAGAAAGTGTAAAGTTCAGCACTATATTATGCAGTACTCTGTGCCATGTCCCTTCTGCCACAGGAAAATTTGTATTTAACAGTCAGTGCCCATCTGTTTCACATAAACTTCTTTTTTAAATTTTATCACTACTACTTTTCTGTATTTCTGTGTTTTTCTGTCTTTTCAAACATCATGTTTTCTGTTCTGTAGCACAAAATGTCCAGAATAAAACTCCGGGGGTGGGAGGGGGGTTCAAGTTATTGTGGATAATAACTTGGATTATATCCACAATAATTTGACAAACTGCTGACATTTCTGGAATTTCCCCTGGAGTTCCCTCTGATTAAAATGACACAATCGACAACATTTCAAATTAACACTGCCTTTTTACACATTGGCTTTTGTACATATTAAACAAACAAGACATCATGTCTTAATGAGTGAGCTTTAGAGTTGGTGCCAGGCTGATTCTGTCACTCTGGGACACAGTCAGGCGAGCTAATCATCTGCTAGTTCCAGCTTCATACTGAACTGACAAATATAAGAAAGCCTTCCTTATCCTCTCATCTAGCCCTCAGCAAGAAAGCAAATAAATGTAATTCCCATAAATGTACAACTGCAAGCTAAACGAACATTTCTTTTAACATTTCATTTTGCACTGTATGACAGGTTGATCTTGAAACTGTAGTCTTGTATAACTACAGATGAGGAGAAAGACATTGTATTGTCCTTTATAGATTATGATCTTTTCAATAAAGTTTAACACGAAAAGATTTTCTTACACAGTGTTCCCTGGCTTGAAATGACGATAATTATATACATAATACTAATAGTATAAGACCATTTGTTGTTGTAAAGGTTCACCAGTTCAAAAGTAACTAAAACAATATGTAACACTAGATCAGTAATATGGTATAGTTTGGGGTTGTGTGAAGCAATAGTGGGCAATTGTTCAAGGGTCAAGGCATGGATTCTGTGTTTCGAGCTTTTAGCTATAGGTTTATTGAACACATATTTGTCAGAAATAATAAAATATATTATATGTTATGAAACGTCTTTGTGTGACTGGGTGGTTGTTTGGGCAGGTTTCCAGGCCGAATAGTTCTGTTGACTCATACTGAGAGACGTGTTTTTGCAATGGTTTGAAGAGACTGTTGATAAAATGCCAGTGCAGACATATCCACCCTCACCTCACTGAGACAATCAGCAGATAAAATCCAAAGCAGACAATTCATGGATGTGAGAGTGAGGAAGCATGACATCCCTACTGTCATTTCACTGTAGCATTAGAGGACTTTCCTGAGCAATTCAGATAAAAAGAGACAAAAAGATCTGACAAAAGCATCTGATGAATATGTGTGTTTTTATTGTTTTGTTATCTCCCTTGTCTCGTCTGCCTGCTAAGTAAGCAGAAATAACCATCTTTGTCGAGTCAGTCTTAAAATCACCCCAAAGAAGCATGTTTACTCCTTGTGAGTGTCGTAGTTCAGACTCTGGATTCCAGCCCTAAACTATGATTTTCTAGTGACAGAATTTTTTTTTTTTTTTTTTTTTACACCAAAAATAAGTCTTTTTGCCACAGAGAAATAATTGTTTTGATTTGTCAGGGATCACGAGCTGTACAAAGACTTGAAAAGGATGATTTGATTTGGAAAATATAATTGTGGCATTATATCAGCCACTCCTGCTGTAACTGTTGGTTAATAATTGTAAAGCCACAAAATGCAGAGGAAACACTGGTGGGAGACAAGCAATGTCCCTAATCACATGACTGCCACATGTGACGCATAGAGACAAATGTGTATTGTTTTACCTTTTTCTACCTAAAAATAGAAATGTTTATACACAGTCATTCATAATCAATGACAAGTGTTTCTGTGACTGCTCTGGTGTGGCTGTTTGATTCTGCTACAGCAATCTGGTTCTCACTTTCACATGGTCACAAAATGCATTCGACAGACTTGGGCTGAAACAATGGAGGAGCAGTCAGAAGCGAATCAAATTGAAACCCCAGTAAACAAGTTTATTCTTGTTACGTCAGTGCGGTACAGATATGGATTTCCACTGTTGCTGTATGATAATAATCAGTAGACTCACACACACACACACACACGCATTTGCTGGTAAATGCTTATAAATAAAAACATGTTCAGAAGGCGATCAGTGCAACTGGTAGAAAATATTCATATATAGTAGGAAAGCATAGATTTGCAAGAAATGTGAGGATGAGTTCTTTTATGTGCACTCTCTAGCATTTTTTATAAGACAGACTTATTTGGATCATGAGTTTTCATAAAATACAAAGGAAGGGAGAACTGGACAAGGAAGCATCAAGAAAACGTTGGGAGATAGCAGCAAAAATAGTGGAGAAGAAAAACAGGCTCGGTTCCTGTCAGACTGCAGTAGCAAAGCCTATGCGATTATTACGACGGTCAAACTCTGTGTAGTAGCGGGCGATGAAGTTGGCCCCCAGAATCCAGATGGGACCTGTAGGGGGCGGCACATCCAAGCCCCTGAAGGTGACGGTGCAGACGTCCCCTTCAATCTGTGATTGCTGCAGACACAAAGAGTAGTCTAGTTTTATTATGATAAGACACTGCAACAGTAACATATTTACAGCGGTCGGAGAAGCTCGGATTCTTTACATAAGAAAAAGTAGCAAAAAATTCAAATTAAAAACTAAAATTACACTGTTACAAGTAAAAGTCCTGCATTCAAAATCCAGCTTCATTAAAAGAACAGCAAACTGTACTTAAAGTATGAAAACTACAAGTGCCTCCTTTCAGAGAGTTAAATTGGAGCCCACGAGGTCCTGAAACATTTTTATTAGTTTCTTGTAAATGTAAAAAAGATCAAAAATAGTTGTTTTTCAGGACTTCAGGGGCTCTTCTAGCTTTGTTGTGGGACAAGTTGTGACTTATCATTTGTACTAGTACATAGTGAGCTGAACTCCCAGCATGTAGCACAGAGCTACGTGCTGGGATTTTGCCAGAGCTGAAACCTGACTAGGTTTCCACAGGTTAGGTCTCACCACATAACTGAAAACACCTGTTTGCGGGTGCAGGGCATTAATTTCATAATAACAGCTCATATTTTATTAGTCGGTCATATCGTTTTTTGGTAAAAATAAAAGTAACTAGTAAATCTAAATGTCAAATGATTGTAGTGCAGTAAAATGTACTTTTTTCCATCTGAAATGTAGCAGTAACATAACATGGAAATACTTAGTGTAGAGCACCTAAAAATTGTGCTTAAGGACAGTACTGGAGTGTATGTGCTTGGTTACATTTCACCAGCATTTTATATATTAAAATGATACAGTATTTGTCATCCTTACCCATAAGATGTAATCCTCCTGGCTGAGTGAGTACTCCTGGCCACCCAGGTGGAAAGTGACACTGGGCAACGTCTTTACAGTGTCACAGTTGACTTTGTACTGATGGGCACAAATTAATGAGTGATGACGCGTACTGGATTTTTACAGACAAGTGTTTTTGTGTGGCAAAACATGTTGCGTGTGTAAAAACTTACTCCACTTTCATCCAGCTGTGCTCCGATGGTTTTCATCAGCGCAGACACAGAGGAGGCTGGCCCTGTGATGTAGGAGGAGCCCGTGTCGATCACAGCTGTACAGCCCTCTGCACAAAACATCATCTCTGTTCCCACAGAAACTCTGAAAGAATGAAAGAAGAGGTGGAAAATGTAACGCATTTCTGAATGGGTGTGCGCACACACACACACACACAAACAAACACACACACACACACACACACACACACACACACACACACACACACACACACACACACACACACACACACACACATATGTATATGATATGAAGCAAATGTCTTACCCTTTCATGATAACTTCCCATTTTCCCACCTCCCTGGTGTCCATATAGTTAAAGTTTCCAGTGTAGTAGTTTGGGTCTGTGCCGCCGAGCACCAGCTCTCCACCTGGTGAGTGTTTTGGGTCCCTGGAAGCAATAAATAAATCACCCCTTCAGCCATTTCTGCTCTGCATATTCTCAATGTCACTGCTGTGGTGTTCATGAACATCCTTTTGCTGAAGTTCCTATGAACTGTCAATCTTATGAGGCTTCCCCAGAGAAAAGAAAAACATCATCTTTTTTCAACTGGTTTCTTCTGGGCATAAATGAGCACAATAAATTGATGAGAAAATAGACTTAAAGATTCGCTTCTTTCTCAAAACACCCTCTTCTCGCAAGATCCAGATCCAGATTTAGCTGTTAGGGTGTTCTTGATGTTTTATTTTTGCTCACTAATGCTCTTTTTCTTTCTTCAGTTCTACCAGTAATTTCAAAAAATAAACTTGACACATGTTCAGACAAGATGATTTTAGACATCCTCCCCCCCAATTATCAAATTAAAGTCTCCACAATGACTACATTTAAAAAAAAATCTCATATTTGTGTCACTCCAATCCAAATTAGTTTAGATTTTCTAACTGAGCACCTTTTATAAATCTAAATGACGTTTTCTCTTCTTCAGAGGTGACTTTATACAAAATTACACAGAAACTAGAAGAGGTGAGGTGACTCAGTTCAACCCACCTGCTGTAGTAGACAGAGAACACCTCTTCCTTGAGGACATGCTGAGACATGATGCGGTCAAACACAGGAGTGATGCCATCGATGGCCACGTTGGGGTAACCCATCCCCAGGACTCCATCAAACTTGGCGAAGATGAAGGGCATGGCCGACAGAGAGGTGGCCTCAGCGAACACCTGCACCACAGGAATACCACCCACCTGCAGGAATAAAACAAGCAGAAGGTCCAAAGTTTAACATATAAGAAGAAGTTCAGGCATTTATGTGAGAGAAAGAAACTCCTTCAATTTTCAAGTCGATGACTTTGAACTCACCATGACCACATCTTCACTCAGGAATCCCCTGACATTTCCAGAGGCGTACTGGATGGAAAATCCCGTTCCATTCTCAACATAAGTCCAGGATTGAGAGGCATCATACCTGTTATGAGTAACTAAAAGTTCAAAATTGATTTGAGTCATAAAACAAGTGTGCATCTGGGAATCTTTATTTAAGAATGTTTCCTCCAACATCTCATTTATTTGAAAATAACATTTACTTCATTCATTTAAACCTGCAATAACTGATTTTGTAGCCACACAGGCGCAGCAGAAACAAACTGAGAACACAATGTGGCTGAATCATCATCTTTCAAATTGATCTTGTGAACTTGTCAGGAAACTGTTTCTTATTTATACATCTAGCAGTTTCAATATTATTATTCTCTTGCAGTTGTGTGTCAGCCTACTTGATGAATGTAAGTCCCATTTTCGTTCTCTTTAAGCTCAGTACCAGCTTCTTTAGCTCCTATTTTCTCCTTTACGTTCACCAGCTAGTCACAATTCATGGACTGTGACTGTCTGCCATTTGGTGCTGAGCAGGTAGTTTATAGTGAGTTTTTAGAGCTGTATTGTGCCTGTTGTGGCTCATTACGAGCGACCCCTTTCGCAGTGTCATTTGCTACATTACTATTAAATATTATCTATATCAATTATTGCCACGTTAGGTAAATGTTATTTTCCTGCTTGTACGTGTGCACATGGACACTTACAACAGGCGGTTGAGAAAGGTGAGCAGCTTTGCGAGGGCACCCACAGGTTGGCTGAGCCTGTGTCAAACACCACATTGAACATCTGGGCCGGAGAGCCAATACTGATTTCCCCAAAGTACTGAGTCTATTGGGAATAAACAGGAACAATGTAAATTTGTGATACAATTTCAGACTTTCCTAAACTAGTGAATTCTTATGTTGGTTTGATGTTGTTTGAATGTTTCTTTAAAATCTGTTGTCCATTGTCGTCTTTACAATAAGGAATAAATGTAATTTGACGATATGAAATGTGACAGTGAGAGTGAGAGTATGACTCATACACAAGGAATAGCTGAAGTGCTAATTCGAATTCAAAGGCAAATGGATCTGCTGTTTTACTCTTTAAGATGTCATGACAGTCATCCAAGAGAACTGATGAGGCCTCTTGGATGAGTGGCCGCTTTAACCTTCAAGGCCAAAGTCTGTTTTTGTCTTCAAGAGTAAAACCAAATCCAGTTGCTTTTGATTCCTATCATCTGCATGACTCAGAATCCTCTCTACCACTCAAAGAGGTTTTTTTTTTTTTTAAATTGTGCTGTTAAATACACGGTACAATGTAAAACACCAAAAAGTATCTCACATCCAAGTAGTTGGTTAGAGGTGTAGGTACAGTCCCGTTGTTGTTGTTGTCGGCTGTCCTCTTCTGGGCCAGCTCAGTCAACACCTGCTCTGCAGAAACACCCATCTCCTGCAGTGTCTCTCTGATAGATGGCATCTTCTTCAGGGTGACTCTGGAGACATATGAGCAGGGAAACAGATCCTCAGCTGACAGAAACATGAATGCACAGAGGAACGGTGTTCACGATAACTTGAAGGCATCTGTGAAGTTTGAGAAGTACATTCTCCATGCTTTATGTCGGATAGATGTGCCTGGTCATCATCTCAGTAAAACAGTGAGCTTTAATAAAGTACAGACAGCTTAGCTCTCAGCGCCTAGCCAGAAAAATAAACAAAAACACATGTTAAGCCCATGCTGAAAACATTAACTTTTATAATGAATCAATAAAACACATTTGTTTTCCTGTCCTTATTTGTTTTGTTGTTTGCTGTCACTGCTTTGCTGTGGCACATTTTCTCTTGTGCGAATGCAATTAAACAATAAGTTCCTTACTGGCATTATCTCTATGGAAATCAGGTAAATTAAGGAATGATCTTTCTTACCTTCTCAAAGCATGGCTCATGGTCACTGTCAATGATAGAGCAACCACACACATCAAACAATTCATCAGTAGTGCCATGGTGACTTCTCTGAAGACGGGCTAAAAAAATAAAAAACGAAGGCTGTATATGCAAAGTCTTGTGAATATTCCACGTTTATTGAATCTGAATTGGTGAAAGCTGCCACTCTCTCTCTCTCTCTCTCTCTCTCTCTCTCTCTCTCTCTCTCTCTCTCCCTCTGCGCTGTCTGGTCCCTCAGCTCTTTTTATACCATGTCCTCTTCACCATGCTCTCACCCATGGGCCACTGACTCTGGCTGGGACCTTTCCTGGAGGTGACCACTTGAAAACAACCTCTGCTTCCCTCCCCCCAACCCACCCACTCACCCACGCCACCACATCTTAACCTCTGTCTGAACTTGGTCACACAACCCCTCCTGTGATAAACAGGTCCCAGTGAGAGGTCTGAACTTTGACCCCTTAAAAAACACTGAAGACAGAAAGCAGGGGTGCAGAGCTCCTGAGATTGCTGACGTTGGTAGGCTGGACACCTTGTCTGCAGGGCTGTGAGAGCTTTGGAGGGACTGACTGATGCTCCGAGCTGTCGGGGGGCAAATTAGACGTCATTTTAAATCTCTGCTGCTGCGGACCTAGCTAGTTTTACAAAATGACTGATTTGGTGAAAATGTTTGAATCGACGATCAGGTCAAAATGTTGATAGTCGTTTTTGCTTCAGTTGATAACATTTAGCTTGTCTTCTGTCTTTTCCCCCACAGCCATAAATTTTCTCATCTGTACAGCAAGACAGGTTTTATAACTCTCTGTTTACCCTCTACTGGAGATTTCTCTCCTCATGCAAAGCAAAAGTAAAAGCAAAGTCTGTAGCCTTTGCACCACTTTAGTATTGATTTTCACATAAACAGGCAAAGACGGAAGGACAGCACATCTGTAAGCTCAGTTCAAGGTCTTAGATAGAGATCACTGGCAGGAGACCGGGCCCATATTGAGTGTATTACGTGTTGCAGGAGATTGGCAGTATCCTGTGTTTTCGCACTGTACCCCTCGCTGCGATGCTCAGACTCGACAAGGCTTAACACCTAATCATTGTGTGCTAGTTCTAACTGGGTTTTAACACAGGGAGGATTCCCGCAGTATCTGGCCTGTCAGGATAGGGTCGTGTGTTGGTACTGTACCGACCACCCAGTTGAGCTAGGAGATATGTGGGGGCTCCCATCAGGCACAAGCTCGGACAGCCTTCGCAGAGATCAGAGGTCAGCCACTAAGATACTCCTGGTAGGTAGAGCTTCCAGAAAAAGATAGCGTGGATCCACACTGCTTATAGAGACTTACAACAACACTGTATTGCAGCAAGATTGACTAGTAATTTATGGTCTTTATAATTTAGAAGCAGTAGCTATTGTTTTCTCGTGTACAACTCGTGTGAATATAGAAACAGGAACATTTCTCTTAACAGTGGATATGATTGATTTTTTAAAATGAAATAAAAGGGGTTGCTCATAGTGATGAACCTACAGAGAATTATCACTTGAATCTGCAGCTCCCACAGCTTTACAGGGCTTTACTCATTGGCCTGCAACTTCACTACTGTGGTTGACTCTCACCGCTCTCATAGCTTTGTTGTTGGTCGCAGCACGCAGCTGTTGTCAGCAGAAAAACCTCTAAAAACCAGCAACTCCATATGAATGATAATGTTTTCAATGAATGTAATGTTTTCTGTATTTACTAGATGAGTACATATTTGCTAATAATTTAACCATATCAACTTAAAAAGGTGATATTATGTCAATATTGTGTTTACAGTGTGTTTTTGCTGCCCCCAAGAGACAAAAAAAAAAGGATTATTACAAGTTTAAAGCAGTAATAGCAGTGCCAGGGAAATGAAACAGTAAAGTTGCGGACTGGAAAACAAAAACAATGAGCTACTAGAAAGTTGCTAAAAAGTTTTTGGATGATAATTATATGAGGGTTGATCAGTACAAGCGACGCCTTTCACATGACATAGTCATTTAATCCATTGTCAGTATAAAAAGATTGATCAGCGCAGCTTTAAGATTACACATTTTATATAATAAGAGGCCACTATACCTGTCTTATCTGTCCTTCAATTATCCCTTCCAGGCTGGTCTTGACAGGACATTTTGGGGACAATCTCACAGACATCTGACTCCTGACCTGCCTGGCTAAATGGATACCCACAAGTCTCTTTCCCACACTGCCTAGAGAGACCCATGCGTCACTCCTGCCTGGCCTCCCACCTCTCCAGCAAGTCCACTCAACTAGTGGGCATGGGAAATGTAAAGCTGTCTCCTGTAAGACGACTTATTTGAACTTTGTTTGAATGTTTTTTTAGTGTAATTCATATTCCCTTGGAGGCCCACACATCAACTTAATACTCAGTCATCGACTGTACAGAAATCCTCAGAAGCCTTTGGCAATTATAAAACTTTCTGGTTCACAAAAGAAAGTGAAGCAAAAGAAACGTGTCCATGACAGATGAGGCTGTTGAAAAAGATTCAACAGACTTAACCTCAAATGAGGTTCCACTGACTGACGCACATCAGAGGCAGAATTCACGTAAGAGGATCTTGTAGGGTTGTGAGCTATCTATCATGATAGGAAAGATATGAAGCAGAGCAGTGGGTGTTTGCAGGAAATGAGACTTGAGGGAAGTTATCACTCAAACAAACAATTCTGACTCCCAAAGCCTCAAAAGATCAAAATCCCGAACAGCTGGTACTAAATGAAAAATGTTTGGATGTTTGTGGCTCACTCCGTGCTTAATTACCTCTTCTAAGTAATTGCTTCATACTATTAAGTGCCCAAAAAGCAGAGAGGAGTAATTTGGTTTCACTAATTTTATGCTTAGTAGTATTTTTAAATCTGAAGACAATGAACACCAAATTAGAAAGGAAGAGACTGCGATTCCATCTGGAGACAATATGTACGAAAATATGTGGGACAGTCTTCACAACAGGAGGTAAAAAATGTAGAATTTGAGTCCAAAAGAGGTAGTAAAAACATATTTTATGTGCAACAGCATGATATTCATCCCCAAGAGCACTGTGAGTTTTTGAGATTCTTTATTTATTTTTTTTAGATTGATTTATCATAATAAATAAGTGTTTTATTTTTTCTCACGGTTGTGTCTTTGTAGACCTTATTGGGGGCGTAAACATGCTGTATAACTCCTGGCCAGCAGGGAGCAGCATTGGATTTAAAAATGCATCAGAACAGAACAGGGAACAAAATAGATTTCAACTGAGGGAGTTGAAGGGAGTTACTGTGTGTGTGTGTGTGTGTGTGTGTGTGTGTGTGTGTGTATCTTCTGTATATTTCTATGCAGACTTAAATGCTATCAGATATAGCTAAAGGGTCAGAAAACCATGTGGCAGAATAATAAATCCTGTTTAGTTTTCCTTGTCCTGCAGCAATTCAGCCTGGCAGATTTTGAAAGGGACATAAACACATTTCCAGGATCATATATTTACATTTTGGTTGTCTATTGTGGAGTATTTGCATGATTAAGTATTCATAAAACACACTGTTTCTCCTGTGCTGTCCATTCCTTCACCCTCTGTCTTAGACAGCTGTAAACAGGTTCTCATAAAAGCAAGAAAGAAATCTTTTAAAATTGTAATTTTCTGTGTCTACATTCTTTTTTAAAGGATAAGTCCGGTGATATACTATATTTTTCTTTCTGTGAACAAGTATTGTTTGTATAACCAAAGCCTGACATAGTTTATTCCTCTGCACTACGGACGTTCATCAGTGTCGTCCTGTGAGGCATGATGATGCAGTGGGTGACATTATCCCTCAGTAAGGATGAGGATGAGTGTAGCAGTTTGTTTTGAATCAATATGCTATTTACTTCTGTTTGAGAGATGTTTGCTAAAAACTACAGACCAGGCATTTTAGAAAATTGTCTACCTCCATATATTTATGGACTGTTGTAAAGATTAATGTATTCCATAGGCATGAATGGTCTTAGAGGCTTTGGGAAGTCTGAAAATATAACCAAGGCATCATTGTTGGTGCCAATTTAAGAATTTCACACACAATAGTCTCTAGAGTTTTTCCTCAGAATGGTGCCAAAAACAAAACAAAAAACATCCAGTGAGTGGCAGTTCTGCAGACGGAAACACATTGTTGATGAGAAAGGAGAATGCTCAGACTGGTTGGGGCTGACAGAAAGGCTACGGTAACTCAGATAACCACTTTTTAAAACCGTGGTGAGCAGTATCTCATAAATCATTGAACCTACCACATCAGAAAAACCACATCAAGTTCCCCTCTGTCTGCCAAGAACAGAAATCTGAGGCTGCAGTGAGCACAGGGTCACCAACACTGTTGAGTTGAAATCTAGCCTTGTCTGATGAGCCCTGATTCCTGCTGAGGCACTTATGGTGTCATGGTGTGGGGAATGTTTTCTTCGAACAAGATGGGCCCCTTAATACCAATCAATCATGGTTTCGAGCCTACGTGAGTATTTGTTGCTGACCATGTGTGTTGGTTTACGGCCACATTTTACCATCTTCATCGTCACAAAGCAAAAGTCGTCTCAAACTAACAACTGACAACGGGTTCAGTGAACTTCAGTGGCCTCCTCAGTCACCAGATCTGAATCCAGTAGAACACCTTTGTGAAATGGTAGAACAGGAGATTCACAGCATGAATGTGCAGCAGACAGATCTGTAGAAATGATGTGATGTTACCATGTCAACATGGAGCAGAATCTCAAAGGGATGTTTCCAACATCTTGTTGAATCCATGTCATGAAAAACTGAGGCTGTTTTGAGAGCAAAGGGAGGAACTATATATGTATTGCCTGCTTTGCATTTTAATGGAATCAGCACCCTGAATCTGAAGCAGCAAATTGGAATTTAACCAGTGTTAGTAACAATACCAAATTATAAAAAATAAAAATTGAATGAATATGAATTAAATGAAATTGAATTAAATTACATCAAATTAGGTCCAATTGAATTATTTAATAAATAGATAGTACATGAAGCCTGTAGCCTATATATCCTGAATAAAGACAAATAAAGACAAAATAAATTTAAAAAAACACTGCACTTGTGTGCAGTAAAATAAGGTTAACTATTGAATTTGCGAAGAACCTCTGATCTGTTCCTGGTGACTCAGCCTCATGTTTACTCTTAGTCACATTACACAACATGGTGAGTGTATATGTGTTATCTGTGGCTTATCTGTCAGAGATAACATGCGAAAGTATCTGGTTTGTGTCCTGTGAAGATGCACTTCGATTCCCAGCTCGAGCTCTCTCAGGAAACAGGTGGTCTACAAAGACAGAAAACATCTGGAGAGCACACGAGAAACCATGGCAACTGCGCTTGTTTTGCTCCTCAGTGTTTGCAACACAACAAAGTGTGCCAATCCATCACCTGGACCCATGAATATTTAATAGCAGCAGCCTCGCAGTCACACAGTAATGAACATGTGGATCGCCTTATTATTTTTAAGTAGCTCTGATTGGTACTTGTTTCCTTCATACATCTTGTTGACAAGCTACTTCATTTCTTATTCATTTATACCATTCGCCAGTGCAGTTGCACACAGGGCACTCTGCAAATACAGCTGAGGTAATAATACATTACTGTAAACAGATTATATATGTGCAAATTATATTTTGTTTTAACTGAAGAAAAAAAAACTAAATTTTTCTTAATGTGTGTGTTACATGGGGGGAAATAATTATTCAACAAGTTAGCACACACTGTAAAAATTATTTATGTATTTATGTATACATGTGAGTAAACTCAAAAAGTTTACTCTCTTTAAATCTTAAAGATTCTTGTGAATCTTTATTTCCAGTTCTTTACACAAATGTTCTGTTGGGTTTAAGTCTGGTGATTGACTGGGCCATTCCATTCCTCTTCCCCTGGAAGGAGAAAAAGATAAGCCTTTTTCTAACCATTCAACTTGCACTAACCCAGCTGACTCTAATTTGCGCAATAGGAGAACTCAGTGAAATCAATCTACTTTTTTCCTTTATTAAACATAACTTTATTTATCGATTGTAATGTTAAGATTTCTTTGTCTATGAGAATCTGGACTTAATACCATGTGTTGCATTGGAACTGGGTTTAATAAAAAAAAATGACGTGTTGAATACTTATTTCCCCCACTGTAAATAGTCTGTATGTGTGTGTGTGTGTGTGTGTGTGTGTGTGTGTGTGTGTGTGTGTGTGTGTGTGTGTGTGTGTGTGTGTTCGCCTTTACGGCTCCGTGCACAGCATCAAAAGATGAAGATACAAACTGCAGCCAGCTGATATAAAAAGACACCCAGCAGTGGCAGCAGTGGAGCCAAAATGATTCAATAAATGAGAGAGCGAAGCCAGAGTAGGATGCTTTGTGAAGCCAACTGTTTTGTACTTCAAAGTCTCACTAATATCAAAAACAAGGCCAGTCAGGCTGCGGGCAGTCAGAACATATGGCTTATAGAAAGATCCAGCAATTAAAAGCTTGTTGCTTTGTTTAAATTGATTCATCCTGTCAACTATATGCAATTTTAGCAACATTAACATTTCAATAATACATAAAATGAAGTTGCATAATTAAATAGGGTAGTTTTAATCTATTATTTGCTTTTCAACATTTGAAAGGATGCTACAAAACTTTTGTTTCTTTTTTTGGCATTCATCAGGGGTACAAACAAACAATTATTTCCATCATCATTTATACATTATAAACAAATTAGATTGTTGTTAAGTTTCCATGTTAATTATTCCCAGAGATTTCACTCAAATAAAATGAACTGGCTATTCTGACTGCCTGTTCTTTCTCCAAGCATACAACTGACCAATCATGAGATCACTTTTCAAAGTTACTTTTAAACTTTGCTGTAGGTAGGAGTACGCCACTTGATACCTCAGTTGGTACTTTAGAGCATTCTTTATCATTCTTGTTCTTAAGTTTGACAAACATGGGCCTCGATCTCAGAGCCTGCTGTTTTTTATTTTATATGTTTTGCATTGTTGGAGCCCTCTGTAGGCCAGTGTTGCTACTGTATGTCTTGAATGCTCAGTGTAATAAGTTGAAGTAATTTTGTTTCTTTGATATCTATATAACATGTCACATCTCTGATATGAGAGCACTCACATCAGAGAGCTGCATTGGTAAATATTTTTATATTAATAATGGATAAACTATACACTAACTATTGATGAACCAACCATCAATTGCCACCGAACTCTGCAGGTCTCCAGCTTCATAGCTTCTTGTACCTCACTGTTGGCTGCTGCTTTCAGAGATAGAAACTCTGATAATCCCACTGTGCACTTCCAGTTCAGCAAATTCAGTAGCTGAAGAGCCAGATAGTCCCTTCAGGAGTTGGTGGAGACCAAACCATAGCTAAAAGAAGGGAGAATATTTGGCTCAGTTGTCCACTGCACAGAAACACGCCTCCAAATGAAAGACAATGATGCTCCATGTCTGTGTAAATAGGTCGGGGAGATTTGTTGACAAAACACAAAATACTGAAGACCACTGTTTGTTTCCCAATCCAGATGGACAGCTAACGTTGTTAGAGTATATCCTCTAATCTTAATGATGTATTTATTTTAACCCAAATCTTGATCTTGTTGGGTGCCTTGGTGGCTCACCTGGTAGACTCACTACATGGACTTAGTCCTAACTGCAGTGGCCATGGGTTTGAACCTAACCCACAGCCATTTGCTGCATGTCATCCCCTCACTCTCTCCCCCTGATTTTCCTGTCTGTTGGGGTGCCGGTTCAGGAAATGCTATAGCTCACAAATAACCTATATGGCTGTTTACATTAGAGTACCTGTTGCCTTATTCACATTCAGAAGACAGAGGACAGTTAGCTTAGTTTAGCACAAAGACTTAGACTTAAAACAGATCTGTGGCTCTGTGTAAAAATATGAAATTCTTCTAGAAACTTCTAAAGCTCATTAATCAACATGTTTCGTTTTATTTGTTTAATCTGTACAACAACCAAAGTATAAAAGGTCAATTTGACAATTTATGAGTGGATTATGTCCCAGACTATTTCTTGGCCAGGAGTAGAAACAGAAACAGCTGATCCCAGCCAGGAAAAGTTAGGCACATACCCCATTGTAACAGTGCTAAGCTACACTGCTGTAACTGGGTTCTGGATGTTACCTATTTAACAGATATTGATCTTGAAACTCAATGTCTCACCAGAAAGTGAATAAGTATCTCCCACAATGTCAAATTATTTCCTTAAAGTTACAAGGAGTTTATCAGTCTGAATTCTAAAATTTAATCGCAGAATTTGTTGTTTTTTTTATCCTTTCCCTCAGTTGAAATAAATTAATTTTATGCACCAATCACTAATCTAATATTGTCCATAATGTGTGTTAGTGAACAACAAAGGCAATCTGTCAACTCCATTAAATCTTTAAAGAGTCAGCTCTCTCAAAGTTGTTGTGGTTACCTCGATCACATGACAGGATTGTGCTCAAAAGGATATCCTCATTAAAAAAAGGGCATCCCTCCTCTAATTGCCTAGCTTTGTGGCTTCCTGGACAACAAGTGCCCATATCCTCACACCCACCAAACATCCTCTGTGTGGTGTTCACAATAATGGGCTGATTCATCTATGAAGGCAAACAATGGAAATCTCTCATTGTATCAGTTCTATTGTTGTGATGTCTGTCGTCTGTAAGTCCTTGTTTTTTCTTTATTTTCGTAATAAGAACTTTGGTGCTTTGCACTGCATTTCGCAACAATCTGTCTTGAATTATGTTGCCAGTATTCCCCAAAGCCTCAACCTAACAATCATGCACTGCTCTAAAAGGTGCAGCAGCGATAGCAGTTCTGTGAGGCTGTAGTGATCATTACACACCACAAACAACAAAACTGCTGGATGAATGAAATGGACAAAACAGCTTTGTTAATCTTAGATCCTTACCACTGAATATTAATAACCTAATGTTACAGTTAAGCACTTCAGAAAAGCTGATGAAGCTGCTGAAAATTAGATGAGAATATTGATACCACTCTCCTGTCCTAAATGTGATATAACACCCAGTAGCCAGTTAGCTTAACATCGCATAAAGGAACAGCTAGCTCCCATCTTCCTGCAGATTTAAGTCCTACATTTTTGTGAATGAACATTTTTGTTAAAAGAGACACACCGGCCACTTTATTAGGTACACCTTGCTAGTACCAGGTTGGACCCCCTTTTGCCTTCAGAACTGCTTCAATTCTTCGTGGCATAGATTGAACAAGGTGCTGGAAAAATTCCTCAGAGGTTTTGGTCCACATTGACATGATAGTATCACACAGTTGCTGCAGATTTGTAAACGGCACATCCACGATGTGAATCTCCCGTTCCACCACATCCCAAAGGTGCTCTATTGGATTGAGATCTGGTGACTGGAGGCCATTTGAGTACAGTGAACTCATTGTCATGTTCAAGAAACCAGTTTGAGATGATTTGAACTTTGTGACATGGTGCATTATCCTGCTGGAAGTAGCCATCAGAGGATGGGTGGCATTTAAATGATGCTCAATTGGTACTAAGGGGCCAAAAGTGTGCCAAGAAAATATCCCCCACACCATTACACCACCAACAGCAGCCTGAACCGTTGATACAAGGCAGGATGGATCCATGCTTTCATGTTGTTTACGCCAAATTTGGACCCTACCATCCGAATGTCGCAGCAGAAATCGAGACTCATCAGACCAGGCAACGTTTTACCAATCTTCTATTGTCCAATTTTGATGAGCCCATGTGAATTGTAGCCTCAGTTTCCTGTTCTTAGCT
This sequence comes from Seriola dumerili, assembly GCF_002260705.1. NCBI lineage: Eukaryota > Metazoa > Chordata > Actinopteri > Carangiformes > Carangidae > Seriola > Seriola dumerili. The sequence continues at coordinate 2,396,655 of NW_019174298.1, read as the reverse complement.
GACAGGAGTGGCACCCGGTGTGGTCTTATGCTGCTGTAGTAACGTGTTGTGCGTTCAGAGATGCTCTTCTGCATACTTCGGCTGTAACGAGTGGTTGTTTGAGTTACTGTTGCTTTTCTATCAACAAGAACGCATTATTGCCCAGAGAACTACTGCTCACTGAATATTTTCTCTTTTTCCGTCTATAACCCCTAGAGATGGTTGTGCATGAAAATCCCAGTAGATAAGCAACATCAGTCCTGCTCTTTGAGTGCATTTTCTCTTACAAAACACATGTCAATGTTTACTCTACTTTTAGCTCAAAGACAGTTTGCTTTTCAGCAGGTTTGCTGAGTGTTAGAATTTATTTCTCTTTAGATTTTTCTGCACACAGCAATATTTTTCATGTTAATTTTGTTTCAAACGCTCTAATTACTGTATCAAGCGGATATGTGAAGTTTATGTGGTTACTGTATGTGATGTGTGATGGGAGATTATGGCAGCATCTCAGTACAAATGAAATACCTTTTTGATGCCTGTTGTGTCATTTCTTCATGAGATTCAGTAGCCTTAAAAAGTTGCAAGTCAGTTGTACCTTGATATTACAGATCAACTGCTCCAGTTATTCTTTTTACTTTTTGTATTTTCTAAATATAAACTCCATCTTATACATTCTTGCCCTATTTACAAGATAACTCCTCTGTCAGTCCTCATCAGGTAGATTGAGGATGCCTCAAAGGCAGAAATGTCCCCCTGGATAGGAGATTAAAATAGAAAATATGGGAGTGTGGTTTACTGGACATACTGCTCATTAGCATACATTAATATCCTGCAGAACTGAGGGTTTGGCTGACCGTGGTTTTCAAAGAAGATCTGAATGTGTCCATAAGAAGGCAAATAACCGTAACATATCAGACATACACAGAGCACATTTAGATGCTTTTTTAAAAAAAAAAAAAGGATCTCAAGAAACAGAATTGCACATTAGGATTTTTTTTGTGTTGAAAAAAATAGCAGTTAGACACTGGGTAGTTCTCAGTTGTCCAGGTGTGCCCTTGCAAGCTGTTGAACACAAACATCAAACATGTGATGTAAAAATAAATACATATCAAAGTGGTAGCGTGCTGCCAGGAAAGGAGGGCAATCAGTGCTTGACCAGTTAAAACTAAAAATAGACATCATAGAACGAATCTGAATTGGAAGCAATATCTCTCCTTACATCTCACAACAGCATTCTGTCCCATAAAGAGTCTGTTGCCTGTTTGCTTTCATCTTGTAATTTACTGCCCTCTTGTGGTGGTGGGAGCAGGCAATTCTCTCTGGGATCTAGCTTGACTACTAGCCACTGGATAATCCTACGATGTTAGACAGGTGAATAACTATGGCTAGCTATAGACAAGTGCGTTTATCAAGCTCCCCTTGACTCACCCACTACTGTTCTGAGAGGGCTGTTAATAAAAATGTGCAGATGCGTGTGGAAAAACTGCACATACGCATTATAAAATAAAGTAAAAATTAAATTGGTGTAGTTGGTTCTTCGGCTCTGCTTGCCTATCTGTAAAAGTCGCTGCACACCATTGCATCAAAGTCTCTTCAGCCAGTCCTTCTTAAGACAATAACTCATAATTTGAGATCAAATGTTACATCGACTTCACTGGTGGAGTTGGACTGGCTGTCTCCTGTTTAAACTGTGAGCTAATAATGCGTAGAGGTTGGCAAAAGTTATATTATCTTGTTGGGGAAATATATTTAAACCAAGCATGAGGTCTGTTGGTGATGTGAATCTCGTGGCTGTTAATAAAATACATCAGGGGCAAGATCTGCTCTTGTGTGTTAGCCTGGCAGCAGGGAATGTGTCTGTGTGAAGACCACTGGTGGAAAAAGTACCCAGAAGTAAAAGTAGGTGGGAGGTACATAAAGTGTACTTGTAAATGTAATGACAGGTCCACTTACACACTGTCGAGCAGAATAATCTATAATGCATCACTTTATCTGTTACTTATTTACACCTGCAGCAGGTAAGTGTTCATTTATAGTTTTGATTATGTCTCATCCACTGCATGGGAAAGAGTTCTACAAGGTTCCACAGAAAAGTTCAGGGAAGCAGCTTTAACTGAGGTGGAGCGGTCAACCAGACATACATATGCAAAACCAACCAGTTAATCGTTATTCCCTCTTTTCTAGTAAAATTGAAAAATACTGTTTGAAAAAAATGATAAAGGATAAATCTCACCTTTGTGTTGCTACCTGTGTCGCATGTGCGTGCCTGCTGCATCACTGCTACTGCCGGGGTCAGCCCTATGTTCCCACATTTCTAAGAATGTTTTGAAAATTAGGCCCTATTTTCCCACAGTCTTCTATGTTCCCATAAGCCCATGTCCACACTAACCCGGGTAATATTTATCCGGTTAGCCCTTCCGTCCACATTAGAACGGTGAATTCCGAAACTGAAAACGATGCTTTAAAAAAACGATCGCTGAGGTGGATAAATGTGAAGACGCCGTGGAACGTGGATGCAAAGTGTTCTGAAAACGATTAGTGTGGATGGAGATCGTTTTCATTGTGAATGTGCATTTTTATATTTACCCAGGTTAATGTGGACAAGGCCTAAGATTTTTCTCAAAAGGAAACCCTATGGTCCCATATTTCTTAACATAGGGCTGTGGGAACACAGACACGCTCCCCTACTGCCAGCTCTATCTCTCTACATAGAGTTTACAGGCTACTTGAATGTTGGATTTCTTTTCATTATAAATTGTGTCTAAAACATTAACATGGGCGCCAAAATGAAAATCAAGACATTTCACAGCCGCCACACACACGCAACACAGCAAGTGTGTTCCCAGCTCACTGACTGTAAAGTACCAGTGGGTATTTACCACCCTCAAGGTTTAGTGTACCACAATGAGACAAAGAGGATGCTGCACTAGACAAGTGACACAAAGGTGAGATTTATACTTTATTTGAAGTATACAAGAGTAAAGATTTCAAAGATGAAGACTAATTGGTTGGTGTGACAACTGAAGGGGAGTCAGTTGATAATTATTTGTGTGTTATTGTGTGTTTTTTGATCAATTGCTAATATAAAAATTTGATTAGTGCATCTTCAATTAAACTACCTAAAACATGTACTTACATATAGTACTTGAATAAATACAGTTACCTTATATCACTGGTGTGCACACATACATAATGAACATTTTCATAACAAACAACACACTGGGAAACATGGGGAATTTGCATGAATAACCAACTTTGCCTTTCTGAATTCTCAATGCTTTGCTTTCCAGACTGAAGTCAACACAGCCCCTTTCCCTCCATTGCTGCGATGTTCTCTGCGCCTGAATAATTCAATATTGCTCACTGTCTGCTCCTGTTGTGTGCTGCATGGTTAAGAACCAGTGAAGGGGAAGGCTCAATGCATGGGGACAGGCCTTGTTTTCTACGCCTGCAGCCAAGCGTGTGTCTTATGTAAGGGAGGGGGGGTTGAATGGCCAGAGTACAACATCCTCTGCATGAAAACTCCTGTCGCTTTGTCATCATGTGTCTGTCCCATCCCCGCTCTCACTTTCTATGTGTTACAGCCTCACTAATGCCCTAATTTTTAATGAGCAGTCAAAATCATTGTTATAAACAGTTCTCTGTTGTGATATGTCATTTTCTGTCATTGTGTTGTCGTTCTGAGGCTGAGTCTTTGAGTCACTCTGTGTTCCTGCATCTGCCTTCAGCTCTTTATCTCTGTCTCTTTCGTCCCCACCCCCACACTCTCCTTGGTCTTCTTTAACAGGCAGACATTTTGACAGGACAATCATGATTACCATTTTAGACTTCTGAAGGAGCACTTTATAGCAGCCATGTTTTTCCATCATACAATTTTACATGAGCAAATGATGTTTGTGTATACACAATATACACACGTCCTCATTAAAATGTAACTGCGGCTTGCTGCATCTATTACAGGTTTGTCTAAAAGAGAAGATTTGAACCTTGTATCCTGTGAGACATCTGGAATATGAGAATTTGCCTGTTAACTTGTGCATTATTTAACAAACCCTCCAGCAATCTGATCCTTCACAGGTGCACATGAGTCTGTTTCTCATGATTCCACAGCGCACAAACACTGTGCCCCTCAGATGTTTCTCTGAATTACAAATAGCCACTCAATTTCATCTTTGTGTCAATATGCTTTGTGTTCCACAGCTTGTAGCTGGTTGTCCCGCAATGAACAAATACTTTTCATGAGATTAAAACACTGCTTTTCAATACACTTGATCTGATGTAAATCATCATATGTACAGCAGCATGGCCAAGCATGATGTGGGGCACAGTGTGTACATTGCAAAGTCAGGGCATGTGGGCATTTTTTGCATGAGGAACAGATATAAATCTTTCTAAACTCCAGTGACCAGCTGTTCGACTGTGCTGCACTGATCTCTCTCACATGTACTAAAAGGTAACTGAAGGCATCAGCCTCCCTCGTATAAACACCGCAGGCTGACTGGACTCAACAGTAACATTTACTTAAGTCCTCCAACCTAAACCACCATATAAATTGTATGCCCCTACCTTTCGGATACAACCCGTAGGAGAGTACCAGCAGCAGGCGTACCGGACCTTCATCATCACGGTAACAATAATAACACACTAAAGGTTTTCGAACAGTCACAGTTCTGTTTCCTTTAGGGACAAAGACTACTTGGTAAGATTTAGGAGAAGATCATGGTTTGGGTTACTACATGACTGTTGCACTATACACTACGTCACCTGACCTCCTCCTTTGCTCCCTTCACAACAGCAATGGTGGTAGAGGTCGTCTAGCAATAAAACATAACTACGGGTCATAAAAAGCTGCTTGCTCAGACGACCTATGCGGTTGTTTTTATAGGACAGTCTTGAATTTTATAATAAAAATGTATCAAACAGCAATGTGAAATGGTTTGCTCATAGTGATGAACCTCTGGAAAAATATCACCTGAATCTACAGCTCTCCTTGACTTTATGCAGCTTTACAGTGAGTTTCTGCTGATTGTTTAGCTGCCTGGTCCATAAATGTTTGACTCTCAACGCTCATAGCAATGATCGCAGCAGGCAGCTGTTTTCGGTGAAAAAGCACTGAAAATTCACTGTACACTACGTACTTAACATCAAACAGCAGACAGTGGACAAGTGAACACAGTGGAGCATTTAGCAGCCAGATAGTTCCCTCAGCAGTCAGTAGAGACCAAAAACAGAGCTAAAAGAGAGTGAATGTGCCAACTCAAAATGAATAAAAAACTTGGTCCATATCTGCTGGATGTGTATATAAGCAACTTAGAAGATGATGATATGACAATGTTGTGTTCACAGCTCGTGCCTTTGCCCCATGTTTTGGATAAATAATATTCAACCATGAAAGTAACTAATGTCTTTGAGATAACATATGGGCATTATTCCAGGAAACAGCAAGCCGTTTTGTTTTTTGTGGTAATCTTGTTAATTAAGGAAAGAATCATTGATTAGGAGTCGGACAGTAGGGAAGCAAGGAATACTCTTATCTGTAATATTAGCTGCATCCATGTTTATCACTTTTCAAAGCACACAGACTTTTTGGCATTCCCGAACGATGAGATAATAGAACCACTGCAGCAGAACTCACACTGTGGAGATGCCAACAACGTCATTGGTATAAAATCCGAGAGTATAATATCCTCCACTTGATGATCTGTATTTTGAGAAAAGTTTACCATCGTTCCAAACTTCATTAATCAATTGAGGTTTTAAAAGGTAGAACATCCTTTTCACTGTCACACGTTTTAATTGTTTTTAAGAGGAGTTCAGTGAAGAATAATAAATTGTTTTTTACAGAATCAGTTTGAATTTGGGTAAATATTTCATTAGTTGTCCATATACATGGAGAAAAAATCTTCACTGTAAAAGGAGCAAAGAAACTGGTAAATTAAAACAATTTTAAAACATTAAAACAAAGCATGAATAAATTCAGAAAGACAATTCATAAATCATTGTGTGTAAGCACATATTTTGTAAAGTGGGCGATGGGATTCAATGAAACACCTTCAGTTATCCCAGCATGGTCTCTCTTTTATTCTCTGACCGCCACAACAGATCAATACCATGTTTGACTTAGTGGTTAATATTTAATCACTGTGAATTGATTCGTGGCATTCCCGAGGTTTGGACGGCCAATTACTGTCACTCATAAAAATAAACACGGTCTGAGTTACACAATGCTGGAGGCTTTGCATTCTTTATTTCACCAGTTGTTGCCACAGGCTCGCCTTTATGTACCACTCAAAGTCAGGCTTTTCTCATTTGTCTCAATAATTAAATGATTAGGTAAACTATGTGTTAGTTCAATTTCTGTTCTTGTAAAAGAAACTTCAAGTTCAAGTTTTTAATGTTTAGAGTTACCAGACTGAAGTAGTAGAGCTTCAATTTTCTTGTTGATTGCTGGTTAATAAGGGCCCCAATTATGGTATCTGTCTATACCATCTCCCTAAGGTGCTTTCAGACTGGACTTTGTGTGGCAAAAAGCAGGTGGAACAGGAAATCACGTGTGCAGCTAGCATGACTAGTGGGATAACAACAGCAGTTGAGTGTAAATTGTCAGTTATACAACTTGTTATCAAACACTTCACTGTTAATCTTCACTGTTTATATTCATCCCTTCTGACAATTATTCTGCTTTCTTTTCATGTGTGAAACTGCTGCTCATTCCAATTAAACCCAATTAAGAGCAACTGAATGTGTGTGGTTTTAGCTTCCACCTGAGTATGTGCTTAATATCACTGCATTCAACTTGAATATTTTTCCATCGTGTCATATTTGCAAGCCTGCTGCCTGTTGGAGTTCATGTTTAATCTGTAGTTAGTTGGTACAGCACAATTGGGAAATAGGCTTATATAATAATAGTCATTGCATTCACATGCATTCCTTTCTGTTCTATACAAACAGCATTTGTACTGAATCATTTTTGATCAACATGCAGGTTTTTTTTTATTGTTAATTGCTGTCTGCTTTGATAAATGATTGATTGCTTTGTGGTAGCTGTCAGCTATTCCTAAAATGGGATATGTTTATTGTGGGCACTGTGGACCTGCTTGTCATTTAATCCTTAGAATCACTAGGTTTAATTGTTTGTATTTTGTTTTTCTTACTCCGTTTCTTATTCTCCCCTTTCAAAAACCCCCCTCCCACACACAAACCCAAATTCAAACTGCTGACAAAGGTGCTTTGCTGGACATCCTGTTGAGCCGTTTGTTCAGTAATAAGGTTTTTCTCTTAGCCGGAACTCCTGGACTATTTGGGATTTGACACAGTCACTTCAGCGATGGGCTGTCATTTTCAAGTCCATGTTTATAAGAGAAGCCATACTGTCAGCCATTATCTTTCTTTGACATCCATTTACCTTGTATTATTACAGATTTATGAGTTGGTTTCAGATGGTCATTTGATCTCAGGGCTGTATGGTAGAAACAATGTCCACCTCACCAGTCAAGGCACGTCAGCGCCCTAGATGTGTGTCACGTTCAGTGGCCGGCAGCCATTACCTCTCCCCCACTGAGAATATCATGTGACATGTGACAGAGTAGAGTAAATGATAGTGTCATATATGTTGTCTTCACCATGTACACTCACACACACACACACACACACACACACACACACACACACACACACACACACACACACACACAGGTCCATATGACTCAAGTTAATATAGAGAGAGGCAGCCATATTCTTTGGCAAATTCTTTCTACATGACTGAGTAGGATGAGTAGGAGGGGTAAAGGTGACACAGTTGAGTCAACATGAAACTCCCAGCACTCAACACTGAGATGAAATGGGATGGAAAGCTGCCTTTCATGCTCTGCTATCCAGGCCAGTGCCCTCGCAGCCTGTGGTAGAGTGCCAGTTACTGTACTTTATCTGAACAGGCAGGAAACACAAAGAGCCTGTTTTCCCCCTGCAGTGCCATGTGTTTCTCACCTGATCCCTCCTCGCTCTTTCCAAACTGCAGATGCCCCATTTATTTGCATCATTGTAGATAATGTTGCTGTTGAACTTTGACAAAGACTCCTTTCTTCATCTAAGATCTAATTGGTTTTGCTTCTTTTTAGAGATATCAGAGGGAAATCAGTTTGACCTACAAAGTGTGAACTTTTTAGCAGCTTGAAAAAAAAACAGCATTGTATTTTTACTTCAGTGCGACAAATTTATAAACTGCAGATATATAATGGGAAATTTCATGCTTAACTCAAACAATAATTACCACAAAGTTATCCCTGAGCTTGTCAAAAAAAAGACTAAACAACAAGTGCATTGAGAAACATACATCACTTGTTCTGGGAAGGAACACGACAAGAAGTTTGTGGAAGGGTGGTGTGTGTCTCTGTTTGTGTGGGAAGCGGATAAGTCAAACACTGTAATCTGCCCACTCTCAGTCGAGCCAACTCGTGATTTGCTCAGATCGATCATTGATGTTCCCAAAGTCACATTGCTTTTTGTCTGTGATTATATTTAAAGGCTGTTCATTAAATTACTACTTCAAAATCATGTTTTAATTTGTCCATGGAAAGGTGACCAAGGGACATCTGCCACAGGTAGAATCATTCCCGCCAGCTACACTCTTCCGCCTATTAAATGACCTCAAAGTAGGTGTGGTATTGTAGGTAGTGTAGACTCTCTCTCTCTCTCTCTCTCTGTCTCTCTCTCTCCCCTTTTTCATATCTTTCTCTCACTATGACTGAAATAAGGGCAAAAGCCTGGAAAAATAACTTTAAAAAAAGAAAGATAATCTGTCTGTATTTGCTGCGTATTTGGCTTTTTGGTTGTGTTGTGAGTATTTGCAACACGTGTTGTCAGATTGATCAAGATGTTTTCTGAATTTGTTTGTGTTTTGTCTTTTTGCATGTGTTTCCTTAAGTTGCAGTGCACTGAGATCTCAGGGCCACTGTACAACTCATAGTATTCTTTCCTAACAGGTGCTTCCTGCAAGCCCATATCATTTCTTCAGACACTGTTGTTTTAGTTACATTTGTTTTCCATGTTTTCAGAATTTATCAGATGTCATAAGACTTCCAGCAGTTTTATCCTGAGGCAGGGGGAAAACTTGCAAACTGGGCTGCTATCTGTGACAGAATACTTACGTACAGTGTATGCAGCGAGAAGGAAACTACACTTAGTGTTGGATGACAGGACACCAGCTAAGTTATTTCTTATAGTAATATGTCATAATCCAAAAAAATTACAATTGAAAGAAGTTTATTTTTGAAAATAGACTGTATTTCAGACTTTTCTAAAACAGTATCAGTTGGTAAATACAACTCTGCTGTTTGCCTTAGAGCCGAGAAAGACCTACTTGCAGCATTTTAGCCATTTTTGGACTCACAACATCACGTCTTTACTCCAGTGAGCTCCGTGTTGTACAGTAGGTTATGTCTCCTCTGCTTCCCTCTGCGTCCGCGATCCATTGTGAGATGTTACAAACAATTCTTGTCATTATATAGGCTATCCAGTCAACACATTTATAGGCACCAATCAACACCAGGGGCAGAAGTATAATTTGTCATATAGAGCACACTATTTAAATGTTAATGCAACACTATGTATTATGCTCAAGTTGTGTAGTTGTTAAAGGTGAGAGAGCACTGAAGGTTGTACCAACTCTGCTTCCCACATCCATCTACAATAGAGGGGGATAAGTCTTCAGACCCACCACTCAGGAGTTTTGTTTTGCTTTTCATTCAGTTTATGTTTTGCTTTCAAACATTCTGGCCCTAAATTACCTTCAGAGATAGTTCAGTTGCCAGCTATTTCATTTGGGGCTGATTTTTATGACAACACTGCCTAATGCTCTTAAAGACAGGGGCATGACTGAAGTTGCTGATGGCTAAATCGATCTGGTGTTTTATCTACAGCCCCTCTAATTAGCACCACGGATGTTCACCATAGTAATATGGTGTATTTATTAATATGAGCTTCCAATCAATATCATGTATTCACTAAACACTACGCCTGTAAGATCAGGTGTGTGCAAAATAGCTGTGTGGGAGCTTGGGTTTGTGTGTTTTAATGTCAATGACATCAATAATATAGTAATATTAAAAATGATACAATTATCAGTCCAAGCTACTATTTACACCAAGCGGTGCCTCCCCACCTGGGAGTTTCTCTAGCATGCAGTGTATTGTACTGTATATTATGCACATTTGTGTTCATGCATAATAACTTGTTTTGGCAGGAAAATTGTAAAACAATACATTAAATAATTGGTATATATCATAGGCTACTGTTATTATTAAATATACAAGTATCAAGGCAATGAGACAGGAAATAACCCAGCATATGGTTGATATCTAACTCAGCATGGTTGGGTCAAATGAACAACTCAGCACGTGGGTCAGACCAAACGACTGCTCTGTCCCACTGCAAACAGTGGAGTTAAGTTTTTCTTTGTTTTTTTTTAACGGAACAGTGTTTTTTGTTTAGTCTGTGTGAGGGATTGTATAATGTGTGTTTATATGCTGTTGAACAAATTAATGCAAATGCAGACGCTAAATGTGAAGCAGAATTTCAGTTTCCTGTAAAAACACAAATAAAGTGTGACTGAATACAATTAACTAATCAGTTAAGCGCTCCTCAGGAGTCACCCGCTGTTTGGAGTCTGGGCCAACAACCTTAATCAACCTGCAGCTCTAAGAGAAAACCGAGTCCCTGCGGTGTGTTTTTATTATTTATGAATAAAGAATTGCTACTGGCTGCAGCTCCTGGGGGATTAAACGCAGAGACCGCTGTAATCCGTTTGGAAACGCGTGCAGGCCGGCGGGTGGGGAGGAGCCTTAGGACCCGGTAGGTGTGGGCACGGGTAGGATTCTCCCTCGTGGAGTAGCAGCTGGACGCATGCGCTCCCCTCCCACTATTTCTCCATCCCGAGCGCAGGAGCAAATAGGATGAACTTGTCGCGTTACCTGCTTAAAGGAGCCGCTGGCCGTGTGTCTACAGCCCAACCTGCTCACGGGCTACGTGAACGGTAACACTTTTCGTCTCCTGGAAAGTTAAAAAAAACAGAGTTGGGGAGGAACACTCGACAGAAGATGAGGCACAACTAGAAGATTAATGAGGAGAAGGGTGTTTGAATGTAAAGCGGGCAATCAGAGAGCGGATTAGATCCCACAGCGAGGAGTCAGCGCGTGTGTTGTTGTTGAAGATGCGGAAACAACATCAGAAACAACAACAACCTGCATTTTGATCCACCGGGATATTTGCACGCGGAGGGAGCAGCATGCCTTGGTTCAGGAGGAGGATGAAAATGTTCCAACTTAGAGAGACACCCTGAAGTTTACTGACTTACTGTGGGGACTACCTCTGTGCTATGCATCGGCTGATTTTGACACCATTCCGCGGAACTAACGGGTTTGGTTGGACCTGAGTCATCATGTCAAAAGTCATTCAGAAGAAGAACCACTGGATTACCAAAGTGAACGAGTGCGCGGTTGTCCGGGACGCGTGTGGGGAGCTGAATGTGGAGCTGCGCGGCGGAGCGGAGAATGGAGAGTTTCCATACATTGGGCAACTTAGAGAGGATGCTGTGGTTTACCAGGACGGTAAACTCTGCGAGGGGGAGCTGCTCCTGGAGGTTGAGGGGCTGTCTGTGTCTGGATTACCCCTGTATGACATTTTAACTTTGATGAAGTGCTGCAAAGGTCCCGTCAGGTTGAAAACTGTGCGTCAAGGTAAGAGAATCATGACACAGGCCCCCAAATAATGTCACCAGCGTGTGTGTGTGTGTGTGTGGCAGAGAGAAAGAAAGTGTGTGGGGGATATTAACAAACAAACACAAAAGAGCTTAGAAATCCCAGTGGAAGTTGTTTCATAATTGCCATGTGGCACAGCATTATAAGCACATAACAATTTGTGTGATTTGTGTGAAGTAGGGCAGCGGGGCAATGCTGCTGCTGCTGCTGCTCAGATTCTCCCCACAGCAGCCTGGAGTTTTCACAGGCTTTGACATGAAGCTGCCCTGACAGTCCTCCTGCCCTCATTTGTCTAACATGGCTAAAGCCACTCTAGGTCAGACCTACAGGGTCACAGATTAGGCCACTTACAGTGAGTGCTGCTCCAGAGCTTCATCTATAGCACACAGCGTCTACTGCCATGTTCCTTATCTGACATGTGAATGAAGCAAAAGCCCAAAATTTTGATTAGAGCTGCAATGATTAGTTATCAAGTTGTCAGAAAAATAATCAATTAAATGTTTAAGTAATTCTCCAAGCAAAAATGCCCCATAAAATTCTGTTTTATTTCATAGTAAACTGAATATCTTTACGCTGTTGGTCAGACAAAACAAGACAAATAAAGACCTTGGACTCTGAGGAAGTGGGGTGGATATTGCTCTTCATTTTCAGTTTATTTTATGGAGTTATCAATGAATCGAGAAAAGAATCAGCAGATTAACTGATAATGGAAATAATCGTAATTACATCCCCACTTTTGATTCATACTATCTCAGCCTAAGGTTTAAAGGCCTGTGTCACTCTATGTGGGTTGGTATTTTCCCTGCTGAGGGTCTCCCATAAATTCTCACAGTGCTTCTTTTTTAGTAACTTTAATTTTCATCGTCAGTTAATCTGTTGAGAATTTTTTCACTTTATGGAGAAATTGTTTGGTTTATGAAATGTCAAAAAAAAAGATGAATAAATGCCAAATCTCAATTTGTCAGAATCCAAAGGGATGTCCTCGGACATCCTGTTTTTGCCACCAACAGCCAAAAACCCGTTTACCCGTTAACCCAGTTTACTGTTACATAAGACAAAGCAATTTTTTGCTTGAGAAAACAACAGGTGTTGTAAAAGAAAATTGATCACTCAGCTAATCGTTCCAGCCCTACTTCTCTCTGTAAATTAATGTAGTGTTTATGTAAACCGAAGGAGAGGCCATTGTTTGAGAGAGCGAGACGCCACTCATGGGCAGATGGGGTTATTTCTGGAAGTGCTCCCTGTGTGTTAGATGAGCTTGACCCATTGCCCACGGTCTGCTGCGTCTGCATCTGTCTGAGAGAGAGCCAGAGGGAGCAGGACACAGCCGCAGACTCAAACTTTCCTCTCTTTTCGTCTCCGGTGTACTGTGCGTGGCTTTTGTTGTTTGCCATGCCGGCCAAATCTGGATGTTCTGTGATGCCAGTGTGAATATTGCATGTACACCGTTGAATTTGAAGTTTTAGTCAGACGTTTGTATGTTTCACGTCACGTGTCTGTTTCATTCCCTCACTCACACACTTACACAACGTTTGACAAGGCTTGCCTCTTCTCAGGGGAAAATCATTAACAGCGTTATATAACACACGGTTTAGTTTCAGTGTAGCATCACGGCCTTTCTAGTGTACTGTTCGTCCATTAGTGGCTGCACAATCGACGCTTGACCTCTGAAGCTGAAGTCTCGACCCCTGGGACAAGAGCTCAGCACTAATGCTACTTTGTGTTTGCAGAACAGCCGTTTGTTAGACATAATCAGACCAGGCTTGCACCATGGGACATCTTTAATGTCCACAGTTTTGTAATTATTCTGAACTCCTATGGAAACAGTTTGTACTTTTAAACCCTGCTGCAACCCTCTGACCGTATGCATTAAAGATATCCTGAGCCGTCTTCATGGCTTTGTCATTAGTTTCTTGCTTGAGTCAGCAGATTGTCCTCGTTTCTAATTAAAAGAGAAGGATATTCTTCAACTATCTGAGCAGCTCACAAGACCTCCATTGTGCTGCTGGGCTCCCATGCAGAGCCGGCCTGGGACAGTGATCCAAGCTGTCCCAGACCAGATGACAGGCAGGCGGGATAGATTGGATCTCTCTTCTCTGTAAAGAGCTGGGGCTCTTATTACAGGAGCCCACATCACCTCTGCACTGCACGTGGAAACCCTATCAGTGTGTGCAGGTAGCCAGGCCTCTGCTGTGGTGTACTACAGCGCCCACAGGTGTGTTTCTCCCACTGAGGAATGCAGAAAGAAAAGCCACCTGTCTGAGGTTCTGAGCATTCCTGTGGAGAAGGTGGAATATTACACTCCTGTGGTTTTGACTCAGGACTTTTTTATTAATCTCTGTAAACACTTCAGATTGGGATGGAATGAAAGCGATGTGAGAGAGCTTCTTATTTATACAACAAATGCATGATTGAAATGTTTCTATGGTAGATTTATGACTGTACGTGTTTGTCTTTTAATCCCATAGACCTAGTGTGTATAGTGCACCGTTAAAAGTATGCCGAATTAGCTATTAGCAGTTCCTGTTGGCACTAATCAGAAAGTCGGTGGTTCGATACCTGGTGTCAACGTTTACCTTTGATGGCTGTTCCATCAGTGTATCATCATCAGTGTGTATGGATTTGATGTGTGAATGGGTGAATGTGGCAAGTATTGCAAAGTGCTTTGAGTGGTTTATAAGACTAGAAAAGTGCAGTCCATTTGCCATGTCCTTCTGTTCAGATTTGACTGAGTCTGAGACGTAGTAGCGGATGAATTTTGATTCATTGTGGGGCATGAAGGGTTTTTAAAGTACTTTACTTGCCTCCAGGAGTTACTGTATGTGTGTCACATGCAGTACAGTGGAGTCACATGCAACTGCAACTGCGGAATAAACGTGTCGGTAAGGGGGCAAAATTACAATAACTGACTTCCTGTTGTTTTTAGAACAATGGCATGCACCTTTCCTTTTGACCTCATGTAACGTCTTTGCTTAATGTCTCTCCCTCAGTAACCCCCATTAACAGTTAGAAAAGCTCTGGCTGATACATACTCACAAAGCACACATTAAAGACAAATACGCTCAGTGACTGTGCAACATATTTTCCTTTTTCCAATGGGCTGTGGTTACTTCATATATATATATATATATATATATATATATATATATAACAATCAGACTTTGTTTACAGAGGCCCAGGTGAATGATGACTAGATTTAGTATGGCATGATGTTGAGGTCAAAGTACAAAGAGGTCACACTTTCAGACTTATTAAAACTTTGATCCACCTGTGTAGCACTTATATTTTCACAGCAGCTGAATCCAGCCTCGAGTTGAAAGGTTTTGTCGTCATTCTCTTGTCCTTTCTGTATTTATTGAGCACCTGATAACAGTGGTGTGTCCGTGAAGGTGCAAAGGTTGTGCAGAAGGTTATATAATGTTATTAGACTGACAGTTGTTACTTTTAAAGCAGTAACGAGTAAACGGTATATGCTTTTGAGGCTGAAATATTCTGTACACTGATGATAGGAAATCAATACAGGTGAGAATAATGCTGTTTTAGTTGCTTTGTTTTACAACTTGGACATTCTTCTTTCCACTTGAGTTTTTTATCTTTTTAAGTGACTCACAAACCCCTCCAGCGCCTAAATGGTCTGAAGGTTTATGATGTTCTGATCATGGCTGGGTTTGGCCACGTGTCTGTCTGAGCTCCGGGACAATTGGCCCGATGAAGCAGTCAGACTTTTATGCCCAGAGTTCTCTATTTTTTTTCCATACTTCACCCTCCTCTCAGGTCACTTCTTGCTTTCTCCTGTCACCCTTGCTCAATCCTTGGAGACAGGGTGGTATAGGGAAATGGAAGACCATCTGTTTAATCATTCAAACCTTCAGGATAGTAAGCATCTGTCCTGCTTAAGTGTTCTTGAGCTAAACTCAGAGAGTGTGTACCAACTTCAAGGGTCACTATTGCTTACCCTACACTGTGGCTTTAGAATAGGCAGCAAGGCAAAAAGCAAATCAACGTGGTATAGAACTGTTTCCTGTTATCCTGTACACAAGGAAAAAGGGAAATTAAGACAAACATTTTTCTGTTCTTTGAAGTTGAACTGATATTTTTCCATTTTTCAAACCTCTTTTTGGACATATTTGTGGAAACAGTCCAAGCTTTGAGCATCTGGGTGTGCATTTCCCATGGAAACAGCTGACCGATATTTTAGAGTTGCCGATGTAGTGTCAACTACTGTGGTGCTCTATGATTTATGTGGAGCATGTCATAGCCCTGTACTCCTAATGTCTTTTTTTTCACTTACGTTCATTACAACATTCAACGTTTGGTAGGACCCGCCCATTGTGCTGTTAAGTTTGTATTCCACTCTGTGGACAACACAAATGTCCAGTAGGAAGCTGCAGAAGAATTAAAAAAATTCAAAATGTCTTATTTTTGTTAATTACAGTTTTGACCATGTAAGTGCAAAAACCCTGATGATGTATATAGCGATTTCTAAGCAAAAGTCAATTTCAATTTCAGTCAAACTTTTCATTTTGGGCTCTTTTGATTTTTGTGCATCTTTAAACTGAATCTGTTATGTAAAGATTGCACTAATTTGTGTCACTGAAATTATGTCTGTGACTTTTGTGTGTGGTTAAGAAGGCTTACACTCATCCAGAGGATGTGAGGGCTTTGCAGACACACATCTCTTTGGTGATGTGCTTGTCCCAGAATGCAAGTCCCTTACACTTTCTTAAGTATGAGGACTTTGTCAGTCTTGATTAAGTGTATCCGCCTGCATGAGTATATCCCTGGAAGGTTCGTCATAGGCTTGTGACATGAATCCTGCGGCTATCTCTCCTCCTCCTCTCTGTACCCTCTGCTTTTCCTTTTCCAGCCTCAACCACTGTTGCTTTATGTGCACTGTCTTTTAGCCAGCACTGAGGCCTCTCAGATGTTTCGTGTGCTGTTATCTTTCCCTCTTTCACCCTTTCTTGCGCTCAAACTGTGTCACAGACCGAGAGATTGACGTTATAAGAAAATGTTCAAATAGCCATATTCACATGGGTAAATGTGAATACGGCTATTTAGATGCTTTTAGTGTCTTTATGAAGTGACTCCCTATCGCTGCTAACAATGGCAGCATACCAGTGCAGAGGCAGTACCCCCACACACAAGCAGCTTGTGTCATTTAAGCTTGAACAAACGGCTGTGTAATTCAAACGCTTTGCCTCAGGTGTTGTAACAATGAGGCTGGAATGAAACACAGACAGGCAGAGGCACTCATTCTTGTATTTTCCATTTACTTAGCTGTAGCCGTATATTTTTTTTTGTGCAATGTCTTACAATATGCATTTTTACCAGTTTTTATAATAGTGTGTTTAGACTGGGCATCAAACCAAATGTTTATTTACTTTAATCACATAGTTCCTGATTTAAATCAAACATTTTGCCAGGTGTAGACTGAATTTTAGCTGAGTAAAGTCAAAGGCCAAGTTAAATTTTATTTATATAGCCAGATATCAAAAATCACAAATTTGCCTCAAGGGGCTTTATAATCTGTACAGCAGTATGACAAGGACAAGGAAAAAGGAGGGATCCCTCTCCCAGGACAGGAGAGAGAGAATGACACAGTAGATTTAGAGTCTGAACAATCAGGAAGACAAAATTATAGATTAATGAAGAATATGATCTGGGAGGACTTCAAGTAACTCCCAGGTGTTTGTCTAAGTTAATATGAACTGGAAGTTTAGTGTGTGTGTGTGTGTGTGTGTGTGTTTGTGTGTTTGACTGAAAGCTGGATGGAGACATGCATCATTTTAATAGTGCAGAAAACAGGTGTTACCCCACAGGGAAGCAGGAAGTCTCGTCTGACCCTATGTGTCCATACATACACACCCAGATGTTGTTTTATTTAGAGAATAATTCAGCTGTGTTTCAGGTAGCGTCAGAGTGTGTTCAGATTGTGAATTTCTCAGCGGTGCTCATATGTAAAGAAGAAGCTTAAATTTCAGTAATGACCTCAGCTTGAAAGGAATGCTCCAGCTGATAAAGAAGTCCATGTTTGTACAGTAGGTTCATGAAAAGATACTCCTCCACCGCATGTCAGTTACACTATCGGTAACAAACATGGAGAGCCCTCAGGGTTTCTAAAGTACTGTATGTTTGTCTGTGGTGGAGATTGAAGTGAAATTCAACTGGATGATTTCAGAAATATTTACACCTGAAAGTTTTGGCTGCCTACAGTTGTGTTCCAGTTCAAAACGGCTTAAAATGGTGACGTCACTGCAAAGTGTAAGTGATGGACGCCAGGAATAAACTGATAAACTGAACTCACTGTTCTTGTTAGCAGCCTGAACATGTTGCTAATCACCAGATGTAGTTATCATCTAAACCCATTATAAGTGTGAAATAAAAGTTAAATGGAAATGAAAAGTCTGACCTTCATGTCACTTTGCTTACTGTACATTACCTTGGCATGTGACAAATAAATATTGTATATTGTGATATTTGGGCTGGGCTGTATCAAGACAATCACTTTTGGATATCGTCTAACCCTAATGGAAATATTGTCCTATTGCCAATTCTCCATTATGTATTGATATGAAATACATACATGGAAGGATTACTGAATGGGCTGACGAGGTGCATGGATGGGAGCCCATGTGTCGGAGCCTCTTTCAGGTTTGAAGTGACTGTTTACGTTTCTTTTGGAAAGTCCAAGAGACACAAAAGAAGAAACAACTAGAGATGCAAAACTGTTCTTATTTAAAAAAAAATCTCTTATTTCATCTACATAAGCATCTGCTTGTACTTAAATGATAATTCTTTAAACGTGTCTTAAATAATCCATAGTTGTTTTTTTAAAGCGTGGCAGTTTATTTGGAGCATGCATTCCCTGTTGGTCTTTGCTAGGCTGCCATTATAGTCAAAGTTTCTTTTCTCTCTTTGTCCATTTTCAGTGTATCACCTTTTTGTGTTTTTCTTCTTAAATAAGGTTTTTGAAAAATAAAATGTTAGTGAACTCATTACAAGGCTTTTGCCGCTCTCCATGTCGACAGATGGTTTCCGAGCTTGTCTGAGCAGTGTTCCCAAATAGGTCAATTACAATGAGTAATTATAATAACAAACAAAAACAGGGAGAAATTTAAACTGTAAATTTTCACTGCCTCGATGTATTTGCATCTGTTTATGCATGTATCCAGTATGTGAGTTGTGACAGGGAGTTTAATCAAAATGTGCGGCATGAACAACAACGTTCAGGTCGAAAACAACATTTCAGGAACTAACAAAAGATAGAGCTGTTATTAGGTCATAAACTAAAGTATTAGACAAATTAAAAATGTGACACGATGATGCCGCTGGGAGAAAACTCATGGCAATCCATCATCAGGTAATTTCAGTGTGATCCAAAGTGGTGGACTGACTGAAGTCATGCTGCTAGTGTGGTTGAAATTTTAGATTAGGTTAGTCAAGGCAGGAATTTGTCTCTTTGAGCTGATCAAAATGTAAACCCGCAGGTGACTGAAAGGCTGAAAGCTTTTGCGACATATGCAGTACTGTGGCTAAGGTGCTTCTGCTCCACCTCCCACAGGTGAGGTTCCCTTGCTGTAAGCACAGCTCGTCAGCATGAAAGCTTCAGTGTTGTTTTTTCTCTTCTCCTCTCTTTGCTCTTGACTGTCTCCTCCCTGCCTGCAAGAATATGATGCTTTCAATCAGGTGATCCAGGAAAGCAAAAAATACTGGGATACAGCTTTAAGAGCTTATCGTACGCTTCTCTCGCTCAGTCACTCTCTCTCTCTGCTGCACTAACATGCACGTGCAGTGACCTACACACTAACACATGCTCCTACTAAGTCAATCAACCACACACAAACACACACACACACACACACACACACACACACACATACACACACACACACACACACACACACACACACACACACAGAGGGGCACACACACATGCTTACTGCAAGGGATTCTCATATAGTGGAGATAAATTGACATTTAAGCTGTGCTCCTCCTAGATTCACACATCTGGAAGGGATTACGCACCATTACAGGCTCTGTTTTATACACATCATAGTTCTACTTTTAGTCTGCTTCTTTGGTTTTGTTGTGGTTCTTTGGCTTGGTAATTGTACCTTCCGTCAGATGCAAATAACATATAGTGTGAGAAACGTTCTACTTTTCCCAAAGCTCCTCTGTCATCAAGATAGTTTTCACAATCTGGAGAAGGATTTAAAATATTTCTAGCCTATAAAGGAATCATCTGTACTCATGTAAAATAAAGTGCCGCCGCTCTTGTGAAATTATTCTTATTATATGAACCTTGGTGTGTTGTTTAGCCGAGGTGGAAGGTTTGCAGATGATCCTTAAAGGATTTTTCATGCTGCTGATCTCTCTATCCTTTCCCTCCTCCTAGTCTGTCAATCTCCAGAGATTCAGGTTGCTCATAAGCTCTTGAGAGGCTGACCCGACCCTGCTCGGTTTACCAGTGTATAAAACGCTTTATGCACTATCATCTGATATCCTGACACTAATGTTAACACTGCTGTTTAATCTGAAACATGTTATCCTGCAACTCAACTTCCGACGGCCAGTAATCATTTCTAAGGCAGCACAAAAGCCAAATAAGAAGAGAAAAGCTAAATGCAGTTTATGAGTAACCTTATCCTTAGTTTTACCTTTGTGGTGCTGCAGCGATAACTGCAGCAGCACTGTAAGAAGGATGTGATGCTGTGAAGGCTTTCTATTGGCAGCGCAACTACTAGTTAATATCAGTGAGTGTATATGGAGATGCAGGACGCATCTCCACTTCCCCCCACTGTACAAAAGTGAAGCCGAAATATCCTGGATGCGGGCGCTGCCATCTTGCACTATTGATGACTACGCAGTAGTGGAGATGCGTATTGAGGTCCCGCCCATACATGCGCCTGAGTCAATCACAGCTGTCAATCATGATGTCACACTCCATTATTATAGCATCAAATAACTAATTAGAACCAAACTTGAACAAATAATTGAACATCAGCGTGATAAGAACTACCAAAAAGAAAGAAACCATATTTATTTGACGTGTACTTTGCTTTTTTAGTTTTACCCACGTTCCATCCTCTGACATGGGTGGGGCAACTTAAAGGGTTGGTAATCTAAGTTGTATGAGGTTAACTCGCTCAGACTTGGAAATGGCTTCTGCCAAAGTTGTCCTTGACTGAAACAACAGAACAGCGAGGAAGAAGTTGACAAGAGAAAGAAGAAGAAAAATTTAGTTGAGAAGGACAGTCACTGAAAAATGGACATGATTCTGGACACTTTCATCCTTAATACAATACATCTTTAACCAACAAATTGGCAAGGAATCAGCATTTCTTTAATTCATTCATTATGTGAGAAGTTTTCACATTAAATACTATCCTGGAATATCCTTAGAGAACTCAGCTATCATATCTGCTCCAGTAAACAAAGTCCAGATGTGTCCAGTTGTGTTTGGTTTAGAAAGCATGCGGCCTCAGGGGTTGACACATACTTTTTCCGAAGGAGCACATTTGCTAAAATGAAAAATTTAGGAGCATATAAAGAACTTTAGGGGTCCAATGAAAAATGATCAAATTATGTGTTTTTCCTTAATAAAGGGATACGAAGAGACATTTAAAAGCAAAATTATTTATTTGAATACAAAAAGTACACTAGGTTTTAACTATTTTTGCTTCCAACTGTATTTATTTAACAATTATGTAATTATTTATACTGTAAAATGCAATAATTTGAGTTAATATTCAAGAAAAAAGTTAAACTGTTACTGGGACAAAACAAGGAATTTGAAGATGTTACTTTGGGATTTAGAAAACTGTGATGGCCATCTCTCACAATTTTAAAATTTTACGCAGATGAAATGATACATTGCTAGAATAATCAGTAATGAAAATGAATCTTAATTACAGCCCTACTAAAGTGCACTCTCCATAGCTTTGATTTTCATTATGCTCTAAAATCTCAATTGTAAAACACTGTTTGTGCATTATTTTAAAATGTATCTATCACTGTAGTATTTTTGTGGAGAACAGTGTTTACATTTAGATAGATAATTTACATACATAAGTTTTATTTTTTGTCAGATTTAGGCATACTGTGTTGACTCAATAGCATTAAAATGTGGAAGGAGCTTTTGCCAGGAACATATACATAAAGATTCAGTGCAGACTGATGTTTCTTTGTTTATTCTAGTAGACTTTCTTATGTTTTCCCCAAACATAGCACCATTGTGTCCTCAGAAATCTTTTAAAATGGATCACTTCCTGTGTTGCAGAGGATGTTTCTTGGGAAAGTTGGACGTCCTCTAGCGCAGAAAGCACAGAGGAAGCCAAAGCTTTCTTTAACCTGTTATATGTTCGATCAAAGTTATCTGATAAACTGCCACACGCTTGTGGTCTTAACCGGCATTTTGGTGTAGTTTCATGATTTACATTCAGAGATGTTTTTATTTTGAAGTTGCAAGGAAGTAACCCGCTAGCATTAGTGATGTTATGTGAATGTGAGATTTCAGGTGTTAAAGTCTGTTTATTTACTTTGTTCTCTGTAAAACTGCAGCGCCTTGGCGAGTAAAATTTGACATTCATTTTGATCAGGATTTCAAGCCTCCTCTACGCAACAGGGCCTTCATCAGATAACATATTGGGGTGTTTGTGAGTATAAAACATTATGTGTGACTGTGTTTTTTTTTTTTTGTCATATTGATATATCATTATCTTCCTTCAGCTGTTACGGTTCACAGAGATGTAACACCTAATCACAACCATATACACAGACACTAGAGTCAGCAAACAGAGCTGGCTTTGATCTTTGAGCTTTAGAGGAACCTGACTAGTTTTCCCATGATCTTGTTCCCAGAGTGAAAAGGTGAAAAAGTTAAATCACACCAGAGGACTGACAACTTCAAACAGGTGGAGAGGAGCCTCTGAGGTTCCTTTATGAGCTCTGGTGTTTCTGTGTGTATGAGAGACATGGAAATTGAGATGCAAGGACGTACCAATTGAAAGAATTCTTGTGTGTGTGTGTGTGTGTGTGTGTGTGTGTGTGTGTGTCTCGCAGCATCCACAGTATCTCATGCATTCACAATCATACATCTGCAACTTGTGGCAGGTGGAAGGACGTCTTATCTAAATCAAAGCAGCTTTACAGGAACTGGCTTCCTCCATCTGATGTTCTCATTACTGTCAAGAAGCTTGAAGACTGTTCCGGTTGTGGTGGTTTAAGTTAGTCACAGTAGCAAAGAAAAAAATTCCAACAATGAAGGTGATTAGTGTCATAGGGGAAGTCGTAGTGCCCTTCAGCTTCTTGAAGGTGCACAAATCAAACCAACACAATAATGACAGAAAAGGTTGCAGCTACTATTTTTGAAAAATTGACAAAGCTTTAATATAGAAAAATCAACGCCACCTCAGATTGTACGTGTTTAGCAGCTTCACACTGCGTGATTGATGTGTTGCATGTAAACAGCTGTGTGCACAGCTGGAACTCATCTGCATAACACCCATAAGACATCTTTTTGTTGACTGGCACTACGGGCTGATCAATCCCCAACCTGCCACTGTGTTATAGTTGTTTTTTTCTGAAATGATGTGGCTTTTTCTGCTCTATACATGCTATGCACCACAACTGTTTTTTCATCATCGTACAGTGAAATTGCTCACTTAACAGAGAAATGTTGACGTATACCAGTAAGGAAATCAAATGTCTTGGATTTATTCTATGTTGTGAGGGAGTTAGTGTTTAACTACACTGCTACACTGTCACATAGAGCAGAAATTCAGAGTGAGATTTAAAACCCGTAACAGCTCTTTTTTTTAAATTTTTTTTATTACAGTCGATGTTTCAGATTTGATTAATTTATTTTTTTTTGTTTACACAACAACACTTACCAGATAATTCAATAATCCTACACCAACCTGAAAACATCTTTATATTTTAAAGAAGATAATACTTTGTTTAAGTATTTTGTGATTTATCCTCACATTTGAGAAGCTGGATTGCTGTGATTTAACATTGCACTTCCATAATATTGTCAGACAAATTTGAAAAAAGACCGGTCAAAATCAAAGCAGCAGGGGCCAAGACATCCCGACTTTTATACTCTATTTTGCTTCATAAACGCTGGATCCTCCATTTCCCATAATACAACTCAATAGCATTAAAAACTTAAGGGAACTCATCATGACAAGTAAACTCAACTTTATTTGTAAAACTGGTGGAGGATCCATTTGATGTTTGGCAGTTTTTCTTATTAAATGACTTGATACACACAAGTTCACCGTGTCATCGTAAAAGGTGATGGTATGTCATTGCTGTATTCACACCAACAAATCCACCAATTTTTAAAGTTGTGTGTGTCCATATAGGAGCCGGTCCAGCCCCTACTACATCTCATGTAGCAGAACTTGGTTGTCATGGTTACAAAAAATACCACTACAGTTAAAGTTGGTGAACGCTCATGGTTTCAAACGGGAAATGAGCAGCGGCCTCTCGTGTCAAAGTCCTGTGTTTTGTCACCGACCCAACCAACCCAACCAACTCCACATAATGTGGACTTTGTCGCTCTTTCTACTACGTCACCTGACTTCCTCCTTTGCTCCAGTCATAATTACTACAGCTGCTAGAGGTCGCCTAACAATAAAACGTAAACACAGGCGGTAATAAAGTGCTTGTTCAGATGACGCACAACGTCAGTTTTTACAAGAGATTCACAACTTATTCACAACTTTTTTCTGCTGCCCCCAAGTGGCCAACCAAATCAGTTATGGCAGGTAATTGAGAGAGTAATTGATTATCAAAATTGCTAATGTTGACATATTAATTGACACAATTTCTCCTCTAATTAAAGACCTGATCTTATCCTCTTACAGACATATAGAATCTCTTCCTATTTGTTTAATGTCTCTGCCGTCCTGCTCTACAAAAGCCATGTCTGGCTCTGCGGTCGTGACCAGTGAGTAAACACATTACATGAGCCTTCTCAAAAACCAGCATTTTCCTTCGGTCCTCTGGCCTGCTTTTACATACAAATCTACCACAATCTGACACATGCCTCCGCCTATCAAATCACTGGCTGTTTTTCTTCCAGCTGTGGCTCTGAATCACTGAGTAAATTTAGACTCTTTGACAAAGTGAGATAATGATGGAAACATTTTTCTTGAGCCATTGGTGTCAGCTAAATTTACTTTGAACACTTAACTTGTGTAACTCTCTCTCCATCTTATCTTGTGCTATGCTGCCTTTTGTAAACTTGACCTGAAGCTGACTCAAATCTCATTGAGCTCTCCGAAAGGAAAACAATGTTTTATTCTTTGATGTTTGTCTTTGTTCTCAATATAGAGCTTCAGCGTGAGGTTATATATGGTAGCTGAGCCTGTTTAATCAGTAAACCGTCACTGCAAATGCCATAATCTAACCGAAATGTCTTCAGATAAGTTTTTTAAACTGAGGAGCAGAGACAGAGGCGTATTTTTAAAACACTCCTCAACAAGATGATAAAAGGTAAATATCTGTTTCTGCTGGTCCTCAACGCTGAAACACATATACATGGTATCCTCCAACTCAAACGCAGCTGAGATTTGTTCTGTTACCGTCTGGGACTGTTTGCAAGCTTCTGTCTGTCCGAGGGAGGGAGTGACCTTGGGATGCAGCTGTTGATCAGAAGTTGGCAGCGTCTGGCTGTGCGAGTGTTGAGGTGTGGTGGTGGTGGTGGTGGTGGTGGTGGTGGTGGTGGGGGAGTCGGGTGCAGAGAGAGGAGAAATACTTTGTGCTGGGCAGGTCAGGCAGGGTGAGATAAAGGGCAGGACTGTGGTTTGGCTGTAATCTGAACATTTGTCATTTGTTAGGATGAAACAACAGGAGACTGGATGACAGTTTAACACACTGAGAAAAGCTAAAGCAAATGTTATTGGTGATTCGGCAGTTTTAGTCTTTGAACAACAAAGTGTGTATTTTACATGACCTCCAAATGTTTTGGAAAGATTGATTCCCAGCAGAGATGCAACACTGACTCAGAGCATTAAGTCCTCCCTGAAGTTGTCATCACCCTCTGATGCATTTGCAGCCAGGGACTGCTCTGAAAACACTCCACATCGGCGTGTTCAAGGAAACTGTGTTTGGTAACTGTTTGCCTTTGATTTGTGAAGCCATACTTCATGGCTGCGATGCTTCTTGGCAGCCAACTCTCAAATATTGAATGTCAGAGGCTTGGAGCATCCTTGACTTTGCAAACAAAGTTTTAAATTTTAAAGAAAGTTTCCAAAGACTGCATCTGTTTGTAACTGAATCGTGGTGATTTCCAATCTTATGGACTGAACAGCTTTTAAATGGTTGGTTCACCTAAATAAAATGAAATAAGATATTTTCTCACTTACCGCTTGTGGCATCCAGCCATGCAGTTTAATCTTTTTTATTCTTAATGTTAAATAATCAAAATACCTAAGTGGTAAATTACAACAAACCAATACGAATGAGTGAGCACACTAATCTATAACCCACTACAGTAACAGTTACACTTATTATGGTACAAAGCATTTGTTTATTTGGACACATGTACAGATCATTCACACGTAGGTTTAAAAATGTGGTCAAATCTCACGTTGAGACATGTTGAGCTTTAAGGTTTATGCTTCAACTTGGAAATAGTATGATTTAAAAAAAACAAACAAAAAAAAACAAAACACTTGAACTCAAGAGCTACTTACTAGGTCTCCCGTGGGTTTTCAGCCAGATCTAATGTCAGTCATCAGTGGCAGAAGATTGTTCATTTGTCATGGACAGTGAAAAGGGGGTATATATAAATAAATGAAGTTTTAAGTAATTACTGTAAATAAATGATTGATTTTCACGTAAAACACAAAGGCTTATTTCATATTATTAAAACTGTAATATTATATCGTCTGTTATTCATACACATACAGTATGAATGCTTCACAAGAAGAGTTACTGTAGTTGACGAATACATGAATAAACAAATGTTCTCATCTATATTTGCAACTACATAAGAGTGTCTAATAAACCACGGATTATTTGTTTGCACACTGCTTATAAATCTTTTTGGGGCTTTTCTATGCTTTTATTAGAGTAGCAGCAAGAGAGAGAGACAGGATAGTTTGGAGAGAGAGAGAGAGGGGATGACATGAATCAAAGGGCCATGGGTCGGACATGGTCACAAATAAATTGGATAAATAATAAATTTGGCCAAATGAATATTGTAGCGCTGCATCTCATGAAACATTTTTAGTATAATTTTCTTGATTAGTTGATTCATCATTTAGTCTAAAACACGTCAGAAATAGTGAAAGATGCTGCCAGTTTTGTCTGCTCAACAGTCCAAAACCAAAAGATATTCAGAAGACCAAGATAACCTGTAAATATTCACCTTTGACTAACAATGAATGTATTATCCGGCCCTACAGGCTTGTCAGTATTTTCATGTTAAAATAAGAAAACCCCATTGCCAGATTTAACTTGCCATGTGGATCGTACCTTTCAGACTGGCCGTCTTGCAGGAAATGCTTTTAAAAAGGCACAAGGTCTTCACTATGTTTGGCTACAATTAATACACATCCTTCCTTCTCGTAGACCTTGAACTCATCACTGGCTTGAATGTGCCTGGGTAAGCACTGGAAATTGTCCAGTCCTATTGTCTCTCCAGCGCTTGTGGATTCCTTGTCATTAGTATGAAGGACGTGGGAAGGAAGGAATTACTAATCGGGTTTTAGCATTCATATGACAATAGCCTTCAATGGAGTGATGATACCACGCGGGCCAGAGAAGGAACAAAAGAGGATGTGTTAAATGAGAAATCAGCCTCATTTTAAAACCTTAAACAGGCCCAGATGACTGTTTATGTTGTTCCATCAGATCCCTTTATAAATCATCCTAATTCTGGGTGATATGTTGTATCCTGATATATGATCGCCAATTCTGGGTGACAACAGGCCCTCATTATGAGAGAGCTCAGAGGACAAGGACTTGACATATTATGTTACATCAAACACAATGAATGAGTGCCTCATTAAAGCACTCACAGCAGCCACAATTAAACACTACACAGAATTGCAACGAGTGGGAAGCAGCGCCTGATCCCATTTTGGTGATCTCAACATATTAATATTAACCGTGATTATGTAATCATGTCTGATTCAGACAACTGTTTATTTTATTGTATTTATTTTTAAACTGTCAACACGTTTCTGTCCATCTTCATACTCATCAAACAGTCAGCAGGAATGGTTGCCAGTGTCTTTTCATATTTCAAAGGTACAGCTTGTGCCTCAGGAGCCATAATGGAAGATTTTGTCTTGAGTGCTTCATATTCAGTGCAGAAGAGGAAACTGAGGTACGGAGATAACAAGCTTCAAGCTTTGATCAGAAAACTCCAGATATTTCTGTGTCATTCTCTCATTCTCTCTTTTCTTCTTTCTTTTTCTTTTTTTTAATCATTTTATTTAGCATTTCATTTTTTGATCATTTAATGATTTGTTTGGTCCTCACAATATCAGAAGATGGCGAAAAATGCCCATCAAGATTTCCCAGGGCCCAACCAGACGTTCTTCAAATAGCATGTTTTTTCTGATCAAAAGTCCAAAATCAAAAGATACTATTCACTGTGATGTTCTGTTCTTTACTCTGCCTTTCGTGTTTATTTATGTTCTTTGTCACAAAGAGCTCATGAAAAATAAGTGATTACGAGCACTGCCAGCCGAGACTGCAACTCAGCGGACTGACACACTTTTCAGGTGGTCTCAATCTGATCTATTAGACCACACCAGAGTTCAGTTGACAGCTTTCACACCAGCCTAACCGGACCAAACTAAATTGGCAAACAGACTAGGGTTATAATAAATGATTATTAATGGTTATTCTCATTATCATCTCATCTAATGAGTGCTCTCCCAATTAAATGTTTGGTCCTTAAAATGTAAAGAAATAGTGAAACACTGACTATAATTTTGCTGAACACATGGTGCCATCTTTAAAATTCCTTGTTTTATCTGACCATCGATCCAAAACACAAAGATATTCAGTTAACTACTCTCACAATTCAGAAAATGCCTGGCATTTTTGCTTAAAAAAATTACTGAAACATTTAATTGATTGTCAAAAAAGTTACTGATTAATTTTTGTCGATTAACTAATCCATTAATCGAGTAATTGTTTCAACTTTAAAACACAATAGAGTTTTTATGAACCAAACAGCTTAACATATTCACGCTGAAAAAGCTGCTTTTAAGATTTAGTTGCTGATAAATTTTCTGTCAATCTATTAATAATTTAATCCTTTCAGATCTACGTTTAATAATTCTTCTAATGGGGAAACTAAAGTTTAAATCATTTTGGTTGAAGCACAGAAGTTTCAAATGTCTTTCCTTCTTGTAGAATCGCTGATCCTCATCGTCACTCACTTTGCTCAGCAGCGTAATGACACAGCTCCCTGCCACGCTCCATCTCTCCATTAATTTCAAAGGCCTCACATGCAGTTCTTTCCCCCCTTTTTCCCTCTTTCTGTGTCTCCACCTGTTGGTTATCTCCTTTTCGTACTTCCATCTCAAATGTCTCGCAATCATCTCCGTGTTCGGTGCTATCCAGCTGTGAAGGAGAATCTGCGATGTCTCACAGCCTGAAGGTCAGATATTTGATGGTTTGAGAGCGGTTTATAAAGGAAGCACAAAGTGTGACTGCAGTTCAACGTCACACACGGACGCATATTCGCCTTTAATCTGAGGCAGTTCGACCGCTGAAGGCAGAGACGGGCCATGTCAGTGGTTTAATGGATGCTTTAGTTTCGTCTCTTCACTGAGCACAACGAAGAAAGCTGAGACACTTGACATGGTTTGTGTCACTTGAAATGTCTTTTTAATGGCACAGTGAACATTTTGCAGGAAACGTCATAATCGTTTTGTATTTTATCTTCATCATTGTGCCTCTGGTTGGTTACAGATCCATTTTTATCTTTTTAGGTTGAGGTCTGTCCGTTTGCGCATGCGTCTGTTTACGCACGGCTCTTACAGAAATGGACAGACTCTCCCGTTCTCCAGACCATCTGTCATGTCGTCACCCATGAGGATACTTGGTAGATTTACCTGACGAATCAATCGTGTTGCATCACCAACAGCTGGAGGCCGTACATGGCATGGAGTTTAGGAAATAGAAGACATCAGTTTTCACTGCTTTTAGTGTTATTTAAAGGTTTTATTAAAAAACACTTCTTTTTACTTGAAACTTTAAAAATGTTTTCACTTAATGATTAGCAATGTCACTTTCATGGTTTCTCTGTTGCTCTTTTCTGTTTCTTTGTCTCTCATTCTGTCAATTTAAAAAAAAAAAGAAAAAAGAAAACAAAACATGTGTATGTACATTGAGGATTATTATGTTTGAAGAGGCAGGACTGATAGGCACCTATGAAGGTTTGCAGCATCATAACAACAAGGCTGGCGGCTGAGATCTAAGGCCTCTCTTTAATCTTATCTCAGCTGTTGATCCCCAGCTGTCAGTCTGCTGGGTGTTATCTCTGCTCTCAGACGGTTTTGATAGAGACTGAGACGTGTGCCCTGCTCTTGCTTTTTTTTTTTTATCCCCCCACCGTCTGTAATTCTTTGCAATGTTGCCTCACTTTCTGGTTTAAGGTTTTATTTATTAATTTTTAGCATATTAGCTAAATCCTCTGACAAACTTGCCTGACTGGCGTTTCTGAAATAGTTCTTCTTCTCAGCACAAAATTCTGGTATAGCAACTAACTGAGGAAATTCACATGACAGATTAATATAATGAATCTCCCTGTGGGGCCTCCTGTCTGTCAGATATCTCCCCACATACAACTCTGTATATCTGATGGATAGCCCCTTGGTTAGAGCAGCTATTTTTGTGAAAGTGGGTGTTCCATATGTATGTTAATTAATATTAGCAGAGAAATCAGATATATAGGTCACTGGATGTCCCGTCTCCTACTCTCCACCAGCTCTGCCGGTTTGTTTGTGTGCCACATCAACTGCACAAGAAGCCCCTTCAATTACAGACCTCAAGGTACAAATTAGTGGTTATTACACCCACTGGAAAGGCTTCTCCTTTTCCACTCCTTCATCCAGATGCCTATAAACTATAATTCAAGCCTAATGTGGTAATTTCTTGTCTTGTGTTTTATTGTGAGTTTCATCATATTAGGTGACTGGTGATGACACACTCGTCTCTGTGGTGTGATGTGTTCCAGTCTGAGGCAGCAGTGGAGGGAGGGAGTGAGGGAGTGAGGGAGGGAGTGAGGGAGGGAGGGAGGGAGGGAGGAAGAGAGGAAGGACTGGGGACGTGTATCTCATCTCCGTCTCATTGCCTGTGGTCATCGGCTCCTGTGAAAGAGGGGACTTTAATGACAGAGGGGCCCTTTGTGTGTAACGGCGAGGCAGGCAATGACATTTAACAGAATCAGCCAGTTAGAACTGATGGCATGTTCACATACCGACTGCAGCTTGATGCTTTCTATCAGCGACAGGGAGGATTCAGACTGCTCGAAGCTTCGCTGTTTTTACACGTGTTGCCCACGGGAGGAAAGAAGATACAATGGACACATTAAAATAGCTGCTTTGTGTGCATTTTCTAGAAACATGGCGCAAAGAAGTGTTTTTCCTTTTCTTAAAAATGAACCCAGTGAATAAGAATAGAGATCCTGCCATCTGGAGTGTGTTGAGTTTGGTATCCCACTATTTGACAGGAATAGCAGTCCGTGTTTAGTCTGTGTTGAAATATTTTTGGGTGCAGGCAGGATGGTGGGATGGTGTCCACATCATTCAAGACTGACCCTCCTCTCAACCCTCTCCTCCAAGCTTTTACTCTTTTCTTTAAGTCTTTACAATCACATCAGCCTTTCTTTCTCCTCTTTCTTCTCCCTGGCTCCTTTTTTCTTCCTCCATCCTTTGGCCTACTCAGCTAGTAACACAGAGCAGAGGGAGCGGTAGGCCTCGGTTCCTCTGGTTATATTTAGCAATGAACAGATGCAGCGCACTGGAGCGGAACATACCGCCTCTGCTCGGCTCAGTGTGTGTGTATGCGTGTGAGTGTGTGTGTGTCTGTGCCTTTGCCTGTGTGTGTGTGTGTGTGTGTGTGTGTGTGTGAGTGTGTGTGTGTGTGCGTCTTTGTCTGTGACTCTTCCTTCAAACCAGTTCTCCCATCATGCACTGCTGACCCTGACTCAGCAGCACAGCATTGGAGAAGTGGGTCAGAACATAAACCATCCATACATTTTTGTATGTTCAGTAGTTGAAACCAGATTGTCTTGTTTGTTCGTTGTCAGCTGATCAAGAGGTGTTCTCTTTTAAAAATCTGTGCGACATCATGTCTACAAAATGATTCACTCTGCAGCTAAAAAAAAAGTCTAGTCCATTAACTGATGAGTCAGTTGAGAGGAAATTAATCAACAACTATTTTGATAATCAGTTCATCTTTTATGGAGTTTTTAAAGCATATTAACAGAGGAAAGAACTGACAGATTAATCAATAATGAAACTAAGTCCTAATACAACCCTTCGGGATCCTTTCAGTGTTAATGAATGCTGGAATGTGTTTAATGTGTCACACATGGCAACAGCAGAGCTATCATGAGTCCAACAATCAGAGGACAAAACAATAAGAAAGCATGAATGTTTTGAGGAGAAAATTGTGAATGTGGTAACTTTTTGTATTACAAATGTTGCTGTTGATATGTAATTCTCAGTAGAGGTAGACTTATAAATCAGATACACAGATATGCTTATTGCAGATATACTGGTTTATCCATTGGAAAAAAAAAAAAGCCAACTATTCTGCTAATCGATTAAATGTTTAATTTTTCATGCCTTTCTTGCCGCCTTTTCTTGATCTTACATGATAGCGATTGCGAAAAAGAGATTTGCAGGATATTGTTGTCTCATTCAGGGCTCCTGTCTGCTTTCTCCATGCTCCCTGGGCTCTCTGAGAGGGTTTAGAGTTGGGAAGACCATGAAAGCTGCGCTGGGTGTGGCTGGTTATGGAGGTAATTATAGAAGAAGAAGGCAGAGGACCGGTCCAGAGCTTTATGGTGGACCTCTCTGTGATTGTTGTTTTTTCCTCTCCACCCCTGCCACTCTGATTGCAGGGCTCATGGCAGGCAGCAATAAGACGGCCGCTGTTAAGTGGTGAACATGCACAGAGCAAGCTAAAAGCACTGCCTTTATATCTGTGGCTGCTGTGTGTGAGTGTATATATATATATATATATGTGTGTGTGTATATGTGTGTATATGTGTGTAGGAGAGGGTGTGTATGTGCTCAATTGACACGAGAACAAAACAAGTGAGTCCCATGTTTAATATCATTAGTATCACATCTTCTGTATCAGCTGTCATAAAGTCTCTCAGCCAGGATAATGGCTGGAGATTGCAGTTATTTTCTCACACCAAGAGAGCCGAGAGAAACCCATCACTGAGAGCAGGAGCAGTTGTAGATTAGTTTTGTCTGTTGGATCCCTCCCTTGTTCACCTCTCTCAGACAGCTCCCCCTCCTTATATTGCTGGATAATGTAGAGTTAAATGCTCTCATCTGTAACTGGAGAGTCCAGTGTTGACTGACGGGATGTCCTGAGACCCACAGGAAGCTGCTGAAACAATGGAATTTACTGTTTAAGAACCAACATTTCCAGTTCCTACTCTGTGGCCATTATTTGGAATCAGCCAGAGGAAATACAGTATTATTTGTCCTCTGGAGGAAATGCCATCTCTTTGTGTTCGGTTTGAGCTCTGTGTTATGGACCTCAGATGGCTTAGGACCTGTATGAGACTATGAAACTATGACAAGAGGGCAATTTAAAGATTCACAAGATGTCTTGCTAAAAATGAAGCTGTATTGGACAGTCATTGTGTGATTTTGTGTCTGTTATTGTGTTCTGTTGCTCCTGTTGTGCTGCAGCTCCATGCCAGATAGAAGGGTGCAGACAGGATGGTGCCTTCTTAATCGAAATGTGATAACATGTAGGCAGTGAAATCCCCAACTGACCACTGCTTCACACTAGGTTTCTAGAACAATACTCTTTGTAACACTGAGCATATCTGGATGAATTGTCTGCTACCTAAATTATGGTTTTAAAGGAAAAGTTCAACATTTTGGGAACTATACTTATTCACTTTCTTGCCCAGAGCTAGATGAGAGGATAAATACCACTCTTGTAATATGAAGCCGGAGCCAACAGCCAGCTATGTTAGCTTAGCATTAAGACTTGAATCGTGGGAAACGGCTAGCGTGGCTCTGTTTGAAGGTAACAAAATCCCGCTACCAACACCTCTAAAGCTCCCTAATTGACAGGTTAGGTCTACAAAAAAGATGAAGACATAGCCCTTTAAACAAATCAGATACATACTTACACTAAATATGTAGCTGGAGCCAGCAGCCTAGCTTAGTATAAAGATTAGAAACAGAAGGAAACTTCTAGTTTGTTTAAAGTGTGCAAAAACGACTGAAATGACGTAAGTGCTGTTTTTTGAGGGGGTTATGAGCTTGACTATTTCTGGACTATATCTTGGCCAGGACAAGTAACTTCATCAGCTCATCCTGGCCAAGAAATAAACCTGCAAACACACACATAGCTTTGCATATATGTGTGCTAAGATAAGCTAGCTGGCTGCTGGCTTCATATTTAACAGACAGATATGAGAGAGCTATCAGTCTTCTCACCTAACTCTCAGCAAGAAGGTAAACAAGCCAATTTCCCAAAATGTTGAAGTGTTCCTGGCTGTTTCATGGGCAAACACCTAGACGGTGTCACCTTAGCCCATACCCTCTGTTTGGGAGGTCGTCTTGTCTTGCACCATAATCCTCTCTGTCATCACTACAGGTGGTGTTTCATTAGGCAGACCAATGTGCGTTTGTGTCTTCCAATTACTGTCTGTTCTCCTTTACCCAGAGTAAGGGCAACCTGTCTGTCATTTAACATCTAATCTGCAGTGGGAAATCCTCAGGGCTTTATAGGCCTTAAGGAAAGGCCAAACATATCAGCAGTTATATTTAATCTCTTTTATTTAATAATTATTCTCTTCTAATTCTAATTTTAGCCTCATTTTCTATCAAGTTTGCTTCAGAAATGAAAGGGTTACTGTCCTAGAACCATGAAAAAGAGTCATCCAATCAGATTTTTATTTTTTATTTTTCTTGCCTATCCAGAGAAAAGGTTAGCTGGCTCACTCATCGGTCAGGACTTCATAACGGGGACAGAAGGCCTGAAGCCCCCATAGCCCCATGTGTTTATTTAGAAAGCTGCAGGTGAATTAACCAATCACCTTTTGATTTATGGTGGGTGGGACCAAAAATCCTTACCCTAGGCCCTCCTGAAGCCTCAAGGCCAAAGCTATCTCACAGGGTTTACCTTTTTCTGTCCAGGGGTTTAAGCTTGCAGATTAGCAACTTCAGTTAGTCTGTCAGACAGCAGTTACAGCACAAATGGCAAAGTGATGGGACAAAAACAAGGACACCCAAAGGACCCCCAGCCAGAACTTGAAAAATGAGTTTTCATTTCGAAAGAAGTGAACAAGTTGCCCGACAGTCTTCAATATTCACAACTTGGAATACTTTCATAAAAAAAACAACAACTTTTGATTCTTTTGTTTGGTGGACCCGTATGGACTACAGGAATGTAAATAATTGAGGAATAGACAGACAATCAGACTTCACAACTGCTTCATCTGGTTGAAGGCCTGGCTCTAATACTCACGATTCGCCACTGCAAATCTGTACCAGCAGCAACTTCCAGGGCAGAGAGAAACACACAGACAGAAACCTGACACACAAGACCAGAGCTCTTCTTAACATGCATCGACCAGTGTTGCACCGACTAGACGCATACATGCAGACTTTTGGCATCTTTGTGCTTACTCCTTCTCATCTTACTCCAGGAGCTGGGTGGGGTTACAGATTTCTCTTTGGTGAAGTTTGTGTTTGTTTGGAATCTATTTATTGTAAATAGTGGGAAATGTTTAAATTTTCAGGTTACC
Source organism: Seriola dumerili (assembly GCF_002260705.1). Lineage (NCBI taxonomy): Eukaryota > Metazoa > Chordata > Actinopteri > Carangiformes > Carangidae > Seriola > Seriola dumerili. Next base: position 2,360,931 of record NW_019174298.1, on the reverse strand, counting down.
ACACTCATCTTATAATGTGTATTTTGGTTGCAGTAATTAGTCACTTATCAATTTTAGAGTATTAACTGTATGGCATTCTCCCAGAGAGCAGCTGTAATTTAAGGATTTTTTTTTCTGCTGTGGCCAGAATGAACCTGCATGTGTGGTCTGAGTCTTGAAAGAAAACAGTTGTGTGGATATTTCACTAAACCCGTTAGACTTATTTGTTACAGCTTAGTCGCAGATTGTTTGTCTGCTATCAAAGTGATGTTGACTGCCAGAAAGTTTAAGGTACATTACAAACACCTTGGTTTCAGTGGGGGTAAAGAAGAAGTATTAATAATTCACACAATGTACTTAAAGCATCAAAAATGTTATAATGTTAAATAAATCCTATTATTTTAATAGTATTATTGATGCATTGCACTACACGCAGCATTTTAATGTTACAACTGGTGGATTTTATGCTAATTTGAACTATTTTATATATTAATCTGTAATGGTGCATCATATTTTATAAATTGATCAGATATTTTGTTTGTTAAAACTTAATCTGACAAATAACCAGTCACTCCATCCGGCAGATATATATATTGGAGTAAAAAGTATAAAGTTACATGAAACAGAAATTAAGGACAGTACTTGAGTAAATATTCTTAGTTACTTTCCACCACTGCGTGATGGTGTGATCGTGGAAAAAACAGTCCTCCTCACGTCTCAGTCAGTAGCTGACATTACAAGGTATTTTGAATCTAACTCCAACTGCACCAACCAGGGATTAAGAATCCCCTTTCATCATCATCATCATCATCATCTTTGAAGTCACATATGTAGGTCCAGCTTCATAGACTCCAGATCCACCACTGGGGGGCAGCAGCCCACAATGACCACACATGGCTCATCCCATTCACTGACTGGCTCTGGGTTGCCGTGGCAACGGGTCTGCGTGAAGCAGACTCATTGGCGGTGAGGCTCAGAGACACAGAGGGCAGTGTTGAGCCAGAGGGCGGGAGATGAATCCCAATCAGCAGCTGAACAGAGCTTCACACACACAACAAACACACTGACATGGACGTGTTTCTCGAATTAATGTTCATTCTCTACAAGCTGTTGATTTAATTTGTCTGCTTGTACATACAAATAATCAAAAACACCTAAATCACAACTGCATTTTTGGATGTCTAACACTCCTGGTATGTTTATTTTCACACTCATGATTGACAGGTAGCAGTAGTGACTTGTGGTGTTGACAGCTGTTATGTAGCACTATAGGCTGCAGCTGCTTGGCACGGTCTTGATGTTTTAAGCAGCTACAACCATATGTTTGTACTCTCTCTCTATCAGGCCGGTATGTTTAATGCTGTTTTTTTAATCCTCCCAAATGTAAACAATTATACCATGCTGTGTGAGTTAAAATTATCCAAACCTTTAGATAAGCAACATCACTAATTACAAGCAAAACTTTACGACACAGATGTGATTTGTGTGTGTATATCAGTGCTTTCATGATCACATAAATATATATGAGAATGTGTGAATCACTATCTCCTTAGATGTTTGAGAACACACCCCCACCCTCCCCCCTGTCCCAAAATGAGACAGGGATGCATAACTAGATTTAAGGTTATGTAATGCTGACTAGAGGCATGGAGGATGTGTATAATCCACTCTTATTTGGGTTAAACCCATCTCTCTCTCTCTTTCCCTCTCTCTCTCTCTCTCTCTCTCTCTCTCTCTCTCTCTCTCACTATCTATAAGAGGACAGGGGTCTCACATCCTCACACATCTCTGTTCTGCCTCATCCAGGGTTGAAAAGCACTGATCTCTGTCAGACACAGTCTTTTACCGGTCGGCCTTGCAACTATCTCAGCTCCCATGAAACATCTCTCAGATTTTCCCTGATGTAGTGATTTCATTGTTATGAGAATCAAGAATATCCTCTCTCAAGCTCTCAAATGATCCATCTTCTCATTCAGAGACAGACTGATTGTCTATTATTTTCAAGGACAAACAGAATAAGACAACTTTTTTTGTAGTGCTACAGCTAATGATTCTTTTCCCAATCGATTAATAAAATGTCAGAAAATCATGAAAATCATCTATTACAATTTCCCAGAGCCCAAGCTGACCTGTTGTAATTACTTGACCTACAGTTCAAAACAGAAAGATAATCATTTAACTATAATAAGAAACTAAATCCTGCAAGTGTTCATGTTGAAAATAGTGAAATTATTACCTTTTGTTTGCTTAAAATGTTACTTAAAATAATCACTACAGTCCAATTTTCAGTCTATCAACTAATTGATTAATTGCTTCAACTTTCATTTTGAGTTATCTTTGTGGTGTGGCTCTATGGATCACATTGTTGTTCTGTTTTTTGATCGGTTCAGCACTTCTAGTCAGTGCAGACTGAAATATCTGAACAACTCTTGGACTAGACTTTGATGATCCCTTGACTTTTCATCTAGCTCCATCCATCATCAGGTCAAAATTGTAATTGTCCAATACTTTGGTTTATGACCAAACACCTGCAAAACCAGGAAAGACTTTGGCTAAGCAAATGCCAACACTACTTTGTAGTTTGTGCTAAGTTACTAATGTTAGCATGCAAACACACTAAACTGAGATGGTGAATATTGTGAAGATTGCACCAGCTTAGCATCAGTAGGCCTATGCTAGCATTGTCATTGTGAGCATGTTCGCATGCTGATGTTAGCATTTAGCTCACAGAGCTGTTATAGCTATACATTTTTTTTTCTTGCATCAAAGATACTTGTATCTTATTTTTGTAGTTATATTTCTACACACAGTTGCACTTGTAACCGCAGACTACTCTCTGTCAATTCAAGAGGAAAATTATAGTAGCCTGTTAAGTTAGTTTCCTTGTAGACATAGACATATTAGCATTAATATGGTGATATTGATGATATTGATGAACTAATGTCTGTGTGCTACAAGAGAGCTCTTTGATTGGTTACTCTCAATTTAATATTATTCGAACGTTAATATCTTCCCATGCAGTCAGTCTCTATTGTATTCAAATCAAATATGTGCCTGTAAAAAATTCAATCCAATAAAATCCATCCACTTTAGTAAAAATATCAGTCCAGTCCAGACTATTTATAGGAGAGACACTTCTGTGGATTAGCAGACACTGTATGAGAATGTCCATCACATTCCCAGTAACAATGCCCTGTATCTTAGTGAACACAATACAAGGATCTCCATTCAGTATACATGGTGAATTGAACAATTCACCATGTGATTGAACAATTCACCATGTGTATTGTTCAGAAATCTGTGGAACACTATAGAGCTGTGGTTGCTGAGCTGAGATAATATCTCCTGTTTTCTCACCATCTGCTTGTTTTTGTTAGATTTTAAACTTTGTGCTGCTGGGAACCACTCTAAATGGGTCAAGGAAAAAAAGCCTATTGTTTATTTCCAAAGTCTCAAATTCCATTGAAAATGTTAGTAAAATTGATGGTTATAGTAAATTGAAAGTAACACTCATATTCTGAGGCTCTTCTTATTTTTCTGTATTGAACATGTATCAAACTGGGACACAGCTAAATGTATCACGTCAAACCATGAATTTGCTGTCTGTCTGGACCAGGAATTAATTTTGTCAAATAGCTAGATATCAGCGTTGTTTTTTTTTTCAAACTGACATGCATACTACACTACATCTACAGCACCATAACATCTGCCTATTTGTTCAGGGAAACAGCATTTGTTCTTAAAAATCCAGGGGAAAACAAAGTAAACAGTGTATGAACTGTACACACAGACACACACAGCCACAGTGGTGTGGTTGTAATCTCTGATCCACACAGCTTTAATCCTCATAAATATTGAATATCTGATGACTTTCTCACTGATGGAGCAGGACACCTGGGCGGCCCACCCTCTGCTAGCTCTACATACCCACAGGAGGGGGTTGTTCCTGACAGTGGTCCTTATCTCAGGGAAAGCATCTGAGCCAGCAAAACTGACACGACAGTAAATGCAAACACTAATGTATCTGCCGGCACATGATCCAATCATATTTTATTTTTGATGAGGTGCTTTTTATATAAATCAACTCACCACAGACATGGAAATTGAGATGCAAGGACGTACCAATTGAAAGAATTCTTGTGTGTGTGTGTGTGTGTGTGTGTGTGCGCAGGCAAGTGTGCTGTTGTATCTGTTTTTTCCTTTTACAGTCTGACTGCTGCTTGCCTAGCAGGGACCGTAATGATGGTCGTCAGCACTGGCTGGTTGCTAGGTAACAATTACCTGACTGTGCTTTGCTTGCACTGAATTACACAGTGGGTTGTGTAAATGTGTGTGTGTGTGTGTGTGTGTGTGTGTGTGTGTAGAGGAACGGAAAAATACAGCAAAATAGACTACCAACCAGTGTCTCCACTTCTGGGCAGAAAATACCGACATCAGAATCAAATTCATGGTGATGATAATATTAGCTTAGCTGTTTTTCTGAATCTGATTTACACCTTAAATTTTATTATCACCGTGCTTCAAATTTGTGTGAGACAAATCAGTAGGCAGTATCAATAGGACTATTTCTGAATTGCAGTCTCTCCGCATTCATGTTGACAAATGTATCATGGACCAGTTAGTTTAGGTTCAACATATTTTTTTGTCATCGTAGCATTAGATGATGATGTGACCACAGGGCCACACCTTGGGGACAGATACTCCTCTGCTTCAAAAGTGTTTTCACTTCCTCACCTGCTACGGTGATCTGACCATCCCTCTCCTCCTCTCAGTAGCACTTCCTGCCTCTCTCATTCTGTAAGATTTGTACGCTCAAATCTCAATCACAGCCCCAACTCTAACCTTAAAGGAATAGTTAGACATTTATTTATTGATTTTCTCGCTGAGAGATAGTAGTAGACAGTAGAAGATCGACACCACTCTAATGTCTGTATGGTAAATATACTGAAGCCAGCAGCCAGTTAGTTTAGCTTAGAAATGTTGGAAATCACATCTATATACAACTAACTTGCAACAACAAATGCATTTGAAGGAAAAGTAACTGTAATGAAATGTTGTTAATTTATATACTGGGAAATTCACAAATACATTGATACTGAACTTTCACAGTACTTGGTTAAGGTTAGAGAAAAATTGTGGCCTGATTTAATACAGAAGAAATCCATGGTTACTTTACACACAACATGTTTAATTATATTTAACCAAAACAAAACAAGTTGCCTCTGAACATAATCCAGCTATAGGGAAAACTGTTTAGTAGTAAACTAATATAATTTCTAGGAGACAGGGTTTAAAACTAAATGCATTGTTTGAATCCTGTTTCTCAATGTTAACTGTTCAGTTATCGCTTGGAAAATACTGTACAGTCAAAAAATAATTTTGAATCTTTTTATATCAAAATCCCTCTCTTTCCTCTGCTTCTAAAATGTTAAAATAGAACACAGGTCACTTCTGAAGACTGTAGTTGAGCTCTGTGTTATTCATTTCTCCTTCATCCTCCACCTCCTGATCTAAAAACGCTACTGAGGGAGGTGTGGGTGGAGGCTTAACAGTCTACAGCGCCGTATCGCTCTGTATTTGCAAAGCTGGGCGCACTGTTAATCAAATCTGAACAATTTTATCAAATCCCCCCCGGCAATTATACCCTAACCACCTAGTCTTTTTCACTCAGTCATACGTCACATTACAGAAGCTAAAGTCGCTCTACCTGCTGTTTCATTTTTAATACAAGCATCTAATAATTCCCCTCAGCACACTGACCCTGTCATTATGGAGCACAGAGCCAGGAGAGACTCCTCTGCTGTGGATCGGAGGCCGACAGGAGGCCATGGCACCTCCCCTAAGAAGTGCTTGCCAGCTCCCCCAGACATGGATGATATATTTGGAGATCATTAAATGGTCCTAAATGAGACCCTGGCGTGAGAGCAAGCTCTGACCATCTGGCCCCATTGTGAGTGCCTGAGTTCTGTTCAAACTCAGCCAGCAGCATCAGCACCTCTGATTGGGTGGATGCTGAGTAAGCCTGGGAGTTCTAGCCAATCATAGACTCTTTTAATCGATTACTGAAGCCCGCCTCAGTCTCTGTATTTCTCTAAATTAACCATCCTGTTACATACTGGGTTTCTCTGCTGTACTCACACTGAATGATTTGGTTTATTTCTTTGCAATCATCATCCAATGAAATTGATAAAAGTTGGAAATGAAATCCAGTAGGCTGAGTGTCACTTTTTCTTTTTGATTCATGTTTGAGTCAGATGGTGCTCTGTAGCAATGCTAGCAGCATGGCTCTAAGGATGGCTGTGTCCGTCGGTCAGTTTGTCCCCGACTTCAGCCCCGACTGAAATGTCTCAAAAACCATTTCATGGATTACCACAGAATTTTGTACAGGCATTTATGATGCCCAGAATATGAATATTAATGGATTTGGTGATTCACTGACTCATCCTCTAGTGCCACCAGCGGGTGGATGTTTTAGACTTTTAGTGAAATAGTGCAGCCTCTAGCATTGCTGGAGACTTGTAAAGTCTTGTTAATGATAAAATAGCTTCAGTATTGTCAAGTGTTGCTAATCGCCAAGAAAGTTTTTTCTGCATGTTGCCAGTACTCTCTTGAAGGTGAATTAGCGTTTATCTCAAAGTACTGCTGTGTCTAAACAGAATTGCTAGTATGGCTGATTCTTTATATTCATGTGCAAACACAATTTATTTACTAGAGGTCTAATGTTTTTTCAAATTGCCTAAGGAAAGTAAACATGGCCTTTCTCTTCCAGGGGCATTTTAACAATGGAAATGTCGTGACCTTTCATGACCTTCCTTTTGGTCAAGTGACAGCACGTAAACAGCAAAGAGACAACCAGGTTTTTTTTCAAGGCGAGGTTTGTTTATTTGAGCTGTTTCTGTCTGTCTGCTGTTTCCAGGTCACAAGCTCAACAAGGACCTGAAGCACTACCTGAGCTTGAGGTTTCAAAAGTCTTCGCCCGACCACGAGCTGCAGAAGACTATCCGAGCCAATCTGTATCGCCATGCTGTGCCTTGTGAGTAAAAGTGTTATGACAATGTTATGGCGAATGCTTTAATCAGGACATCTGGCTTACGAGTGGTGTCTTTAACCACTCTTTAGCATTATTTCCTCATCTTTACTACGGTGACCCACTTTCTTTTGGCTTCTTTCTTATTTGTTTCATCTCCTGTTAATCTTATTCTTCCCTTTCACTCACCCATAAATCATTCTGTTACACTTTATTTCCCTTTCATCATTTAGAAGCCTCACCATCTCCGATTCCAACAAATGAAAAACAGAAACAAACATGCATTTTCCAAGCACGGGCTCTGTAGTGTTTGTTATGTATTACAGCCCATTACAGCCACTCATGTCTTGACCGCACCAGAGCACTGTTTTTGCAGCTGTCTCACATAGCTGTGAAATATACAAAAAGCGTGGCTCGAGCCAAGCACCCAGCACCGTGCCAGACTCCACAGCTGGGCTTGATTACGTCACAAACAGTTTGATCTGCGGTTGGGTGACACAGTCCAACTCTACTCTTCCTACTGTACTCATGTCATGTTTGTGTTTGTAAAAAAACAAACTTTTTCTTAAGTTGTCATGACCACAAAGGTTGAGGCATAAAGTGCTTTAACAAAGCAGCACAGTGGATCTATTGGGGATGTGATTAAAGAGAGAGAGAGAAAGAGAGAGAGAGAGAGAGAGAGAGAGAGAGAGAGAGAGTGTGTGTGTGTGTGTGTGTGTGTGTGTGTGTGTGTGTGTGTGTGTGAGACCCCCCAAGAGAATTGTTTTGATTATCACACATATGCATCGACATGATTTAATCAGCCAAGAAAGGGATCATCATTCCTTTTTAAAACACCACTTCCCCTGTGTGGTTTTGTGTGTCTGTGTGTGTGTTCGTTTGCATGTGTTTGCATTGCAGTGCTCATTAATAAAATAGGGTTTCTAGAGTAGATTGGTGTATTATTTTTTCCCTCTCTCTTTTTCTCTTGTTCTTTGCTTTTTTTACTCTCTGCCTCTCAATCTCTGGCTGTCTGTCCTCCTCTTGCGCTCAGCCATGTGACCGGTAAATCCGCCTCTCTGAGCCTCCCCCTGTGACCTGCCTGGGATTATGATGTTCTGATATATTGAAAATAGATTCCCGCCTGATTATGTGATGAACATGTTGGGCTCTCGCAAAGATCACAGGACGATGGGGAGGCCTCCGTGTGCAGAGGATAGACAGTAATGATATTAAAGTTGAACATAGGCAAAACAAAAACGCTGAATATGTTTTCCCAGTGATGGTATTGTAAAGCCATCTGATGATGATCACGAGATGATTAAAGGGATTTTTTTCCCTTACTTTTTACTTGTTTTTCTTTTTTCCTAAAGCCTGTAAAATTCCCGAAGATGTACATATTAATAGTTACATGCTGTCTATTTTCACCTCATCTGACCATTAAAAAATCCTTAAACTAATGCTTTCACTTCCTCAGGTCTAAAACAATCTCTAAAATAAGTGAAATAGTTGACACATTCACTTAATCATGCCAAAAGCGTCAGCTCACATCCCATAACCATGCTTAGTCATAACCTGTGACAAAGGGTCACAAGTTGCATTCATTTTAAGGGTTCAGAAGCCAAAAGCTTTGGGATGTTGATTTAGACATTACTGTCAGTGAAACCCTTTGAGTCGTCCCTAACAAAGACAGGGTAATCTTTGAGCCAATGCACATCTGTTGCTCACTAATTGTTGAAGATGGATAAACATTAGAACAGTGCATGAGTAAAAAGGTGAAAACGTTATGATTAATGGACTGGTGTAAGTAATTAGATTGCAAATGTAAAGCCTTCAGTGTGCCTCAAATGAACAAGGTCATTCTGTGTAGCGTGAGTTAAGTTAGGTCTATAAACATTTAGTCAGTGAGACGTGAGATTACAGAGCAGAGGTACAATGTGCTGCTCCAGGAGTCATTTCTTTCAGAGTTTTACTCTAGTTTTCTTTCTGTTCCTCCCAACAGAAACACATCTCATTATTTTCAAATCTTTTCTGCTTCGCTGTGCTTTGCTGTGGCTGCAATGAAGTGTGTGCCCCAGTGCAATGATTTCGACTAATTCACTGACAAGAAAGTAATGACAAACATCCTCATGTGCAGGAACAAACTTTCATAGAGCTACATTAGCTCTTGGTGATTAGCAACACTCAACAGCACTGTAGCTCTTTCACCATTAACATGTCTCCAGTGATGCTAGTGGATCTGTGAGGCTGCATTTAAACACAACTGTATGCTATGTGCTAATGTTAGCATGCAGACACTCTCACGGTGACAATGCTAACATGCTGATGTTTAGCAGATATAATGTTCACCATGTTCTCCATCTTAGTTTAGCGTCTTAGCATGCAAACATTGGCTTATTAGCACCAAACACAAAGTACAGTTGAGGCTGATGGGAATGACATTAGTTTTGCACGTGTTTGGCCGTAATCCAAAGTATTGAACAAGTTGACATTTTGACCTGATGATAGCGCTACAAGAATAGCAGCAATAATTCCTGAGTTCGTCTATGAAGAAGAGATCAGAGGGAGTTTCTAAGAACAGGGATGGCAGGGATATTTCACCAGTATTTAAGTACAATTTTAAATTTTTCCATATTATGCTAATTTATAATTTGACATTATTAATCTGAATTCCAGATGGAAATATTGTAGTTTTTACTCCTCTACCTTTATACGACAGCTGTATTTACTTTGCAGATTGAGATGATAGATATAAAAGATACGATCATTTTATAAAATATGATGTATTGTTATAGGTTAAGCATATAAACACATCGTTGAGTTTTTCATCAACACTGGTCATGGTTGAAAAATTAACCACAACAAGTCAATGCAGAAATAACAAAATGTAAGATATGGTCAGTCAATGTTCCATGATGCTCTTTGTTTGAAGCATAAAACACGACAGTGTGTTGTACAGTCACCTGAGCACATCCACGCTGGAAGAATTTCCCCCAGATTATTCATTAGTTGGAAATATTCCACTTCTTCTGATTTGTATCTCAAAACAAAAGGCTCTAGTGTCTCTAGATAAGCATCATTAAATGGCAACATAATGGACTGTGCCCACTCTATGGCTGTAGTGATAAATCATTAAAAGATAAGGCTGGAGTTATTCTATATTTTTCTTATTGTCAACAAATCCTATGAAAACACCAAAGCAAACAATGTTAGTTCATCACTCAATACTTTCCGACTTCTTTACCCTGACTATGTAACTAAGCTCATTGATTCCTACTGCTGATGAAAATCTTATCACAAATATATAGTTTCATTTAAAAAAAAAAAAAAAAAAAAAAGCTGAATCATTTTTATTTCTAAAGCAGTACTGGAACATTAGCTTTTAGCAAACGTTACTCAGACAGGAGAAAATAGTGGATTTCTTGAGGACTATTTTCAGATGTGAATTTGGTGCATAAGTGAGTGTTTACAGAAGCAGGAAGGTGTATGTGGGACTGACTTAAAATAAACTTCAGTGCCCACGTTCATGGAGATAAAGGAACATGTCATCCAGAGTGCCTCATTGATGTGCTTTTGTTGGTGCACAGAGGACTAATATACGTCAAGCCTTGGCTACAGAGATAGTACATTAAGATGAACTCTTTGACAAAAATAAAACATTTGATATCACCAGACTCATCCTGTGTGAGGCTTAATAGTCACTTTTAAAATAATGTTGAAAATGTGTGTATGTCTTGAGTGTGTATTTGTCTGGTACTTTTTCTGCTAACGACGCTTAAAAAAGAACACATGGACCACAAGGCTAATGCTGGTCAGTCTAACGCTGAAATGTTTATACTCTTTGCCCCTCCTCTCTCCCTTTTGTTGGTGACCTACTATCGCTGCCACCTCCTGTTTATTGTCTCTCTCCCTCTCACACACATGCAAATATTTTCTTGGCATGACAAGGCAGAATGACAAAAGCAGTCAAATAAAAGCCACGCTTCTCAGCCCTCTGTTTCCTTTGTCTGTGTGTCTCTCGTGTCTCCTCCCCCTCTCCTGAGCACATGTGTTGCTCTCTCTCTCCGTGTTTGACTCGAACAGGTGCCTTTTCCTCCACCACCACTGGCCGAGGTGTTTTTTTTTTTTTCTCTCTCTCTCTCTTTTGGGCATGTGTGTGAATGTGGCTTTATTGGTGGAAGAGCCTAACCCCCTCCTCCTCCTGTCAACCCACCCTTCTCCCCTCTCTCCTTCATAGCCCTGCTGCTACAGATGGCCATTGTTATCATGTGCAGCAAATGTCACAATTGATAGAGAAGTCGCTCTCTCGTGGGATTCATTTTCCTCTCACGTCTACAGCTGCTGCTTGGGGATGAGGGTTATCTCGGCGTTATCCCGGCGTTTGAGCCACAGAGCAAACCAATCCTCCCTCCCCCCACCTGATCTCTCCCTCCCCTCTCCCCTCTCCTTCTCCCTCTCTCTGCTCTCTCTCTCTCTCGTTCTCTCCTCACTTCAAATCCTCCAGTGAGTGTCAGCGTCCCTGTGGTTTGGCGGTGGCTGCTGCCTTCCTCTGTCTCTCTCTGTCACACTCTAGCTGCTCCCACTGTCTCCCTGCCTCTGCTGCTCTCACCCTCCATCTCCTCCTCTCTCTCTCTCTCTGTCTCTCTCTCTCTCACTCTCTCTCTCTCTCTCTCTCTTTCTCCCTGTGTGCCTCGCTGTCCTTCACTCCTGTGCTTCCTTGTTTTCCACTCCACTGCCGATCTCGGGGAAATCATTGTTGGAGACAAATTTCTCTGTTTGCCGCTCACACAAAGAAAGGGATTACGGCTTGATTTGCTGACTCCGGGCTTGCTCTGCATCCAGGCAAGTGGCAGCTCCTTATTCTCTCCTCGTTGTCTCCTTCTTCTTTTTTCCACTCTCACTGTCATCCGCCATCCGAAGCCTGTGATGTATGCATGGCACAGAGTGTGTGTGTGTGTGTGTGTGTGTGTGTGTGTGTGTGTGTGTGTGTGTGTGTGTGTGTGTCTGTGGGGTTGATGCTGTGTATATAGGCTAAGGGAATCAGGGGAGGTGGGGGTAGGGGTGGGAATTATGTGAGGGAAATAGGGGGGCAGGCACACTCAGAGCAGGAACGTCCAACCCAGAGGGACAGATGGCCAGTAGCCCTGGTCCTTTTTCCTCTTTGGTTTTCTAATTCACCCTGCAGGCTTTGTGTAAGGCCCACTAGTACACAGACCTTCTTTTCAAGAAGCAAGAGATGGCTGTTCTCCTTAGCTAGAAGAGGGGGGG
>NW_019174298.1:2054008-2348465 GCF_002260705.1 Seriola dumerili | reverse complement strand
GGGGGGGGTCTGTGTGTGAAGAACGGACAGGGTATAGGAAAGGAGAGGAGAGGAAGAGGAGGGTGATGAGGGTGGGGGGGTGGCTGTAGAAGCAGAGCTGGTTTTTAGGAGGAGGTTAGGATAGGAGAGGAGAAGAGATGAGGAGCTGAGAGGGAGCGGAGGGGAGGGGAGGGGAGGGGAGGGGGGGGGGGGGCATCAGCCTCGAATGCATGGAGGTCAGGTCCAGATGCTGCTCAAACAAAAGGGCTTCTCTGGGGGAACGGCAGGGGGAAGCGTGGCACTCGCCATTGTGTGTGTCGCTGCATTGCAGGGTGCTGCTGGGGAGCCTCATGCTAATGATGGCCATTCATTCTTGTAACGGATGAGTGGGCCCCAGCTTCTGTTTGCCTCCTTTTCACATACGCACGGCTCAGATTTTGTTCATGTGATCAAATATCTGCTGCGTTAACACACGATTCGCTCTGGAAACGACGAGGGATGGAAAAACGATGGCTTCCCAAGCTCATTGAGGAAGCTGGGCAAATATGTGTTTTTGCATAGTAATGATGTATAAAGACAGGTGCAGACTGTGTTTGTGTGTGTTTACATGGACTATGTGTGTGAGAGATCTATGTTTAATGCATGTGTTGGTGTATTCATCTCCACATATAGCATATTTTACAGATACAGTAACAAACAGGCATCATTTGTCGCCATTAAAATGAATCACTACCACATACAGGCCAAAAGAACTACAGATCTTCCTGCTATAGTTTTATCATCAGTATGATTGGCAAGTGGGTGGGAGATGGCACTGGAGGCTGTGGTCTCTGATGTCGTTTTTGTTATTGACAATCTCCTCCGTGCCCATTTCAAAGACATGTTATGGTACGTTATCCAGAAGAAACCATTACAACAACACAACCTCTGTTTCTGTTTTCTGCACCTGCAGTTTAGAACAAGCTGTACCCAGATCCTGGTCTTACATTAACTTAATCAGTCCTGGTGAGCAGTCACTGTGATCACGAATCTTAAGTGTAGCTCATAATAATGTTCTTGTTATTCAAACTACTTATTCATGTTACCTTGCCTGTGCCCAAGCTCGTGTAAGACAACGGGCCTCTGATCTTGTGAATACTCAAGTCATGATGTGAGGATTGTTGACAGGATCACCCCAGAGTCACCTGGGTCAATTAAAAGTGATCAGTCTCTGATTTATGAGGCGCTATCTTGTCCCACAACTGCAGAAAAGCTTCATGTAGTTCTCTCTGTGTGGCTCTTGGTGAGTAAATTCCTTGTATGTCCGGACCAGAGCGATCCTTCGTCCAACCTGGCCGCCCTGTTTACCACATGGAACAAAAAGAGAGCTTGGGATTGTTAATGAAAGCAGGTGTGAATTCTCTTCCCTGTTTACAGATTGACGATTATATTTCAGACAGCTAGCTAGTGTGTCTATTTTTGTTGTTGTCATTGGAGTGCATTGATGATAGTCTTGTTTTTGAGGCCAGGGAAATGAACTGCGCTAATTCACTGACTGAACAAAGGTTCTCTGTTATGATCATGAAGTCTTTTACAAGACTGATCTGTGTGTGAGTGTCTTGTGATGATTTGGACGTGGCTCTGCTGTGGCAGCCAGCTAGCATACATGCTGTAGTTCCTGAGTGTGTGTTAGCCGTGATGCCTCCAAGCAGTGAGTGTGATGATGCCAGATTAATCTAAAATCGGATATGCTTTAACTTTGTTCACTGAACTCTGTGTTCACGTGGCTGCTTGCGTTTCTTTACTCTTCTGGATAAGCACACTCTTCTTATCCCAGGGCCGTATTTGATGTTTACTGCAAATAAAGCAAGTTTAGCTTTTGAATTACATACAAAATATTGCTCCATTAATTCAGTTAATCAATAACGTACCAAATCTCCTTCAGGGCTGCAGGTTTTTCATCATGTTGTATGCAGTCAGTGAAGGTGATTTAATGTTTTGGCTAATTGTTTGAATGTTTAGTTGTCAGAATAGCTGAGTAGTAGCATTTGGCCATTTTTCAAACTGTAAATGACGAATGCTACATGAATGTTTGATCCCCCCCCCACACACACACACACACTATACCGCTGCCATTTTGTCAACGTAGCGAAAGGAAAGGACATTTTCTTATTCGCTTTCCTGCTCAGAGTTAGATGAGTGTGTTGCCATGACATATGAAGCTAGAAGCAGCAGGCTAGCCTCCCTTAGCATAAAGACTAGAAACAGAGGTCTACAATTTAAAACCACCAACACCTCTGATGATCACTAATTAACACACTAGTTATATCCTGTTTGTTTTTTGACATAGCCAGGCTAGTTGTTTTCTCCTGCTTTCAGTCTTTATGCTAAGATAGGCTTATCTGGCTTATCTGGCTGTAGTTTCTGTTAGTGTACATACATAAGAGTGGTACTGATGTTGTCTAATTCTCTGTACAGACTGAGAAATCATCACATAATTATCCGGCTGTAATTTATACCGTTTGGATGTCAACGAGTTCGCTACACTCGTTTGACACTGGCAAGCTGCAAACTGAGGTTAGCTTTGTGCTAATCCAACAAAAGCATGTCCAGCCTGTTCCTTCAACTATTCCCCAGTAACAAATGTTATTCTTAGACTCACACAGCTATTGCTAAGCTAAGTAGCCTACCATCTGGTAACAAAGGCAATCAGTACAGCTACAGTTACAGTACATCACCATACAAAATACTGCATACCAAATTCTTGTTGATTCACTTCAGGACTCCAATACAGCTACTTTTTAAAAAAAAATGTATTTATTTTTAACTTTTCATTGTGGTACAATAAGGGCATGTGGCTGAGATTGGACCATGTGAATCCAAACAGAGAGCTGCAGTCCTCTTCCCTCAGGGCAGCTCCTGGGTTTTGTGGTCAAGTTGCCTGGGCAGCAGTCCATGTTCATGCAGGTACGGGCCTGCGCTGCCAGGTACAAGCTTTCCTTTGGTCTTTCAGTGGGCTATTAATCTCCCAAGGTCCTAATCAAGTTCAGGCTCTCGTCAAAACATAGTAAACAAATCCCACCTGCAACCAAATCTGCACAAGCTAATCCCAGACCAAGAACAGTGGTCATCAATTGTCATATTTACACTTTTATTATTTATATATTTGCTGTCTTATTTTTTACTTATTTCACTATATGATACTATATCTCCCTCCTATCTTCACGTGCATCCTGAATACTTACCCTCATTCTTGTCCTGCTGCCCTCTACATCCTTCCTCAACCCTGCATTCACCCCTGAAGAGGTTTTTCTCAGTCACGAGAGCTGCATGAAGCTAACTGTTTATCAGGAGGGACCATGTGTTAGGTAATGTCAAGAGTCTATATTTATGGCTAAGATAGCAAGAGAAGGAGCATTAAAGAAGAGAAAGACAGAGGAAAGAGAGAGAGTGAGAGAGAGAGAGGGAGGGAGGGAGGTAGTGGGCGGGAGCATGCGGGGGATGTGGGGCTGCAGCCATTGGCCTCAGACAGGAACTGTAGTGTGAATAGCTCACATTGGCTTAGCCTCTAAGCTGGGCTGGACCTCTAATTTGCTCTGCTTGTGGAGCTTTGAAGAAAAACAGCAGCTGCCTACTAGCTGCCTGCCTGAATGAGCTCGAAAGCTGTGAGGTAGCACTCACTCACAGACAACTGGGTGATCCATGGATGGTTTGGATGGAAGAGGGAGAGCAGAATTCAGCCTGCTTGGATTTATCTTCTTTTTGAATATTTCTGTGGAATAACGTGGGGAGAGGAAATCAGCAGCAGCAGCAGCAGCAGCGGTGGTGGTGTAGAGGTAATTCTGTGACATTTGCTTCATCTCCTGGGAGTGATGCCCTGGCTTCCGGGATTAGATTGGGAGAGATGTGGGTGGGGAGAATAGACGGATACACACAGAGGCAGAAATACAGAGGCAGGTGGATTTTTTTTTTTTTGAGAGAGAGTGAGAGAGAGAGAGACTGTGGGAATCAGTGCCAATGCAGATCTGTTGTGTGATATTGATGAGCTGTGATGTGTTGTAGCGTGTGTCTGTGATGATGGCGGATGTGTGTGCACACACATATGCATGTTTGTCTGTCTGAGATGGTGTTTGGTTAGGGGCTGACTTTAAACACTAATCTGTTGACACACTCGCCTGCTGTTAGAGGACATTATTACCGTGTCTGCCATTGGCTCTTCTTCCCATCTTCCCTTCATTCTTACCTCTTTGAGTCACCCCTCCTCGTGCACTAGCTCTCTCCTCTCAGCCTTATTCTTTAAAGCCAAAGCTCCTTCCCCCTGTATTTCACCTGGCGTCCTCCACTAAACAGTGCTTTCTAGTAGGTAAAGAAAAACAAAACCCCTGCCACCCTTTGTGTAATTATTACAAGATTTCCAGCTAATGATGCTTCAGCTTGTATGTGCTTGCCCACTATTCATTTTCAGCCCCCCCCCCCCCATTCTTCTCCCCCATATTGAAAGGGGAGAGGTGGGGAGGGAGCAGGGGGAACAGCAGGAGAATAGCGGCTGGGACTCAGCTGTGAGGAGTGTTGTGGCGCGAGCTGAAAGAATGGCCTGTTGTGTTGGGCTGCAGCAGTATTGTGTGTCTGGCCTCTCTCTCCCTCTGTGTCCTCTGTCCCTCTCCTCTTTAATGGGTAACTCCATCACCCCTTTATTCAAACAATCACAGCGAGGAACCTGCTCTACATTTAAAAAAAAACAAAAAAAAAAACACATAAAATAGGCTCTTTGATAAAGAAAGCTACCCTTTTTTTATAACTTTAGATTTTTTTATGCTAAAGCCAAAAACATACTTTTGCAGATACTTTATACTTTGAGAAATATAAGCATGATTTTGTATAAAACAAATTTTTATAGAGCTGAAACAATAAGTCAATTAATTGATTAGTTGATAGTAGTTAATGGTTTCAGTCATTTTCTTTTAAGCAAAAACACCAGCTCTTCAGATATGAACATTTGCAGCTTATTTTGCCAGAAACTGAATATTTTGGGGTTCTGAACTGTTGGTCTGACCATGTTTGGACTCCACATTTTCACTATATAAAGATGGCAGAATTTTTCATTAAATCAGGATCTGTTTGATATAATACTAAATATATATATATCAGAGTACATTATACTATATGGTACCAAAAAGTGTTGATATACATGAATGTATATTTTTACTGCAGATATACTTGTCAGAAAATCTTCTCAGAGCTTACTCTGTTTAATAGTGAGTCTTGACTGCTGTTTGAATGTGTGCATGGTTTTGCATGTATGTTACACTGTGGGAGGCAAGAGGAGGCACTGAAGCTTTTTGCTGAAGCTTCTCCAACCCCATCGTAGTTAATTGAACCTACAACAGCATGGCGTGCTCTCAGCAGCACCTCGGCCTCTGATAGGATCTGGAGTGGGACTGCTATTTGCTTAATCATTAATCTGAGGGCCTCCGTTACATTGATTCTCTCTCTGTTCCCCTTCATAAATCATTATAGGCCAGCAATCTCTTTAATGGGGGATGGAACATAGCCACGGCACTCAGCATGTAATACTCACCTTGGTCTCCAGGTCAGATGATCAGGACTGAAGAAACTGGTCCAGTGCTTGTCAATCTCAGCAGTATGAGATTTCTAGCCGTTCAAGCATGACAATGGAGTGACACATACTTTCATTAAAATAAGTTTAACCACTGTTCAGACCAAATACTTTGTCATATTCTGTATTAGTCTTATTAGCATCTCTAAAAAGATTGGCCTCACTGTCACCGTAATGGATGCAAGTGGTCGTCTACCCATAGTTTGTGGTTGAGACACTCCCATCATCTGACCAGTGTATTAAGGGACTACTTGTGTAGATGAGGCCTTAAAGTGCTGCCTCAATCAATGCTGCTCTGGTAATTGGCTTAGAGGCCCAAGAGAGTTCCCTGCTAACTCCCTGTGTGACTGTTTGCTTTCTCTGCCCCTCCTCTCCTCTGTCTGCTCTGAGATATGTACGTAATTTCTCCTCACGTCATCTCTCAGCCTCTGTTTTCATAACACACACTTCCCCATCAACACCGAGTGTGTGTTTATCCTGGAAACACGCCACAATTTATGCTTTACCTACGGCTTTGAAAGTTGTGGAGGAGACGGTTGCAAGCATTAGTGGAAGATTTGTTTGTTGAGAATATAAAGTTTGATGCGATGTAATTATTACTTAATCAAACACAATTAGAGCATTGTTTAGAATTTATTTCTTTAAAAAACAGCAGTTTCCCTGCACAGTTTACAGTCCCACCATCAGGCTAATCTCTCTCTCAGGTCAGTTGGAAGTTGCAAGCTCTCGTGAGTTCTCCCCCCTGTCACGCTCACACTCATAACCAGCAGGGGTTAAAAACAGCAGATGTTAGACTGAACCGGTGTGTATGTGTCCCTGTGTGTCTACGGGTGTGTGTATGTCTGTGTTAGACAATGAGTGGAAGCACCCCAGACCATCAACAGCAGGAAGCCGATTGAGGGTATCAAATGTCACCAGAGTGCTGTCAGCCCCACTGCCTATTGTGAATACGCAGGAGGATGTTTTTTCACCTGGATTTGCGTGCGTGTGTGTGTATGTGATTGTGTTTGTGGTGGTAGAAGTGTGTGCATATGTGGGATGGGTTTTTTTTTCCTTTTTTTTCCAGATGCAAAAAATTTTGCATGTTTTTACAGTCATTATTAGGGACATGCTCATAAGCAGTTTGTGTCTCTGATGGTGAAGATCTGAACAGTCAAACAGAGCAGGAGCTCATGTGGGTGTGGAGGGGAAGGAGTTCAGGTTATCTTGGCCCCAGGTAGTGAACCAAACTGAGCCAGAGTTCAGAGCAGGGCATCAAGAGAGAGGCTGCAGAGTGTAGACTTAGATATCACCCTTAGCCCGACATCCTGCACTCACATGTCTGTCTGTTCATTTGCACAATGCAAAACAGCAATATAAAATGTGAAAAAAACACAAAGAAAGAATCATACAGTAACAACAGATGTGCACGTAAAGCTAAAAAAAAGAAAAAGCCAAGAGGTTTTTTGCATGGCTTCCCTTAAAGAGAAAACATGCACTTCAAACAATACTTCATTTTTCACTTGGCAGCTTTTGCACAACCTGAGCTGTTAGAACAATTTTAAACAATAGGAACATCTTTTCATTTTCGACTTTTCAAGCGTGCTCCATATTGCACACAATAGCGATCCAGTGCTATAAAGGGACTACGTTATGTGTCAGGTGTCAGGTGTAACAATAGTATGAAACACAGTCTGCAGATATCCGGTGTCTGATTCAGGGTTCATTTTCAGGCTGGGTTTTAATGATAGACATAAAATTCAGGTTAGGATTAATGTTTGTCTGGGGAGATAAGGTAAATATAGGAGGAGTGTCCTGTTGCCACTTCACCAGCAAAGTAGGTGCTCAAAGGTCCAAAGGTGCAAAAGCACCTTGCCACAGAGATGAAGTAAATAAACTATAGAGACTCTGTTTACGTGTGATTTTTTTTCAGCTGATAATCAATAACAGTTATGTTAGAAATATAAAATCTAAGGGAATTGACAACCATGCTACTGGCTCTGGACACCAAATAGTGGTGTGAACTGAATGCAGACACACACACACACTGACTATGCTAACATGTTGTTTAGGAGGATTAATGTTTACCATGTTCACCATCTAGGTTTAGAGTGTTGGCATGCTAACGTTTCCTTATTGGCACTAAACACAAAGTGCAGCTGAGGCTGATGGGAATATCATTAGATTTGAAGCTTTTTGGTCATAAACCAAAGTATTGGAAAATTTCAAATTTTTTAAATTTTAATTCTAACTCAGGGTGGTGCTTCAGGAAAAGTCAGAGGATCAACGAAGTTCTAGAGTGTCTGTACTCAAATTTTATGGCAATCCATCCAGTAGTTATTGAGACATTTCTTTCAAAACTACAAATGTCAACCACATTGTGAAGCTTGAACACCAGAGAAAAAGTCAAAGTTATCTGCAAAGTTATTACCATACATTGTCTGAGAAGCATGAATGACTCTAGTGGAAGACCAACCAGCCAGCGTTGTCAGCCACAGCACTAGGATGGTTAAAACAACAATGTAAGGCTTATGAAATAAGATCCTTTAGCCTTCTACTCATGCACAGTACATTGTGTTACATGTGGATCTCACTGGCAGGCATAGGCCACTTTTAGACAATGCAAACATTTACTCGGCTACACGAATGAAATATTTAGTCAGCCTCCACAAATAACAGCTTCCCTCTCAGTATGGACTCCCACAGCTTGCATCAGCCTACCAGAAATGGCTGCACTGCAGCTTCATTTCATGTAGAAATTGGATTTTTTCTTTTTACAGTGTACAGAAAAAGACAATATTTGGCATTTTCAGCCAAGTAAAACCCTATTTTCCTTGACCTTGGTGACCATACTCATTTCAATGAGTCTATGTTAGCTCAGTATTTGTGAGCATAAAATGGCAAATGATGTGGAGCTATATAGGAAGGAAAATGTGAGTTTTTGGCTAAAACAGTGAAACTTGAGCCTTGTGCATTGTAAAAGATTCAGTAGCCAGATGGCCTTGGAATCTGCTTTTCTCTGAAGCTAGATAAAATGGCCTCTAAA
Organism: Seriola dumerili; assembly: GCF_002260705.1. Taxonomy (NCBI): domain Eukaryota; kingdom Metazoa; phylum Chordata; class Actinopteri; order Carangiformes; family Carangidae; genus Seriola; species Seriola dumerili. The sequence goes on along the minus strand of NW_019174298.1, from coordinate 2,339,865 downwards.
TGTCTTGTCACTAGTATGCTAGCTCATTCACACTGTGAGGCAGCATAAGCCTTCAAAAATGTTTGGAAAGTGCAAAAACTTCTAGTTTCTGTTCAGTTTTAATGAGATGAAGGAACTTGGAGATGGTTTCTATTCACTGTGCATGTTTTTTTTTTATGCAATGAAGGCAGTGATTTCACAGGAAAATTGTAACAAAACAGTTTCTACAAATCAGTCTAGTCATTATCTCTGTGTTTTCACTTTACTGTGCGCACACTGTTGCCATCATGTAGTTGAAAGTAGCAAGCCAGTAGTAGTTGTTGCTCAGAGATAAAGGCCATGTAAGACTTATCGGTGTGTTTTATTGCTTTCTGTGGCACAGAAAGATGATGCTGCTACATTGCACTTCAAGTTGGTCCTTTCCTGTGATGTTAATCTTCCTCTAAACCCTTTGGTATTCTCCACGACAGAGCCTCACCATGACAGAGCTGAAAATGATAACTCTTCCAAATTGCAGATTGCAGATTACCAGTTCATATGAAGATTACCATCATGATTCACATACACAGAGAACCTACTGTAAGGTGATAACAAACTCCTAGGTCTGTAATTAACGACTTAGGACAGCTCGGATGCTCCTGCGGTTTATGATGCGTGTTCAGTAGCAGTGAGTGAGTGGCCCAGTATTAGGAGAGGGGATATGGGTCATAGCATGCACTCAAACAGGCCACTTCAGGGACACATGTCCCCTGCTCCGGAGCTTTTTATGAACTGCCAGTGAGGACAGAAACTGGCTTCCACAACCTGCTATTTATAGTCCACGCACTATATATGTGTTTACACTCCCCTTCTCTGCTCTATCTATCTCTCTGATTGTCTGAGTCTGTGAATGTGTCAGTGTGGACGCTCACACCAGCAACCGTGTGTGTTTACTGTAAATTTCATGCCATATACAGACTGTAGCTAAATCTCGAGCAGACCACGGTGGGGTTAACACAGACACTACTTTGAGGTTTGGTTCGTGATATACTTGCCACGCTTCACAAAAGCAGGGTTATTGCATTTGCACACATGTTAAAATCTTGCAACTAATTATTTTTTTTTATTATCAATTAATCTCTGGATTATTTCTCTGATTCATCTTTTCATTCTTAATTCAATAAAGTATCAGAAATAGTGAAAATGCCCGTTGCAATCTACTAGAACCAAAGTTAATGTTTTCAAATAGCTTGTTTTGATTGGCCAACAGTCTGAAACCAAAAGATATTCGGTTATATATTATATATAAAACAGATCAGAGCTGCAGTGTTGGTCATTTCATCAATTGGCTGATCAATAGAAAATTAATCTGCAACTTTTTTGACAACTAATTAATCATCTAAGTCAATTTCCAAGCAAAAATGTCACTTGCTTGTCAAATGTGAGAATTTGCTGCATTTTTTTTGTTATGTCATTGTAAATTAAATATCTTTATATGTTTCATTGACTAAACAGTTATGTGATTAATTGAAAAACAATATCAATAGATGAATTGTCAATGAAAATAAGGTTTAGCTGCAGCCCTAAAATAGATTTTGAAAAAAAGGACAATCATCCAGTGAATATTCAGTGTTTTTGCTTGTTAAAATGAATCAATTACCTAAACTGTTGTCAATTCATTTTCTCTATAAATCAGTTAATTGACTATTTGTTTCAGCTATGTTATGTTCTGCTTTGTACAGGCAGAGGTTTGGATGGTTCAGCAGTACAGTGACAGACGTAGAGACAATGTTGATGATATAATAGAGGCGAGGACAGGCTTGCCCAGACTCCTTTATCCTTTTAGCAGTGCTAAGATCAATACCTCTCTCACATAGACACACACACATGCATGCATGCATGCACACATCCAGCTTCATCCTTGTGAGAAAGAGAGCAAGATCCTACTCACTCAATAACACGATGCCTAGACAAGATGAAAGTAGAGATCTGAGGAGAACCAGCACAGAGTGTGTGTGTGTGTGTGTGTGTGTGGGTGTGTGTGTGTGTGTGTGTGTGTGGGTGTGTGTTTGTATTTGGCTTCTCTGGTGGTGTGATGGTTGTTTGTCAGATGGCAAGAGGTGAGAATGAGGGAGAAAGTGCGAGCTGTTTGTTGTGCCAGGGATTTCACGTGCCCATTAGGTGATTGTTTTTCCTGTTGTGTGTGTCATGTGTTTGTACCGCCCTCATCCTCTTTCACTCTCTCCATCTTTCTCCTCTGTGTTGTTTTCCACCATTTGGCAGATGCCCCCTGTCGCTCCCAACAGCCCTGTACATCCTCCCCTCTTCTCCCTCCCTCCTCCCTCTCCTGGAGCTGCTGAATGACGTTGTTGCAAAGAGAGTGAATGATAATGACACAAGTTGTGTGTTTGGTTTGTAAACTCCCCAAAATAGGAGGGAAACATCCGTGTTGTGGTGGACACCTCACCACGCTTCATGGCTACTGCTGTGTCCGCCCACTTTAACCTATCAATATTTTCAAAAGCATGAAGACAGAAATGGAGAGATTGTCCTTCCTTGTAGTGTGAAATGAAGATGAAAGCAGAGGAGGTATAGGCCTAATGGTGAGAAACAGAGCGTGCACAGCAGGAAAAAGGAGATACACAAAACATCAAGAACGTTGGTGGGAGGGACACAAGCTGCTATTAAACTGGGTGTACAGTAAGAATAACATTTATTCATTGCACAATAAAAGGTAAAGGGCAACAAAGGGGAGCTGTGGGCATAAAGCTGTAATCTTTTTCTTTCCTTTAGAAAGCCATATTATGGATGCGTTCCAGCTGACTGACTAGCAACATTGCACTCAACAGCCTAATGCAACCAGAGAGATTAAAGGGATATTTGAAATATAGCAAAATCTCTGACGGTAGAGAAATATGTACTGTGTCATGGTATATGACGGCATATTGCCAGAACCTATAGTACTCTACTATGAAAGTCAAGCTGCATAAACGTTTGACAACATACCACTTTGTTTTGAAGAGACAAATTGAATCAGATTGTAATGTAGTTACACAAAGGAGGGTATTTTTGAAAAGATGACTTGCGCTACTAGCAAGTCCAACACTGATACAGATTTGCATCACATGACTCTTAATCTATCTGTAGATTCATCTGCAGTTTATTTTGTGCAAAAAACTTCCATACTTTTTGATATTTTTTTAGCCATGCTAGCAGCGTGGCTCTAGGGATGGCAGTGTCCTTCTGTCAGTCAGTCGCTCCACCACTTTGATCCTGACTGAAATCTCAACATCTACTAGATGGACTGACATGAAAGATTCAGACACTCAGCCTCCTCAGGATGAATTTCAATAGCTTTGCTGATTCTTTTTACTTTTACTTTTCATATATCACCACTTCCAGGTCAGCATTAACTTTTTTAAATGTCATTCCTGTCAGCCTCAGGTGTGTTTAATGTGTGCCCCTAATTAGCAAATGATGGGCTAAGATGTTGAACATGGTAATACACCTGCTGCTACACCAGCATGGTAGCATTGTCATTGTGAGCATGTTAGCATGGTGACATTAGCATTTAGTTCAAAGCATTTCTGTGTCTGCCTCCTGGAGCTGGGCCATAGACTCAGCCTCATTAAAGTTTGTGAAGAGGGTCTTGGTCTGTGTGTTATCCTCTCAGTTGGAATACAGCTGATGAATTTCCTATTTCGTTTTGTGTAGTAAAGAGCAAGCTGTCATCATCATCATTCATCTATGTACATTTCTGTTTCAATACTCGCGCTGTAGCTCTTTGTCTATATTGTTCATTATTGTTTAAACTGGTACTGAAAAGATCAGTCAATTAATTGAATACTTGAGCTTACCTTTCTCTTGACATCAACACATTTGTAGTACTGTCAGAGTACTGTCATTTACCCTCCATTGTCAATACTGACAATACTTATGCCCCCAGAAATAAGTTTAATATATAATTATATCATCATAAATAAATACAACAGACAGAATCTCCTGACTGTGTAGTGATATAATTAGATGTGAAACCGAGATGTTATTCGGACTTTTTGGGAAATACATTTATACAGCTATCATGTCTTGTTTGCTCAATCTGTACAAAACCAGAGGTGTAAAAATGGCAACTTGTGGTTTTACAGGGAGTTACTGTGTTTGCAGGTGACGACATGACTCCTGGAAGTCACTGTTATGTTGTCGTTTTTCCATTAAACAAACAAGATAGCCTATAACATGTTAGTTAGTGAGCTTTAGAGGTGCTTGTGGGCAGACTTTGTTACCCTCCAACAGAGCCAAGGTAGCTGTTTCACCCTGTTTCTAGCCATTATGCTAAGCTAAGATAACCGTCTAGTGGAAAGACTTGGGTGTGGTATCCATCTTCTCTTGGCAAAAAAGCGAATCAGAGTATTTCCCAAAATGTTTAACTATTCCTTTAACTGTAACAGACCCTCAAAGTGTGTTTGGTGGCCAACCAGTTTTCAGCACTGTAATGTAATAGTCGATTTTAAGCAAAAGCAATACAATCCCAATTAGTATTACTATAAATAAATAACATGACTGATGAACAGAGAAGTAAAACATCTGTGAGACTGTAAAACGCCTTCCTTCTGCTTTTACCAAATGTATTACTAGTGTTTTTTGTCAGATTTAAGACAAATGCTTCAACCAGCTGTGAACACACTCTCAGCTGTGAGTCCGTGTTTGAGTTACTGAGGACGGAGCTCCTGTGTAGATTTCAGCTTCCACTGTTAGATGTGAAGCCTCTCTATCTGTACCAAGCTGTCATAAAAACAGCGTGAGCCCATCACCATTATATAATACTACAGGTTTGTTCTGTCCCACCTCTCTGTCTATTACTCGTTGTGTTGTTTATGAACAGCACACACTACAAAAACCTGTGTTTTCTGTCGGTCTGAACTTACAGAAAACATACAGAAAACATTGAGATTCAATATACTAAATGATCATTTAAAAAAATAATTGAAGTCCTGAGCCATTATCAGGACAAATGATTAGCCTCGGAAAGTGTGCAGCATTTGTACTACAGTATGGGAACACTTAGGCCAACGTTAGTGCTGAATTAAAATGCCATCAGTAAAACCACTGACAGATTTGTCTCTCTTATTGAATAATCATACCCACTGACACTATTAAACTTGAAATGCAGTGTGCAAAAGTGACTCTTCTGGAGCATATTTGATGCCTGTGGATGCAGGCACCCGGCCTGTCATATTTGATTCTCTGAAAGCAAAACAGAAGTAGACAGAAGAACACAGACATCTTTATTTCACCACATTTCAAAGAAATATCACATTTTTCTACTAATGCTCAGTCATTCAAAAACCCTTTCAGTTGTGATTATTATAATTATTTGGAGAAATGTAAGATATTGGCTTTATAAAGTTTTTAATGTTTTCTCCTGTCACAGAACAAAAAATACAGAGTGGACACCAGTACTGTTTAGTTTTCTAGTAGTGACAGAGAGATATTATTTTTAAGTGGTTTGTGTTGTTGTACTGAACTGCATTTATTTTGTAGGTGTTACTGTCATCATGCCCACCCTCTGTACCTAGCTTTCATGAAAGCTCCATACTGGTTTTCATACCAGTACAACAAAGTTGGGAGGAAAGATGAACACTCATTTATGCCCTCTGGAGAACAAAGATTGCTCTCTGCTGGGTTTGGTGGTATTTTAAAACTCAAGATGTTTCCAAATGTGCTTGTGTTACATTTTTCCATTCATGCATACACAGGCTGGTTTCTCACAGTGAAAGAAAGAGCCCATTGATGACTGCCAGTGGAAGTTAGTTCATCAGGGCCGCGGTCAGGGCAGAGTTATGGCCCAGTCATTGTTTCTCTGGACAGAGAAAATAGACACTAACCAGAGGGGTAGTAAGGAGACAGGCCTGACCTCACTGTTACTGCTTTACACTGAGATGATTCAGGCTCTCTCTCTCTGCTCTGAATGGGAGTGTTTAGTGTGTTTAGTATGTGTTTGATGTCTCCAAGAAGACATCATTGTTCTTTGGCAACAGTACTTCTTCATCAAATGGATTTGTGCTGGAGAATAAAACATTTTATCATGATATGTACTGTATGTTTGTCATCTCACTTATAGAGTATTTTCTGTGGAATAGGGGCGATATGGCCATATATAAATTTGTCTACTGTCAGAGATTTGCTGCATCTACTGCTATGCTGTAGCTGTTCCTTAAATATCTCTGGGTGTCACTGGGGCCACTGTTGCAATCAATAAGGAAGTCTGCTTCATAGCAAAACCGGATCTTTAGGATTCCTAATAACAATTATTATGATTATCAATTTTATCTACTGATTATCATTTTCTTGATTAACTGAGAGCATTGTGAGGAATTCACACACACACATACATACAAACATACATACATACATACATACGTATGTATGTATGTATGTATGTATGTATGTATGTATATATATATGTGTGTGTGTGATTGTTATGTCAATTTGTATTTCAGATTATAGAGTTGGAGCCACAGCTGCTGTTGTCTTTGTGATTTTGAAGTAAGGGCAAACATTACTTGTTGTTCATTCTGTTTGTTTGTGTATAAAACACCACTTTTACTGGAATCCATCGCTGTGACATCATTAAAATGTCACAATATGGTGAGAGCTGATTGATTGCTCCCATGCAACAAGAGTGATGTCCTCCTGCATTGAAAATAGAGAAGTAAAGTACAAACAGAACACAAAGTTACATAACCCAGAAGCTCAGATTGTCAAATTAAAAAAAAAAAAGAAAAAAAAAAAAGATTCAGTGCCACTCATGAGGGTTAAAAATGTTTATAGAAATGGTTGTTTTATACTAAACATGTGATGATGACATAACTGAAGCTGAATAATGCAGTGTTCAGTCTTGAATACTCTGTAATATAGGAACACGAGAATTACTCATCCTACCACAGGCCTTCACTGTGGGGAATAGCCTGGAATAACAGCTCCATTCCCTGCTCTGCAGCCAGCATCATTAGAGCACGGTGAGCCTCAGAAACATCTCCCACCCTGGGACCACCCAGTCCTATGACTCAAACTCCCAGACAACTTCTCTTTCATCTCATCTCAGTCCACTGAGGTGAATACAAAGCAGCACTTTGCTTCTGTATCGCTGCTGTAAACGGTCAGTTAGATGATTTATAATGTGTTTTTTTTTTTTTTGCTTCATGTGAAGGGCTTATTATGTTGCTCACAGGCTGAGCACTATGTCTTGTCAACTAAATCGCCTCCTCCTTATCAATTTATCTTGTGTATCATTTTCTAAATGGCAGGAAGAGAAGCGATAAAGAGGATAAGCGTTGCCTTTGCAGTGTGGTGAAGGTGTAGGATTGAGCGGTGCACAGTAAAGGCTTACTTATTATCAGGTGTTTGTGGGCTGGATCTACCCTGAGGGATGGAGTGAGCACTTGCATATTGGAGAGAAGCAGGTAAACACTTGAACAAAACAGAATCAGTGTCAAAACTGAGCTTTCTCACCTGTCAAGAATAGAACACAGTGATGCTATTAAATTGTTTGAAGAACAATAAAGTGTCATTTCTGCATTTATCTGCTTTCAAAAAGCAAGTTTTTTTGTTTCTGTTTTTTTTTTTACCAGTTATTAGCCATGCTCGATGGATGGCAATGTCTGTCTGTCTGTTGGTCGGTCCACCTCTTTGGTTCAGGCTGAAATATCTCAACAATTACTGAATCGGTTGAGATGTAGTTTTGTACAAACATTTGTCGTGCCTAGAGGATGAATTGGAATGATTTTGACTTCCCTGACTGCTGCTCACGTACTACCATGAGGTTGACATTTGTGATTTTGAGTTAAATATCTCGGCAACTATTGGATGGAGTGCCAAGAAATTGGGTTCAGACATTCATTTCCCCATCCGGATGACCAGTAATAACATTATCTGACTGTCTCTCCTGGAAGGCATTCATTGCAGAGGCCTTCATGGGTCAACAGAGTCCAAATACTACTGTCTAATCAGGTCAGGTAGGGTCTCATTTTACTGCTGGGCCACTCAGGTCTGCGTGTCCATATGTACAATAACCAAGTAAATTCAAATTCACCCAAGTGTATGAGGTATCAGCTCTGATCGCTGGTATGTCACGATCACCAGTGTGCTTTGAGGTAAGAGGGAGAATAAGAATCACCAGAGCTTTGTTCTGACAAGAAAACTGAACCTGGGCTTATTTTAGGAAAATAAGAAGCCCACGAGGTTTATGCCACTAAATGATCGTTTTTTGGGGAAATTGATTCTTGACATTTGTTAAACAGGTTAGAACATTGTCTTTTGTCTGTTGCTTAGTCAGCTACAGGATGTTTTATTGTTGGTGCAGTAGGTGGAAGTAGGATTTTCAAGTGTTTGTATATATGTGTCTTTGATTTTAGTTTCTATAACTTTACATTCATTCTCACAGCATAATGCTCTTTTTCCACCATGGCTTGTTGTTTATTGATAGTGCATCATGCTTCTGCTGGTGATGGTGTTCTCTCCCTGTTGAAGTCTGTTCAGGTCGACTGCATTTTGGATCAGGTCTAATTGCTCCTGTGTTTATTTTGGTCCGGTCTGGCTGTGCTCAGGTCTCCATTGGATCGGGTCTTTCTGTTTTTTGAAAACTAATTTATGTACATCGAGTTTGGGTTGGTTTTCCACAGGTCCATTTCAGATTTTGGACTCATGAAGACCTCTAATTCATAGTGCACATGTCAGATTATTGGTTTCGGAAAGTTACAGAAATGGTTGGGTGCAGAACCCCCTCCCCAATCGGATGTCAGAATGATGTGGGGGAGGAGGTTTCTGATGCTATTCCAGTGTTTATCATCGCTGAGGCCCAGTACGCCATTGTGTGTGGCATTTAATGGTTCACTCTACTACCTGTGTTATGGTGCAGGTCTACCTCACTTAAGAGGGGTGTGAGAATACATTCATATGCATGTGTGTGTATATATGCATGTAAGCACTCTTGTCCTGATCACAGATGGGTTACAACTTCCGTCAACCATCTGGCCTGTCATCTCATCTCACCTCCTCTTTGTAAAGACAGAGACACAATAGCTCCTGTCTCCATTGTCTGGTGTCAGCTTCCTCTTACAAAGTGCTCTCACTACAAAGTAAAACGCCGCAGACCACTAATCATTAACTCCAAAGAGGGATCAGGCCCAGGGCAGTTAGCCCAGTGAGGAAAATGTTGATGATGGTTTACCTTTAAAGAGAATTTGAAACCAAAAAGTTGATTCAGACTCTGGTCAAACTTCTAATGTGCGATTGTTGTAGAATTATTTCAAATGTACTGAGTTTCACTGTCTCGTGTCTTCTCTGGTTTCACAACATGAAGGAGTCGATCCTGGTTTCTATTGCCTCGGACTGAAAAGCTTTTATTATACTACAGTTAAACCTAATGACACTTAAGAATGCAGTAAGTGTAGCTGTAGAGCATTGAAGTCGTAACAGGAACAATGCAGCTTTAATACCAGCTTAAGTAATATGACTATAATAGTATTATGTCAATGCAATTCCAGACTCACCAAGAAGAAGTGGATGGATTGATAACATTATCAGGACTTGTGTATTGCTAAAGGTGACCTTTATTTTATCTTCTGACTCAGCAGGCAGCAGTTTCCCATGAGGCAGAGAGATAGCTCAAGATGTGAGCCTCCATTTAATTTCCTGACATGATATTTGCAGCCACTCACCAGTCACTGTACTTCCAATCACCGCTCTGAATTACAATTGCGCCCTCTCGATTTCAGAACTCTCTCATTTCCTGCCGTTGAAACCCTTCCCTCTGACCGCTCATCATCTCTAAAAGCTGAATGAATGTTGCGATGTTGACTGCATTTTAACGCTAATGACAGGCTTTCAGTGTGGTAGTTATGAGAGGAGAATATTGAATGTGTTGTCGCTCCAGGAGGAAAAATCTGATTCCACCTTCAGTCAACTGTAAGCGCATGGCTTGAATTTTAACTGGTTATCAGCAGCCACCTAAACTTTATTTGTTTGTTTGTTTTCTTGTCCTTAGGTACAACCCGCGCCCCTCGAGACGGTGAGGTCCCAGGGGTGGATTACAACTTCCTATCTGTGGAGGACTTCCTAGAACTTGAGGAGAGTGGCACACTACTGGAAATAGGAACGTATGAAGGTGAGGACGGCGAAGATACTGATCGTAACTGACACTCCATGTGAGTCATGATAGCGCAGGTGTCCCGATTCACCACAGATACAAGAAGCGTAGCAGCGATCAACATTTATTTTTTCCTACATGCAGGCAGGCTGTAAGAGTGTGCACTCGGTTGATTCCGATTAGACTGTGCATGATGGGGGGAGATGCATCCAGGAGACAGCGGGTCACTCCACATCTGCCCCTCTCACTCTGATGAGGACAGTGTTGTGCAGCTCAAACTGACACAAACCTGTGTGTAAACATGTGTGCATATGTGTGGGCTAGTGTGTGTTCATGCATTGTGTGTTTTTTTGCGAGCATGTACCTTATGCAGGGATAAGTCTTATTTATGCGTATGTGTGTGTGTGTGTGTGTGTGTGTGTGCGTGTGTGTGGCTGTGCATGGGGCTGGTACAGAATGTTGCGACATTAATCTGCTTGGCACTGGTTCTGCCTTGTGTTGGCACAGTTCTCTCTTTCACGCAGACAATGTCAAATACCTGTCCACAGGAGTCGGTGGCCATCCAGACAGCCAGAGGAAGCCTGGATTATTGATTCATGAATATATCTGTATTTAATGTATAAATGATTGTATTAGAAATAGAAAAAGATTTGATCATAACATATCCTTTGATCCTGCCTTTTATATGCAATATTCCTCTCAGTTTTGTTGAATATTTCAGGGGGAAATTGTGCCTTTTTTATTTGATAGTAAATAGTAGAGAGTTGACAGGAAATAAGGGGAGATGACATTCAGCGACATCCTTTGGTGACGTCAAACTGTTAAAGGAATAGTTTCACATCAACGAAATACCCTTGCATGTGTACCCTGTAAATATGTAGCAGCCAGGTAGCTTAGCATAAAGACTGGAAACAGAGGAAAGCAGCTAGCCTGGCTCTTTCTGATGGTAGCAAAATCTGCCTACCATCACCTTTTAAAAGCTCATTAATTAAGATGCTATAGCTAGGCTAACCGGCTGCTAGCTTCACATTTAGTCTACCGATGTAAGATTGGTAGTGATCTCATCAAATTATATAAAAATAATATATTTTGATAATGATAATTTATACAAGAAATAGTCATGATCTTGACATTTTTACACTTTGGTTTTTGTAGATATAACCTGCTTCCAGTCTTAAACTTAAGCTAACCAGCTGCTGGTTTCTAGCTTTATACTACCGTACAGACATGGGAGTGGTATTAATTTTCACATCTAATGCTGGAACCAAATATATGGATACATGATTACGACAATGCCAGAAAGAGAAACTTGATAAATCCCTTTTGCACTGCTGAGAAATGAACAGCAGCTTCAGTCAGAAAAAGCTGCTAAAACAAGCTGGCTGTTGTGAGCTGGTCCATGGTTTTTGCTCAGTGCTTTCAGAGTCTAGACAATACAGCTCTGCAGCCTCAAAGACAAACTAGAATCGTTTTGCTTTCTCACCAGCTGCTTAGTTCCATGATTTGTAGTCACTCTGTGATCCAGCTTTATGTCTTTTCCTCTCAGCGTAAGATTAGGAGGTTTCATAGATCCTCTGCTTGCTATCTCTCTGTCCCCCACTCTGCCTGTTTTTATCCCTTTCCTCACTCTGTCTCGGTTTCTCCTTCTCCCTCCTTCTGTGTCTCTCTCAAGCATGCTAATGTCCTTCTTGTTGCCTAGGTAACTATTATGGGACCCCCAAGCCGCCAAGGCAGCCCATCATTGGGACAGTGATTCTCAGTGATGCAGGCTCCCGGCAGTCCACCCCAAAGCGCACCAAGTCCTACAATGACATGCAAAACGCCCGAGTAGTGCCTGCTGACGACGACGATGACGACCAGGCCACGGAAATGAACAACAGTTTTACAGGTGAGGGCGTTGTAGCACCTCTCCAGCCTCTCTCTCTCGGCTTGCTGAAGTTTCTGCATCTACAGATTTTCTTTGTCTCTGCGTGTGTAGTACTCTCCATCTGTGCTGTGTTTGTTCTCGAGTGGATGTTTGTTTAGGAGTGTCTGTGCATACATGTGTGCACCTAAGATTAGGAATACAGAGGGAGTGAGACAAAGTGTGTATGTTTATGATCCTCTCCTCTGTTGTACGGTGTCTGGTGGTTACATCATGTCTTTGTGATGCTGATTCCTCTTACTCGGAGCCTCCAAACACTGCCATCTGCCTGTGAGGAGGGGCGTAATGGGGGAAGAAGTAGATTACAGGCTACACACATACACACACACGATTCATCATTTTCTCCTCTCCCACTTGTATCTTATTTTCTCACTTTTCTTTGCGTTAACTTATCATATTCCCTCTTGCATGTGTACGTGTTTGCTTAAGTGTTAATATTTCTGCCCCAGGTAATGAGTGTGTTCCCATGCCAGATTTCCTCAACACATCTTAACATTGTCATCTACATGTAAATGATTTACATAATATAAATAAAAGAAGAAAACAGGCAACAATATGAGATTTTTATGCCAAATCTTGTGTTTCCCATCTTTTCCTCTCTCCTTTGAGCTCTTTCCTGTTTTGTGAGTGTGATAGATGGTGTTTTTTTCTGCTGTGAATCTATGCCCTCTCTGTGTCCCCCTGCCAGGCAGCCAAAGTGTTGAATTAGCATTTGATCAACCCTGAAAGGCCCACGGAAGTGGTGGAGGACACTTGGCCAGAACTGGGGTAGCGAGTGGGGATGGGGGTTGGGATTGCTAGCTTTAGAAGAAAGAGGCTTATGGGTGGAGAGGTAAAAAGAAGGTGGGGGTCAAAAAGAGTTTGGGAAAGACTGTTGCTGGAAGAATTAGCATATTCCTGGGGCCCTTTCAGTACACTAGAAATGGGCGGGAGTCAAATTTAGGATGGGGGAAGGGGAACTGCGGGGACTTTGGTGTGGTTCAAGTTGCATGTCTGCTTATTGTATTCTTTTCGTGCATGTACAAGACATAAACTGTGTTTTTGCTCTTTTTTGTTGTTGTTGTTTTTGTTGTTGTTCCGTGTTGTACCTGTTGTGTTACCCAGGATCCTTAGTGCGTAGTCTCTTCCCCTCTCCTTTGTTGTGCACAGGTAACCCTAACGACCAGGACGAGAGCCGTGGCGGCATCCTCCGGCCGTACCCCGCACGTGACAATGCTCCATCCTGTGGTCTGAACAATGCTGTCACCTCCACCGCAGACAGTGGGCAGCAGACCCTCGCAGAACCGCAGGTCTCTCCAGAAGACCCGCTGGGACCGCTGCCTGAAAACTGGGAGATGGCCTACACCGAGAATGGAGAACTTTACTTCATAGAGTATGTATCGACAACCTGCAACCTGCAACTTAATTGCCTAATCTGCTGCACACCCACTCTGAGCACTGCCTGTATAAGCATTTGTCACCATAGCTCGTACCATAGTTGGTGTTTTCTGTATTTTACCTGCACTATTATCCCTTTTGTTCGTCCAGTGGCTTGTCTTCCCCCATGATTTGGTTTTTAGGCCTCCCCAGCCAACCTGCCCAACCCCCTGGGTGCCACTGCTTTCCTGTTAATCCCTGCATGTCCCGATCTCTAAAGGAGATCACATCCTGATCACCTGACTACCTCCACCTCTCTGTCCCCTCTGCAGCACGGCAAAGGCACACCACCAGGACATGGCTATGCATTTTCAGAGCTTGTATGTTCATTTCTGCTATCACTGATTTACAGTATGTTCTTGTTTTAACAATGGAGGGAAAAGTCAGGTCGTTTATTTGTTGATTTCCTGCCTGTGTCGCTCTGTTATTCTCATTTCTCTTTGCAGCAGGCGCCCTCTGTCCTCTGTAAACTTGCTGACGCGGTTTACTTTCTAATTCTTATTGATGCATTCATGTGCCTCTGTGCTATGCTTTTATATGTTGGTTTGACGGCCTGTGTTGAATTATTCTGTTGCTTTATTTGTTTCCTCTCAGCCACAACACAAAGACCACATCCTGGCTGGATCCTCGGTGTAGAGACAAAGCCTCCAGGCCTCTGGAAGAGTGTGATGATGATGGTAAGCTGCTACACATTGTTTACACAATAAAAGTGTACATTCACACTTCTGTGTAGTGGTTCAGGGCTCAGTAGGTGGTGCTTGAGGTCTCGGACATGAGGCTCTTCTTGTGTGTTGAGTGGTGACATTACTAAACTTCTCAGTAGTGCCTTTATTAGAGTTTTGATTGTGAGATATGTTGAATTGGTATGTGTCCTACAGTTGCCTTACTGTTGTTGGTTGTTGATTTTGAGTTCTTTCCCAACAGCTGTCATAAAAAAAATACTTATAATTCACAAATAATTAGGGAGTGTTTGAGAATTTCCAAATGACAGTTGTCAACTTCAGGTTTCAGAGCACAGGCTGCAAAATTGCACCATCAAGTGGTGAAACGGAAAGTGGCACACTGCACTTCTCTTGATTGCTCAAGTGTTTGTTTTTTTTTTAGATGTTGTTTCATCCTGTTATTATCAGTTCTGAGACTAAGGGGTTTCTGTCTCCCTATTTGCCTTTCTCTGGACTGTCACTTCATTCTTTATTTACTCTTGATTCCTCCATCCCCAACCCACCTCTCCTTTGCTATCCATCTCTTTTCTCTTCTTCATTTTGTTTTCTTTGTTTCATCTTGCTTTCAACTTGGAGAAGAAGGGATACATACGGAGGAGCTGGAGAGCGATTTAGGTAAGATTTTTTTAATTTTTCTGTCTAAAACTAGCGTTATTCAGGGGTTATTAGATTAGATGTCACAGTTATGACCAATTTATTTTTTAAAATAGATAATCTCTTAAATTAAAAGTTATGGACTTAATTGACGTGACAAATACGGTGATATTGTTTCTTTACTGTTTGATTCTGTCAGGGGGCTACAGTAGAAGGATTTTTGATTTAGGTCGGAGTAAGGAGAGCTGCAAGCTATTTTTGACCACAGATGGCACTGTTGAGCAGTGTTATACTGTTTGTGTTGTATGATGTGCCAACTCGCACTCCGGGTGCTACAAACAGTTACATGATAGATGTTTGTGCCAGCTGCAGAAAGCAGCGGTACGTATTGGCATTTGGTGGTGTGCATGTGCTTTTATAGCAATATGACTGAAGGAGGAGACTGCAAGCTGATGTAATCAATGCAAGTTTTATTAAGACAAAAGAAAAAAGAAAATCAGGATAAAAGAATCACTTTATTTCTTAGGCCTCAAGGACACACACAATGTGTCTCTTTACTGAAAACTCCACAGGGTAACTATAAAGCATAATAGATCGTAATGGATTTTCTCCAGACCCATGCAGAAAGATGGCTTGTGTTTAGAGATGGTAAATAAAACCATGTGATGTAAACCTGACCATCATAAGTTATGTCTGTGTAATGTCAAAAGTGACAACATTTTTGGCAGTTGGTTTTATTACATTTCTTGTTCCACTCTCCAAATGTCTCCCTCTAGAATTTCAGCTTATAATGGAGCCTCACCGCATTAATTGCTCACATGTATCACTGTGAGATATTCTGTGTGTGGTTTAGTTATATGTTGTTGATCGTAGCTCTGCCTTAAATTTTAACATCCATACCCAAAGGTTGAGCCTTTGTGGATTTTCGTATAATTTCATTTCCTTTCTATATAACAAAAAACACTATTCCGCTACCCATCGATCATAGCGTGACTAGCAGGAGTTATTTGTCTTGAGATGCACAAAAACACATCTGGAATATGTTATGCTGAGGTTGTGCTGAGAACTTAGGCTGATAGATGTACTTGGAGTTGCTTCACAGACTGGCAAATGGTTTAGCTGCCGATTCTCGTCCCATGTGCAGGTAGAACAAACAACCCTGTAATGGAATGAGAGCTCATTCTCGAACCAGGCCTTGAATGTCTGGCTGAAAGCCTTTTATTAGTGCTGGCTGCTCAGATGCAGACGGTCCGTGATTATTGATTGTGAAATCCAGTCTCCTATAAAAGTGTTTACTGGACTTGGGAGAAGCCCACAGTAACACAAGGAGGTAATGTCTTTGTCTGGAATCAAATACAGTGAGGTGGAGAACTGAGATGCCAACAGCGTAATGGGAATGTGTCAGTTTAATTGGCCTCATCTGTCCACCTGTTCCCATGAAGCGTGGTTAGGTGTGTGTACAATGTGTATGGCTGTGTGAGCCTCATACTGCAGTAATAATTACAATATGCAGACGAAGACGGATGTTAGCTCTTCAGTTTTTACACTTCCGCACCAGACTTGTGTTGCCCTGTACTTTGTTGTTGACTTGTTCGAAGCTGTGTTGTATCTTTGTTCTCACAGTTACTGAGAGATGTTTTAGTCTTAATGAGCAGAGTAAATGTGATGAAGGCAGCGGGAGAGTGATCCAGGTCATAATTTAGCTTATGTAAACACTTACAGCTACACATGTCTGGCATGTTGACTAGATTCATAAATGTGCACAACTGGCCCAGCTAGAACCCTCTGTACCCGATGAAGAGCCAATTTGGGCTCAAATCGTTTTACTTTTACTAATGCAATAAAACAGACATTTTAAAGGGGGCCGTTTAAAAGTGTTGCAACTCCTTAGCAGGCACAAAAGCGCTGCAAGGATTTAGGAAATATAATGGAGGAAAAATAGTCTTAAATTATCCTGTTGTACAATAGTAAATGCCTCGGGTTATTTAGTCTTAGTTTTTTTAACATTTGATCACATTTTGGCATTGATAGGAGAATTCAAACAAAAAAAATTGTGGCAGCGTCATAAAGACAGAAAGTCCTGATGAACCATGCTCACAAATATAACACAAGACAGTACACAACATCCAATGTCTTACTCAAAACAGTGAAAAAAAAACAGTAGAAGTAAGAAACGTGGAGCATCTTGTTATAATGAGAGATGTTACTTATGAGACAAATGTGATCCAATACAATATTGCATGCTATATGTACTGTCAGTGTAGTATGATGGCTATGTTTGCTGTACTGACTGTTTTGGAGAGTCGACCCAACCCCACTCAGCTCTGCTAACAACTGTGTGGAAAGTGTGGTTGTTTTTTCTGTGTTTAAAGCTGCCTTCTTTATTTCAGAGCTGCCTCCAGGATGGGAGAGAATAGACGACCCAGTGTACGGGGTGTATTATGTAGAGTAAGTTAATCACCTTACTGATTCACAGAAATACAAAGAAAAACAGAGTTTCTCTAAATTAAAGACTCTCTTAAAGCTTTTTTTTAATGTTTTTTTTTCTGCTAATCAATCTTTACCCCTATTACCTTGATTTCTCTCTGTCTGTCTTAGTCATATAAACAGGAAGACACAGTATGAGAACCCAGTGGTGGAGGCGCGGCGTCGGAAAATCCTGGAGCAGCAGCAGCAGCCGCAGCCTCCAGAAGGTGAGCGGTATATTCGAGGTTCGTTTCCTGCCCTGGCACGGCACCATTTCTTTCTTTCTTCATGTCTGTGAGTGTCATGTCCTTCTAGTTCGTCCAGTGCTCTCCCGGGTTTGGGCCAGGCTGCTTTTCTCTGACCTCAACCTTGTCGAGACAAGATACAAAAACCTGTTATTCACTAAATTAAGATTTTGATTCTCATACAGATTTAACAAAAATAAAGCTGGCCCAAGCCCTGGTGTTGTCTTTGGTGTTTAGATTTTAATTTATGTGATTTTAAAATCATAAATGCTATATATCATTTTGTATTTGATCATTTAAGTTGCTTTACCATGAAAAGATGAGGCAGAGATTTTTCACTGAGGTATCCAGAGATTTTCACACTGTGAGGCTGAGAGAGTTGCAGGGGAGGCACAGAGTGAGACATATAAGGAAAACTCAGCTCATGGAGGCAATTAAGTTACTTTAAGACCCTTGGCACTCGACTGATGCAATTTGCGTCACAAATCGTGCTCCTTCTTGGAGTCATGACTCACTCAAATCTGAACAAACAGACATGATAAATGTCCATGAATCCATTTTAAATCATTGAAAAATGAACTGGCTCTTTATACCTCCAGAACATGCATGCATCATATGTGTATCATCACTTTGTAATGTTTTGTAAATGGATACGTTGCAAGCAACATTGCCAAAATATGAAGAGCTTTAGGCTACAAAACCCGGGTTCAATTGACTCCATGGAAAAATCATACTTCATGTTTACAACCCCCAGAGGCCGTATATGATGTGAACTGTAGCTCTAAGAGCATGATTAAATCCCAAATTGAAGTAAGACAAACAATAATTATAGGAATGACAAAATCCATTAATATGATTTTTTTCACGTTGTATTATCAGTATTATGAAGGAAAATACTTACAACAGTATCTCACATTCAACAAACACTAGTAGAAGCTGATGTAAATGAAGAGCTGATTACAACTGAGGCAACAGTGTGTGCTTTAAGCTCTGTGTTTGTATCTGTGTTGCTGTTAAGTGTCTACATGTGTGCATGTGTGTGGCATGTAAATACACCTTGAGTGTGTGTGGGTTAACGTGTGTGTGATTGCGTCTGTACAGAGTGGATAGAGGAGCACTCCTCAGCAGCGGCTCCTCTGGCAAACTACGCTCCAAACCACCTGGAGACCTACAGGGACCCGCAGGTGCCGCCAGCTCTACCTCCCGGCCCTGCGGGAGTCAAACGTAAATCTTTATGCTTATACACACTGTATTTACTTCATTACTACCGCTTGGTTTTTATATCAGGTGCTACTGACACCCTGTCGCCCTAAGGTACATCATGTAGTTCAGATCAATGTTTATGTTTACTACATTTATACTAGAAAAAGCCTTCTGTAGTTTTGTTGATTTGTTGACAGCCTTTTGACGTTACGTGTGAATGCACCAGTAATTTTGGAAATTACTATATGTGGGAGTGACATGCGAATGCATGCAGACCGGATGTGTTGTTAGACACGTGTCAAATTGTTCACAAGGTGTCCATGTTTCAACAAACGCTTCTAATAACGAGAGTAATCAATCAGCTGTGCCGGTGCTGTGACCTTTAACATTTAAGGAATGAGTTGTTAAATCCTAACCCTCCTCCTGATCCTGATCAGGGAGACAGCAATCTTTAAATGTAGAATATGTGAATGAAAACACAAAGTTTTAATAGTTTTTTCCTCCGGTGCTCTGCAGGAGGGAAGCCTTTCTTCACAAGAAACCCAGCAGAGCTGAAAGGAACCTTCATCAACACAAAGCTGAAGAAGAGTCGCCGCGGCTTCGGCTTCACTGTGGTTGGAGGTGACGAGCCAGATGAGTTTCTGCAGATCAAAAGTTTGGTGCTGGACGGGCCTGCAGCTGTGGATGGCAAGATGGAGACAGGTGCAGTACATGACCATCATCCACAGGGGGCACTGTTTTCATTCAACAATACACAAACTGTAGTGTTCTCACATTACATCCATCCATTTTCTCTGATATTCCACCATTGCACAACTGTGGGCTGATGCCAAATAACACCAACAGTGTAACATTAATTTTACTTGACAGGTAACCATGAAACAACTTTAAATACCAGTTAACTGTGTAAAAAACGGCTTTACTAACAGTATAATTTTCCTTGGTGCAGGTGATGTGATAGTCAGTGTGAATGACACCATTGTACTGGGCTACACCCACGCTCAGGTGGTGAAGATCTTCCAATCCATCCCCATCGGCTCCATGGTGGACCTGGCCTTATGCCGTGGCTACCCGCTGCCCTTTGACCCCGATGACCCCAACACCAGTCTGGTGACCTCAGTGGCGATCTTGGACAAGGAGCCTATCATCGTCAATGGGCAGGAGACATTTGACTCGCCTTCCAACCAGGCTGGACCCGTTAACGGCATGAGGGAGCCCCGGCCGCACAGCCCCTCAGCCGAGGTGGCGTCTAACGGTTCGCACGGCTACACCAGCGATGTGGTCACCCTGGCCTCATCCATAGCCACTCAGCCTGAGCTGATCACCATCCACATGGAGAAGGGAGACAAAGGATTCGGCTTCACCATCGCCGACAGCCTCACGGGAGGAGGGCAGAGGGTCAAGCAGATAGTGGACTATCCGCGCTGCCGTGGCCTAAAGGAGGGGGACATTCTGATGGAGGTCAACAAGCGAAACGTCCAAAATATGAGCCACAACCAGGTGGTGGACCTGCTGAGCAAATGTCCCAGAGGCAGCGAGGTCACCATGCTCGTGCAAAGAGGTATGTATTACATCTTGATGTCAGATATTTGTCAGCAGGGGACGGATAAATGGATGCAGGAACTGAAGTTCTGACATGGAAAGATGTGTGATTAAGCACACAAAAGAATGTACTGTTATCTGCTGAACCGACAACAGCTTGAATAGTTGGCACAGAAGGAGTGACATAATGAGAGAGCAGGAGAGAAAAGTGAGGAAGAGAGTGGGCGGCAGGTTGAAAAATTCTCAGACTGGATGGGATGAAGGTAAAGAGACGATGGGCTGAGTTAGCACAGCAGAGGATGAGCAGATGAGTGTGGGAAGGAGTAGGAGGCTGGGTAAAGAGGCGAGATGAATGAGAGGGGAGGGGAGGAGGAGCACATTAGGTCAGGGACTCGGATATGTTATGAATACAGATGCTGCTGAGTTGGACCCCAGAGACCTTGTCAGTCTTCACGTTTGCTATTCTCTTATGTTGCCTATATGATAATTTGGGTATTGTGAAGGGTGTGACTATTCATTATCTCCTCGGGATGTGTTTTATTTTCAAATTGCTGTACCTGGACTGAAAGAGTGAGAGGAGATTAGAGCCTGTGTTCACGGAAACAGGAAATGACTGGATGTTTCATTGATTTTGATTAGAATATTGAGCACTCAGTTGTCTTATATTCTGCTGTTTTTATGTGTGCTATTAATGTGTTATTAATGCAGATTTTTAACGGTTGGTGCTGCTTCGCTTGGATTCTCAGTCTTCTCACTGCTACACAGAGCCATTCATGTTCCTACACTTTTGGCCTGGAATGACCCAGATATAAATGTTTCTCTCATTTAAACATCAAAGCAAAACAAATTGTTTGCCCCAGAGTAGAGTATCCAGGCAGACACTGAATGACATTCGAGGTCCCTCATTTGTGTCCGGTCCTTATTGTTGTCAAATTGCTGTCCATATCGGCTGACCCAGAACTCTTTTAGTGGCAGGTTGGAATATGCGCCCCTACATCAATTATGCCCTCTAATGAGTTGACCTTGTGCACTGCTGCTGGAATAACATTGCTGTATTGTGTTAAATGTCAGCATCATTATGGGCCTGTGTGTGTGTGTGTGTGCGTGTGTGTGTGTGCACGCGAGAGAGAGTGTGATAGGGATGCAGGGTAGTATTCCTGTTTCCAGAGCCTAGAGCGAGAGGGAGCGAGAGCGAGAGCAAGGGAGGGATGAAATAAAGGAGAGGATAGGTGGGAAGGAGGCTACAGGATGTGACAGTAGAGTGACGGCAGCATGGATCATCTCTGTTAGCTTTGTTATTATGGGGTGGCCAGGTGGTGAGGGACAGAAACTACACACACACACACACACACACACACACACACAAACACACACACACACACAGGCAGCCAGGGGGTCTGTATTTAGATGAATTAAGGAAATATTTCAATATGAGTGTGTTATGATACCTGAATGTCAGTCCTAATATCATACAGTGCTTTTTCTCTACTTTTTATTTGAAAAATTTAAAAGTTTTTCGACAAAACCCTTCTTTCATTCATCAAAAGAAGTCAGTCATCTCAAATATGAAATGTTTAATCAGCAATATTTAGCATCTGTGCAAGAATTTTGCCAAAATAAAATTAGACAAATTATGCTTTAAATCAGAAAATGTCAAAAAAATAGGAACCTGAACAAGCATTTGATGGCTTTTACAATCACGAGAAAGTTTATAGTCGACAATGTAAAACATTGAGCGTATGTCACACTGAGAGACACATTGACTAACAGCTGATTCAAAGCTTTGGCTGTAGCAAAATTCTGACAGTGTCAGAAATTTAGGTCCAGATTCTCACACTGTGACTGCTGTCATGACACACAAACCAACAAAAATCTGAATATGATTGACAAAATGATGCGGAGTAAACTGACTGGTGACCTTTCAAAAACAAAATTTTTTAAATAAAGTTTAGGGAAAAACGTGTGCACACCAAAGCAGGTTTGTGTGACTGGCAAAGAAGAAAACCTGAGCTACATTTTCAAAGCACAAGAGCTACACAGATGGATGACAAGAACTGATAACGTGCCTCTGCTCTCATATCTTCTATTTAAATTGTAGCACTACAAATTCACCACACATTCTTTGCACATCCTGACAAGACTCAAACTAATATTGTACAGCCTGACACAGATTGTGACCATGATTTTATTATTCCCACCTCACACACTGTGCCAACAGCAATTGTTATCATACATAATCGCCGTTGTTGCACAGTTGAAAGATGCCTAAATGAATCAACAGTAAATCTGAAGACCTCAAAGCTCCTTTATGGCATTGTAAACTTGAATACCTTTGAAGAGTGAAAACATCATTTGGGCTCTGGGCAATTGTGATGGGCATTTTGCAACATTTTACTGACTAAACAATTTCATTGATGAATCCAAAATGTACAGGAGTGATTAATCAGTTATAAACATAATCATTAGTTGTAGCTGTATTCGATAATAACAGCTCTTAAGACTGAGATTTGTGCTTGCCTTTCTCTCTAAAGAATAATGCAGTGACCTTTAAAGTGATCGCTAGCAGCTAGTGCATAGTCATTCACAACAACAATTATGGGAGCAAAGAGGAGCGAGGTAAGGCAGATAAGACGAGAGAGCAGAGGATGAGAAATAGGAAGACTGGGGATCATGTTTTGAGAAAGTAGAGGTGGAGGATTAGAGGAAAGAGTGTGAGATTTGCTGAACAGCACTGGAAGTTCAGCTCAGGGAACGTATATGAGGGGATTGGTTTAGAGAAGTATTGGCGGATGAGAGGAGGAGGAGGAGGAACAAGGTGGACTTTAGCTGGAGGAGAAGAAGCCTTAATCTGTTCATCTGTGACTCATCAATCTGCGCTGTCTGACTCTGAATCAGCACAGACCGTGATTATAAGAGGGCACAAAGCACAAGGTCAAACAAACAGCATCACAGTGATTTCTCACAATGATTGTTATATTCCAATTTTGTATAGGAGCGTTTTCAGCAAGGCAAGGCATAGGCGAACTAAGAGGCTGCTTAGGGCCCCCGTGGCCATCAGGGGGCCCCCAAGAGCGCTTGTAATGCCCCAGGACATCTTTTTTCCTCTTTTTTACAGCACCCATAGGTGCCCCAACGGTCTGCCAGACCATCATATATGATGACGCTGTTTGGGCTCTCAAGCAGTTCTGCTCAAGCAGTGTAAATAAACATATAAATATATATATAATCTACTGTACTTGGCTTGGAATTTGTTCGATAGTTTTAATATTTATTTATTTATTATTCAGGCCTGGGGCCTTCGTGTGTGGAGTTTGTATGTTCTCTCTGTGCCGCTGTGTGTCCGCTCCGGTTACTCCAACTTCCTCTTGCAATCCAAGGACATGCACATTAGGTTAATTGCTGACACTAATGCCTTACTATACTATGACTTTTTTATGCCTAACTATACTTTGACTCTTTTAATGCCTACTATAGTATGACTTTTTGGGGCTTTTTATACTACATTTTTTTTTGGCTTGCAGTACTATGACTGTTTTTATACTTTATTATACTGTAGCATTTTTTGACGTTTTTATGCCTTACTATACTATGAACTTTTTTGCCTTGCTATACTATGACATTTTTGTGACGGTGTTATGATGTTTGTGATGCCTTATTATACTATGATATTTTCGTACTATGATTATTTTCACTATACTGTGACATTTTTTTAAATATTTTTATGCCATACTATACTATGACGGTTTTATAACTTTTTATGCCTAACTATACTATACGGTTATGTAATTTTATGCCTTACTAAAGTATGATGGTTTTTGAAGTTGATTAGCCTTATTATACTGTGACATTTTTGTGACTTTTTATACCTTATTATATTGTGTTTTTTTACCTTACAATACTGTGTCTTATTTTTGCCTGACTATACTATGCCATTTTTGACGTTTTCATGCCTTACCATACTATGACGTTTTTATCGCCTTTTATGCCTTAATATACTGATGTTTTTTGACGTTTTATTCCATACTATACTATACTATGACGTTTTTGACATTTTTAAGCCTTATTATACTATGACGTTTTATTCCTTACCATACTATGATGTTTTTATGACTTTCTATGCCTTAATATACTATTATGTTTTTTTGACATTTTATGCCATACTATACTATGACGTTTTTTGAAATTTTTATGCCTTGCTATACTATGACATTTTTGACATTTTTAATCCTTACCACACTATGTCATTTTACCCCATACTTTACAATGATGTTTTTTGACATTTTTATGCCATACTATACTATGACGTTTTTGGGCAATTTTGTGCCTTATTATACTATGTGAGTTGATGCCTTACCATACTATGATGTTTTTATGACCTTTTATGCCCTAATATACTATGAATTTTTTTTTGACATTTTTATGCCATACTATACTATGACGTTTTTTTTTTTTTTTTTTTCCCTTACTATAATATGCCGTTTTTAGACATTTTAGATGCCTTACTATACTATGACTTTTTGATGACATTTTTCATGCCTTACTATACTACAACGTTTTTATGACTTTTTTATCCCTTTTTATACTGATGAGCCCAGCTCATTTAGGAGCATAACCAAGAATGGAGGTCCACACAGTAACCATTTAAAAAAAAAAAAAAAAAAAAAAAAAATTATTCAGGATAACTCAATTTAACCTAACCAAATTTGAAAACGTGTAGTCAGTAATGTAGTGTAGGTATTGGGTGCTATGAAAATCAAAGCCAACTTAAACTACATGTACAAAAACTGAGGACTTAACCTAACACAATATACAACACAATATACAACAACATAAAATCACGTTGGGAGCCTTCCAGAGAGGCCATCTTGAGTATCCCAGTTTATCCCCATTCAGGTGAAGTCAGTCAGGTAATCAGGAAGTACCTGAGAAAAAACACAGGAAGCGGGCCAAAACAAAATAGGATCATATTGCTCAGGGCTGTCACAATACTGTGACATTTTGATAACATTTTTTGCTTTACTATTGTATAACTTTTTTTGGCTTTTTTTTTGCCTCACTATACTATGTCGTTTTATTCCCTACCATACTATGACGTTTTTATGAACTTTTATGCCTGAATACACTATGACGTTTTTTGAGATTTTTATGCCATACTATACTATGACGTTTTTTGTCAATTTTATGCCTTACTATACTATGTGAGTTGATGCCTAACCATACTATGACGTTTTGATGACTTTTTTATCCCTAATATAATATTATGTTTTTTTGACGTTTTATGCCATACTATACTATGATGTTTTTGACATTTTTAAGCCTCACTATAATATGTCCTTTTATTCCTTACCATACTAAGACGTTTTTATGACTTTCTATGTCTTAATGTACTATGATGTTTTTTTGACATTTTTGTGCCATACTATACTATGACATTTTTTGACATTTTTATGCCATACTATACTATGACGTTTTTTTATCAATTTTATGCCTTACTATACTATGTGAGTTGATGCCTTACCATACTATGATGTTTTGATGACCTTTAATGCCTTAATATACTATGACGTTTTTTTGACATTCTTATGCCATACTATATTATTAAGTTTTTTGGCAATTTTATGCCTTACTATACTATGTCGTTTTATTCTTTACAATACTGTGATGTGTTTATGACCTTTTATGCCCTAATATAATATTATGTTTTTTTGACGTTTTATGCCATACTATACTATGACATTTTTTGGCAATGTTATGCCTTACTATACTATGTGTCATTTTATTCCTGACAATACTGTGATGTATTTATGAACTTTTATGCCTCAGTACACTATCATGTGTTTTTGATGTTTTATGCCATACTATACTATGACGTTTTTATGACATTTATGCCCTAATTTATTATTATTTTTATTTTAACGTTTTATGCCATACCATACTATGATGTTTTTTGGCAATTTGTTGCCATACTATACTATAACGTTTTTTGACGTTTTATGCCGTACTATACTATGACATTTTTTGACGTTTTATGCCGTACTATACTATGACATTTTTTGACGTTTTATGCCGTACTATACTATGACATTTTTTGACGTTTTATGCCGTACTATACTATGACATTTTTTGACGTTTTATGCCGTACTATACTATGACATTTTTTGACGTTTTATGCCGTACTATACTATGACATTTTTTGACGTTTTATGCCGTACTATACTATGACATTTTTTGACGTTTTATGCCGTACTATACTATGACATTTTTTGACGTTTTATGCCATACTATACTATTACGTTTTTTGGCTTTTTTATGGCTTACTTTATTATGTTGTTTCATTCCTTACCATATTATGACGTTTTTATGACATTTATGCCCTAATTTATTATTATTTTTTTTTTAACGTTTTATGCCATACCATACTATGATGTTTTTTGGCAATTTTTTGCCATACTATACTATAACGTTTTTTGACGTTTTATGCCGTACTATACTATGACATTTTTCGACGTTTTATGCCATACTATACTATAATGTTTTTGTCAATTTTACGCCTTCCTATACTATGTGAGTTGATGCCTTACCATACTATGACGTTTTGTTGACCTTCTTTGCCCTAGTATAATATTATGTTTTTTTGATGTTTTATGCCATACTATACTATAACGTTTTTTGACGTTTTATGCCGTACTATACTATGACATTTTTCGACGTTTTATGCCATACTATACTATGACGTTTTTTGACATTTTTATGCCATACTATACTATAACGTTTTTGTCAATTTTACGCCTTACTATACTATGTGAGTTGATGCCTTACCATACTATGACGTTTTGATGACCTTCTTTGCCCTAGTATAATATTATGTTTTTTTGACATTTTATGCCATACTATACTATGACGTTTTTTGACATTTTTATGCCATACTATACTATAACGTTTTTTGTCAATTTTATGCCTTACTATACTATGTGAGTTGATGCCTTACCATACTATGACGTTTTGATGACCTTTTATGCCTTAATATACTATAACGTTTTTTTGTCAATTTTATGCCTTACTATACTATGTGAGTTGATGCCTTACCATACTATGACGTTTTGATGACCTTTTATGCCCTAATATAATATTTTTTTTTGACATTTTATGCCATACTATACTATGACGTTTTTTGACATTTTTATGCCATACTATACTATTACGTTTTTTGGCTTTTTTATGACTTACTTTATTATGTTGTTTCATTCCTTACCATACTATGACGTTTTGATGACTTTTTTTATCCCTAATATAATATTATGTTTTTTTGACGTTTTATGCCATACTATACTATGATATTTTTTGACGTTTTATGCCATACTATACTATAACGTTTTTTGTCAATTTTATGCCTTACTATACTATGTGAGTTGATGCCTTACCATACTATGACGTTTTGATGACCTTTTATGCCCTAATATAATATTATGTTTTTTTGACATTTTATGCCATACTATACTATGACGTTTTTTGACATTTTTATGCCATACTATACTATAACGTTTTTTGTCAATTTTATGCCTTACTATACTATGTGAGTTGATGCCTTACCATACTATGACGTTTTGATGACCTTTTATGCCCTAATATAATATTATGTTTTTTTGACATTTTATGCCATACTATACTATGACGTTTTTTGACATTTTTATGCCATACTATACTATAACGTTTTTTGTCAATTTTATGCCTTACTATACTATGTGAGTTGATGCCTTACCATACTATGACGTTTTGATGACCTTTTATGCCCTAATATAATATTATGTTTTTTTGACATTTTATGCCATACTATACTATGACGTTTTTTGACATTTTTATGCCATACTATACTATAACGTTTTTTGTCAATTTTATGCCTTACTATACTATGTGAGTTGATGCCTTACCATACTATGACGTTTTGATGACCTTTTATGCCCTAATATAATATTATGTTTTTTTGACATTTTATGCCATACTATACTATGACGTTTTTTGACATTTTTATGCCATACTATACTATAACGTTTTTTGTCAATTTTATGCCTTACTATACTATGTGAGTTGATGCCTTACCATACTATGACGTTTTGATGACCTTTTATGCCCTAATATAATATTATGTTTTTTTGACATTTTATGCCATACTATACTATGACGTTTTTTGACATTTTTATGCCATACTATACTATAACGTTTTTTGTCAATTTTATGCCTTACTATACTATGTGAGTTGATGCCTTACCATACTATGACGTTTTTATGACCTTTTATGCCCTAATATAATATTATGTTTTTTTGACATTTTATGCCATACTATACTATGACGTTTTTTGACATTTTTATGCCATACTATACTATAACGTTTTTTGTCAATTTTATGCCTTACTATACTATGTGAGTTGATGCCTTACCATACTATGACGTTTTGATGACCTTTTATGCCCTAATATAATATTATGTTTTTTTGACATTTTATGCCATACTATACTATGACGTTTTTTGACATTTTTATGCCATACTATACTATAACGTTTTTTGTCAATTTTATGCCTTACTATACTATGTGAGTTGATGCCTTACCATACTATGACGTTTTGATGACCTTTTATGCCCTAATATAATATTATGTTTTTTTGACATTTTATGCCATACTATACTATGACGTTTTTTGACATTTTTATGCCATACTATACTATTACGTTTTTTGGCTTTTTTATGGCTTACTTTATTATGTTGTTTCATTCCTTACCATACTATGACGTTTTTATGACTTTTATGCCCTAATTTATTATTATTATTTTTTTAACGTTTTATGCCATACCATACTATGATGTTTTTTGGCATTTTTATGCCTTACTATACTATGTGAGTTGATGCCTTACCATACTATGACGTTTTGATGACCTTTTATGCCCTAATATAATATTATGTTTTTTTGACATTTTATGCCATACTATACTATGACGTTTTTTGACATTTTTATGCCATACTATACTATAACGTTTTTTGTCAATTTTATGCCTTACTATACTATGTGAGTTGATGCCTTACCATACTATGACGTTTTGATGACCTTTTATGCCCTAATATAATATTATGTTTTTTTGACATTTTATGCCATACTATACTATGACGTTTTTTGACATTTTTATGCCATACTATACTATGACGTTTTTTGTCAATTTTATGCCTTACTATACTATGTGAGTTGATGCCTTACCATACTATGACGTTTTGATGACCTTTTATGCCCTAATATAATATTATTATTTTTTTAACGTTTTATGCCATACCATACTATGATGTTTTTTGGCATTTTTATGCCTTACTATACTATGTGAGTTGATGCCTTACCATACTATGACGTTTTGATGACCTTTTATGCCCTAATATAATATTATGTTTTTTTGACGTTTTATGCCATACTATACTATGACATTTTTTGACATTTTTATGCCATACTATACTATGACGTTTTTTGACATCTTTATGCCATACTATACTATTACGTTTTTTGGCTTTTTTATGGCTTACTTTATTATGTTGTTTCATTCCTTACCATACTATGACGTTTTTATGACCTTTTATGCCCTAATATAATATTATGTTTTTTTGACATTTTATGCCATACTATACTATGACGTTTTTTGACATTTTTATGCCATACTATACTATGACGTTTTTTGTCAATTTTATGCCTTACTATACTATGTGAGTTGATGCCTTACCATACTATGACGTTTTGATGACTTTTTTTATCCCTAATATAATATTATGTTTTTTTGACGTTTTATGCCATACTATACTATGATATTTTTTGACGTTTTATGCCATACTATACTATAACGTTTTTTGTCAATTTTATGCCTTACTATACTATGTGAGTTGATGCCTTACCATACTATGACGTTTTGATGACCTTTTATGCCCTAATATAATATTATTATTTTTTTAACGTTTTATGCCATACCATACTATGATGTTTTTTGGCATTTTTATGCCTTACTATACTATGTGAGTTGATGCCTTACCATACTATGACGTTTTGATGACCTTTTATGCCCTAATATAATATTATTATTTTTTTAACGTTTTATGCCATACCATACTATGATGTTTTTTGGCATTTTTATGCCTTACTATACTATGTGAGTTGATGCCTTACCATACTATGACGTTTTGATGACCTTTTATGCCCTAATATAATATTTTGTTTTTTTGACATTTTATGCCATACCATACTATGATGTTTTTTGGCATTTTTATGCCTTACTATACTATGCTAGTTGATGCCTTACCATACTATGACGTTTTGATGACCTTTTATGCCCTAATATAATATTATTATTTTTTGACGTTTTATGCCATACTATACTATGATATTTTTTGACGTTTTATGCCGTACTATACTATGACATTTTTTGACGTTTTATGCCATACTATACTATGTGAGTTGATGCCTTATCATACTATGACGTTTTGATGACCTTTTATGCCCTAATATAATATTATGTTTTTTTGACATTTTATGCCATACTATACTATGACGTTTTTTTGACATTTTCATGTCATACTATACTATAAGGTTTTTTGTCAATTTTATGCCTTACTATACTATGTGAGTTGATGCCTTACCATACTATGACGTTTTGATGACCTTTTATGCCCTAATATAATATTATGTTTTTTTGACGTTTTATGCCATACTATACTATGACGTTTTTTGACATTTTTATGCCATACTATACTATGACGTTTTTTGTCAATTTTATGCCTTACTATACTATGTGAGTTGATGCCTTACCATACTATGACGTTTTGATGACTTTTTTACCCGTAATATAATATTATGTTTTTTTGACGTTTTATGCCATACTATACTATGATATTTTTTGACATTTTATGCCGTACTATACTATGACATTTTTTGACGTTTTATGCCTTACTATACAATGACGTTTTTGACATTTTTAATCCTTACTATACTGTGTCCTTTTATTCCTTACCATACTATGACGTTTTTATGACTTTCTATGCCTTAATATACTATGACATTTGTTTTGGGCAATTTTATGCCATACTATGCTATGTGAGTTGATGCCTTACCATACTATGACATTTTGACGACCTTTTATGCCCTAATATAATTTTTTTTTTTTGACGTTTTATGCCATACTATACTATGACGTTTTTTGACATTTTTATGCCATACTATAGTATAAGGTTTTTTGTCAATTTTATGCCTTACTATACTATGTGAGTTGATGCCTTACCATACTATGACGTTTTGATGACCTTTTATGCCCTAATATAATATTATGTTTTTTTGACGTTTTATGCCATACTATACTATGACGTTTTTTGACATTTTTATGCCATACTATACTATGACGTTTTTTGTCAATTTTATGCCTTACTATACTATGTGAGTTGATGCCTTACCATACTATGACGTTTTTATGACTTTTATCCCTTTTTATACTGATGAGCCCAGCTCATTTAGGAGCATAACCAAGAATGGAGGTCCACACAGTAACCATTTAAAAAAAACAACAAATTTATTCAGGATAACTCAATTTAACCTAACCAAACTTGAAAACGTGTAGTCAGTAATGTAGTGTAGGTATTGGGTGCTATGAAAATCAAAGCCAACTTAAACTACATGTACAAAAACTGAGGACTTAACCTAACACAATATACAACACAATATACAACAACATAAAATCACGTTGGGAGCCTTCCAGAGAGGCCATCTTGAGTATCCCAGTTTATCCCCATTCAGGTGAAGTCAGTCAGGTAATCAGGAAGTACCTGAAAAAAAACACAGGAAACGGGCCAAAACAAAATAGAATCATACTGCTCAGGGCCTTCACAATACTGTGACATTTTGATAACATTTTATGCCTTACTATTCTATAACGTTTTTTGCCTTTTTTTTGCCTTACTATACTATGTTGTTTTATTCCCTACCATACTATGACGTTTTTTTATGACCTTTTATGCCTTAATATACTATGTTTTTTTTTTACGTTTTTATGCCATATTATACTACGTTGTTTTTGTTTTTTTTACGTTTTTGTCTTACTATACTATGATGTTTTTATTACTTTTTATTCCTTATTATACTATTATACAGCTCATAATAATGTGATTTTTTATGCCTCAATATACTATGACATTTCTTGACGTTTTTATGACATTTTATGCCTTATTATACTATGACGTTTATTTCCTTATTATACTATGACTATGACTATGCCTTATGTTACGACCCCAAGTTGGTCTAGGGGAAATGGGAGTAACATAAAAGTAGATGAAGAATTTGAGGAGTCACAAGATTCAGGATTTGCAAGGTTTGCCAACCTGAGGCACAGTGTAATCAGGGAGAGCCAAAGCCAAAATAACAAACAGAATGATGATACTTAGAACAAAAAAAAAACACGAATCTGAAACTAACAAAAGAAAAGGTTACAATACTGGCCTCCCTGACAATCTCAAAAAACAGGTGAAACAGTGGATTAAACAAACAAATTGGCAGCTCTCCCTTACAAGCTTCTTGGCTGCTTCTTCTTAATCAAAAACTTAAATTTACCAAACAAAAAGTACTGGCGGGCACAGAAGGTGCATTCACAAATCACACAGACAGATAAGCAGGCAGGCAACAGTGGAGTACAGCTCCTCAGTCTCTTATATAGCCCAGGATACTAATCAGCTGCAGTTCCACCAAAAATGAGGGAGGATCCAGGGGTGAGGCTTGCAGCACCTGTGGAGAAGCAAAAATTGTATCCCTACCTACAACACACAACTAGATTCGGGAATGGAGGGGGAATATAACACCTTACTATATTATGAGTTTTTATTAATTACTGTACTATGACTCATGACATATATATGTATAACATATTTGTCCCTATGAGTGATGTTACCATATATGTAATCTATAAGAGGATATATTATTATGACATACAGTAGATACATACTCTGGATACATGAATATATAAGTATATAACATATGAAATACTAGTAAAATGCAACTTTATTAAAACAACATGCTTATTAAAATATTTTTTCGCATATGATTTTCTTAATAGTTTCAATCAAAATCAAATTTAACCATACATGTCTATCTTTTATATTTACATGTATAATGAACATATAAGGACAGTCTTTTTTTATTTATCTAACATATGCATATAATATAAACCCTAATAATACTATATCTCCATATATGATTTTACTTTATATGTACATACATGTCATATATGGAGATTCAACAAATGTTGCAAATTACATTTGCGTATGGGCATTTCTGAAGGGAAATTCAGATCTTATATGTGAATAAACTGTTTGGTTGATAGCATTAAAAAGTCAATCCCTTTGTTTTGGAGAAGTGGCTGGGTTGTTGCGGCCCTACCAATGTTGAGACCAAACCTACGCCTTTGGCCAAATCAAATTCTGCTTAGGGCCCCATAAAGGCTTGGGCTGGCTCTGGTTTTCAGTAGATTGAGTTGTGTCACAAAAGTCGCATTCATGCAAAATGAATGTTAAGATTATAGACATATCCTTCGAAATGTCACTAACAGTGTTACTGACATTTCGAAGGATCCTTTTTTGTGTTTCTTTCTAAGATGTATTTTCAGACATGCATGACAAATTGAGAGAAACCTCTTTTATAAAACTCCACCAGTTCAACAGTTTACTCTTATTGCCCAGGAGGCAGCAATGCCTTCAACTGAACAGTGTCAGAAAAAGTGTCAAAATAAATTCAAATGTTTTTGTAACGTCATTTTGAGAAGGGCTGTAGTGCATTGTGCCATTACCTTAATGCTCCGTGCTATGGCAGCAGAGTGCAACTCAAATGAACACAGCCACATTTTGGCTATTGGATTTCCCCATACGCGGTCTCTCTAGTTTCAATTCTGTGGTCATCGAAAACCTAGAAGAAGGGAGAATAGCAACATGTAATTTATGCAATGGAAATAGACAAGAGATAGAATAGGTTGTTGTGGTAATGAGAGAAACAGTGTAAAGTGTAGTGACAGAAGTACAAGCCAAATAGGTATTTTCAAACCTTTTATAATTTGAACTACAAATTCTGAAAGGTCTCACATTTGGAAATATATATTTATTAAACACTTCTCTGGCTTAGCCTTTATTAACCATCATCTGCAGTGGAGCGCTATGTGTTCAGCAAGTGTGATATGCAGGATTCAGTCATTTAGTAAATTTGCACTGTGTGAATATCTACGAGCTAAAACAATGTATCACTACCTTGTGCTTTCCGGTCTTAAGACATGTTATTTTCCAATAAAATTTTAAAGATAACATCTGGTGTTCTCACATACAGTATCCTCTCCTGTAAAAGGAGGCCAGGCCAGCCATGACTCCTCCATCTTGTCTTCCCATCGTTGTTGCCATGACAATCGTGCACAGCACTCCTGTCCCCTGAGAGACAGAGAAAGAAGAGAGAAAATGAAAAGACAGAGGGAAGGGAAGTAAAAACATAGAGGAAATGAAGGTAGAGGAATGAAATGTGATGATAACAGACAATGAGGAAGAGCAATTTAGAGTAGGTGAAGAGATAAAGAGAAGTGGATAATAAGACAATCTTATTAGTAGAGCAAGGACAAATGTTTACTCAACAAAATGGAACATTACTCATGTTGTACGCCCTCTAACAATGTATATTAAAAACCTTGAGGAATGTGTTCACATGTGTGGGCTCTTTGTAGACTCACCAAGGCCACAGTTTCAGCAGTATATTGGAACACTGGGCCATTCATTGTGCCCATTTTCCTGAGTATTATTGAAACTTGGGCTCCGGTGCTGCTGCTCACCAGTGAAAGAAAGTGTTTGCATGTTTGATTTCTGAAATTCAATCTTTGTGAGAGTAGTTTTGGTCTTACCCAGCCCTTTATCTCCAGTCCTTGCTTGTACACAAATTATACAAACTACTCAGCAGAAACAGTGATTGGGCATGTGCTCATATACTGCTGACTGATAATAAGATTGTGTTCTCTTAGTGTGTGAGTGTGTGTGTGTGTGTGTGTGTGTGTGTGTGTGTGTGTGTGTGTGTGTGTGTGTGTGCGTGCGTGCGTGCGTGCGTGTGTGGCCATTAGCATACTTCTTTGTAATTGTGCTAGTTGTTATGGGCATATTTCAGTGTCTACTGTAAAAGAAGTAGAGGAAGCAGCCTCCTCCACACTGATGCTCAGAGCTAGGTTAGGTCAGCATACAGCTGACAGCACTCTCTTTCACTTACAATTTGTTTACTTCCCCTTCATTTGAATGATAATGGACACAGTCTTAGTCATTCTGGTAAAAGGTTGCCTTGGGTAATAATAAAATCAGGCCTTTTAAGCCTGTGTTGTATTCTTAGTGATCAGTTCAGTCTTTTAAAATGGAGCAGCGTTCTGTTGAGCAGAGCTTTACCGTCATTCAGCAGCTTCAGCAGAGTAAAAAATATCAGGATTATGGCACCGCTGCATAATATAATACTGCTGCTGTGTGTATTTGTGTGTGTGTGTGTGTGTGTGTGTGTGTGTGTGTGTGTGTGTGTGTGTGTGTGTGTGTGTGTGTGCGCTAGTAAATGCAGCTTCTGTGTATAAATGAAAACTCACCTTCTTGCGTACCTGCCTGTGCTGATATTACATATGTATAACATGCATGCATATATGGATGCTTCTGCAGAGTTGCGTGTGTGCAGGAACATGCAATTCCTATATTTCTTTCACCGAGCCTCTGTTGCTCATAAATGTTACATCCAGCCAGATTCGATCAACTCCGAGTTACACGTATGCATCGGCATCACAACGCCTGAGTACGTTAAGCAGATTTAAAGACTACATCATGAATGAAGATGCATTCACACCGTGCAGCTTGTAAATCAGCTGTTCTTGCTGACACAAGCCATAGTGGATTAATGTAGAGATGGGGTCAAACTACATCAATTTCTTGAATCTTAATTCCCCTTCAGTTCCACACTCAAATTTATTAACCATATGGCTATAGTTAAATTCAAATTCTATACACTTAATGCTAATTATGTTGACCTCGTCGCGAGTTTGAGGATTTTTGGAGGTTGTTTCAAAGTGAAAGGTTTCTGTCAGCCTTCTACACTGTGTAATTTAGGGTCCCAGGGTCACATAACCTGCTGTTGTAATGGGAAACACTTATTATTGACATCTGACCTTCTGATGTGTGTCCTTCCTGGGTCAGAGACACACACACACACACACACACACACACAAAAACATTCATCACAACGTCAGCACCTGAGATGTTCCACTTGCTCCAGTAACTGGCACCCCGTAATCTAAGAGAGAGAGAGAGGGAGAGAGAGAGAGGGAGGGAAAACAGAGAGGATAAATTATGAATCATGTAGAGAGAGGGGCTTTGCAGCAACAGAGAGTTTTAACATTTAATGATTTTTTGCCAATGCAGCAGAAAGAACCTAAGATGGATGCTTGCATGTTGTTGCATGTGTTAATGTCGCTTGAACCTTCCATTAATACCTCCAGTAGGTTTTTCCCTGTGCATGCTGGGTAGGAAATAATGTCTTTTCATCGGTCTCAATAGCAGAAATGAAGGCGAATGAGGCTGTAATGGATCAAAGGTTGGGAATTAATGT
The DNA here is from genome assembly GCF_002260705.1 of Seriola dumerili. Classification (NCBI taxonomy): domain Eukaryota; kingdom Metazoa; phylum Chordata; class Actinopteri; order Carangiformes; family Carangidae; genus Seriola; species Seriola dumerili. The sequence continues at coordinate 2,302,994 of NW_019174298.1, read as the reverse complement.
AAATGTGGTGTACTGTTGCTGCTGCTCGCTCCTCATATTTAACAAAGTAGACTGCTGCCAGTGTATACAGAACTACTTGATTGCCTTGGCAACAGTAACTTTGTCCCAATCCTGCCTCATGTTGTTCGCACATTCATTTGTCTATTTTTGTCTCAACATACTGTTGTGAGTGGCAGGAAAAACAGCTTCAGGAAGGGAAAGGACATTTCTTGGAAAGCAGTGCATTCTCTCCATGTGTGTGGTAAATAATCAGGTTGAGTCTGAATGAATGGCGGGGTGTTAATACTGTATGTGTGATGTAGAGAAACCTACACAATGAATGAACTCCTGGGTTGTGATGAAGGTGGACAAAAAATGAGTTAATTGGGAATGTGGATTATTCCCTACACCGGTATGCTGTGAATCCTCTCCCGACAACTGGCTCCAAGTATTAATATTTCATTAGCACAAATGAGATTGATCTTCTTTGGTGACTCTCTACAGTATGTTAACTGGTATATAAGAGAGAGGGAGATAGAGACAAATAGAGGGAGAGCAAGATACAGTGTATGGAAGAAGAAGAGGGGGAGGGAACAAGAGAAAAAAAAAGGGCAGGGAGAGAAGATCTCAATGTAAGCCTTGAGCAAAGCAGAGGAGTGGAGAGGAGAGGAAACTGCTCAAGTTACTCAGAAGATGTGCATTGTAAGGCAGAAGCTCAGGCTTTCCTTTGATATGAAGCTCAAGCTGTTGAGCTCCTTCTCGGTTGAGATTCTGCCGGAGAGGTTGTGCTGGAGACAGCTGGCGAGCAGACTGGGGGGGAACCTGTAGCTTGGACCAGCAGTCCGGGCTGCAGCATCAGTCAGCCTGTCTAATGCAGATAGATCAGGTGCTCCTCTTCTAATAGCACGGGTGAGAGCGCCGAGTGGAGCGGGATACAGCACGGGGGGGAGATCACTTAGATTAGCGAGCAGCCTAGCGCAGTGTGTTGCTCAGAGAGAGAAAGCAACAGAGAGGAGGAGGAAGAGGAGGAGGAGGAGAGAGAGCTGGGCCAGTTGCGTTCTGCTCTGCAGCAGGAGCCAAGGGTCCATCCGTTCGTCCTGGGGAGTTTTTGATCAGAGGGGACAAGGGAAGAGCACCGCAGGTCATTAATGCTCTCTCTGTCTCTCTGCCGATGTTTTGCAGGAGTGGTACCAGCCAAGAGGAGTCCGAAGCTGGTGGTGAGTACTATGATCTTCAGCTCTTTTGTGCGTGTGCATGTACGCTATACTGAGTGAAAGGAGCGCTATTTAAAGAACAAAAGAAACGGAGATATGATAACTAACTCTTGCTCTACTAGTCTGCACCCAGAGCTTCAGAAATCTTCCCATTTTATCCTGCTGTCACTGTTCCTCTTGACTTCTTTCACAGTCTGCCACTTTGACTTTTGCTAAATTCTTCTTTCTTTTTGATCGTTTTCCTTTTCCTTCTCTTGCCTGTGTTGCAATTTCTTTGTTTTACATCCTCTCTCTTTCGCTCTACATCCCTCCGCTCCTGCCACGCTGCCATCCTGTGACTGATTAAGCTTAGCCTAGGCAGAACAGTGTAACAGTGACCAGCTGTTGAAGAGGGCAGACAGCCACAGCTGAGGGATGATGGGAGAGAGAGGCATGAAGCAAAAATGGGAGAAAGGGATGAGGATGACAGAGGGGAAGACCAGTGTGGAGATGGTTTGTCTAACAGCAGTTAGTCACTATGATAGCCCACAGATACAGAGGACGCACAGAGGCTAACAGACAGGGAGAAAGGCGCAATGATGACAGAGGGGGCTGGAAGCAAAGAAGAGGGAGATTGGGAAAGCTGGAGGAGATATTGCAACAGATTGCAATGTGACTCGTAGTTGTGATGGATAAGAGAGGAATGGGGAAAGAGGGGAGAAAGACCAGATCTGTGAGTAGCGTGGGGGGTCTCTCAGTTGCAGTTATTCAGGAGTTTAAAGAGCAAACGCCCTCTCGTTTTTACGACTCATCTCAACTGATAAAAAAATCAATACAGGCTCAGAAGAGATGCCAGTGCAGCTTTAAATTACTGTCACCCTATTTCACCCTTGGAGAGCCGGCGAGTTATAGTAGAAGGACGTTTCCTCTGGACAGACTCGTCCAAGGTCAGTAATGGGTTCAACTCCCACCACTTGAGTGTAAAAAAAAAAAAAAAAAAAAAAAAAAACAAACCTTGTCCTGTGTCTCTTGATCAACATTAAAAGCCCTTCCCTCAGCTGGCTGGATATTTGGATTAGGATTAGTTTGAAATGGTATCAGTCAGAGCTGGGGTTGTCACCTATTCAGGTCACATGGCGCGATGGATGGAGGAGGGGTGGGTGCTTTTAGGGGGTCGGGTGGGACCAATAGTGGTCTTGCCTGACTGTCACTTTGGATTAGCTTTCTACTGAGGAAAAGCCAGTTTTTCCCTCTCTGTGTTGTCAGTGAAATGTCACGCTGCATGCGACTTCGTGTCAACCCAGAACAACCATTTTGCCTCCAGTTCAGAATCTAAATAGATGCTCACAGTAAACTCCCATATGCAAGAGAGACTGTGCTGTCTCAACCCATTAAGCAAGTCTCCAGTGATCAAATTCTGCATGGCTGTTGTCCTCATTAAGAAGCATTACTGGGATATTTAACCCTTCATCTCGTTCGGTGTGATGAGTGAGACAGTGGGAGACAGTGCCATGACTTCTCTATCATTTCATGCACTCGTCTATTATTCACATCAGACAGAAAATGATTCAGTTGTTGTTAGTGCTTTCTCACTGTCAGTAATTGCATTTTCTCAGTGAGGCTATTTTTTTTAAGGTTTTATAATGTGCATCAGCAAAAAATAATTATGGTAATATGTATATCGAGTGGTTGCAGAATCAGAATACAAAGATGACAGAAAAGTACCTAGCAGAACAATAATAGGCCATAAAAAAATCATGGTGTTTTATATATTGTCCAAGCAGAACCAAAAATAGCACTGCATTAGAACGCAGGAGGCTTTATTAGTGAGGGTGTGTGTATTCAGGCACTAGACACAATGATTCAGTGGGTCCAGTTCAACTCTCAGATCTGTGAAGTTGAAGGCAAAACTTTCACAACAATTCAAAAGCAATCACAACGGCAGTTATTTTATCTTTCGTTGCAATAACCACAAGGTAAACAGGGCCGTCACTTTTTATTCAAAATGCAAACATTAGTTAAAATGTAGGCAAAAATCAAATATCTAAACTGAAATGACCTGTGTGAATTCTAATATTACAGTCCACTACAGTCTAAGGTTACTCTGGAGCGTTTGAACTAATTTGCTTTGTAGTCCAATTTGACCTATTGCATGCCCTGTTGACCTATCATTAAACTAAGCAATGAGTAAAAATGAAGGAAGACACTAGCAAGCAAAGCCATGCTGTTCGGATAATCACCAGACCAAAGTATCTGAGAAGCAGTGTGTGGAAGTAAGTTGGCTTCTTCACTGTCGATGGCAAAATTACAAAGATAAGGCTGCTTGTGAATTATGTTCCAAAACAAATCAGGTGCCAGTTTGAATTTGTCCAAACTTGATTTTTCTTTTTGAAAAAGTAACACCACAAAGTAATCTAACAGGAATTTTGCCCGTTCACCACAGTGTTTTGCCATTTGACGCTGTAATTCAGCAAAAAATCTAGCCAATTTCTTTGCTGGTCTTTTGTCAAAGTCTGTTTCCCCTTCGAATAGTGTTTCTCCTCTTGTTAAAATAGTGTTTCCCGTAGCACCCCCATCAGTGGTTGGGGTTTGGGCTCATGTTACATCGTGGCATAAATAACAGGTGAGGGTTAGTGCAGCGTTGGGGTGCAGTTAAGCAGCTCATAAGATGACTGTTTGGGGTTAGGGTTAATGTTTGGTTCAGATTTAGGGAAGAGGAAACACACATTGATAGGGGAACAGTCTTCGACACCACACCGGAACCGCTACATTGGCATCCTCGGTGTGTGGTGAGACCGGCCTCATTCAAATGAATGAGGTGTTTTTCATGCACAGTGAATATTTTCAGCGTTAAATCATTTTCTTTTTAATTCAATGTTAAAACAGCGTATTATTTCAAGCAATGTCAGTTAATCCTCACAACACTTCACTCCTACCCACCAGGATTCTTCTCTGCTGTTGAGATTTTACAGCTTGGATTTCAAAACTGATTTTACACATTTCTGCCTCAATTGAAGTCAACCTTTTCATGGACTGGACCTTGTGCAATAAACAAAGATTCATGGGATTTATAAAGGCAATATCTTTATTCACTAAAATTCCCTCACATTTCACGTCTTTGTCTGGCAACCATGGAAACCAAGTCATTTCTCCTCACACTCCTGCAGACGTTTTAGTGAGAGATGTTCTACTGCAATGTCTAAAAAAGATGACCTTGGTTGCTTTTTCTTTCTTTGTCCTCCATCAACACTTTTCTCACTCATCTCTTTTCCACTCTATCTCGCCCTTATCACTGACTCACTTATCACTCTCACTTTTTTTCTCCTCTGTCTGCCCTCTACCTCCATCTCCTGCTTATATCCACCCCCATCCTTCACACACACATACACCTCTCTCTGATTTCTGTCCACCCAGCACCAGTTAGAGAGGAAAGACAGCCAGAGCAGCTCCCAGCACAGTGTGTGCAGCCATCGCAGCACCCACACCGATTCTCCAAGCCACCCACCCTCTGCCATGCCCAGTGAGGCTGTGGCTCCCACTCCTGCTGCCCCCACCCAGCCTCTGCCAGGCCTGCCCCCTCAGGACCCTGCAGATGGCACCCTCACCCTTCAGAAGAAACCAGACCCCTTTAAGATCTGGGCGCAGTCCAGGAGCATGTACGAGAGCCGACGTGAGTAGAATCCAGTTCTATCTTATTTTAAGAATTTCAGGGTTTTGCTGACTTAATAGTTTAAGAGCGTTTAACCTTCTGAACGTGTGAATGTGTTCTGTCGTTCTGTCGTTCTGTTATTTCTTCTGCATTTATAGTAAGCTCTTTGTGTTTTTTAAAAGGTCTACTGAATGGTTTTGGGATTAGACATAGAGGTCAGGCAAAATGTGTTTCAACAGATAACTGCTAGGCTGATTTCTTTGAACTATTATATCCACTGATTGAATAGTCAGACCTTTTTTGATGAAGTGAAAACTTCAGTGTTCACTGCTCAGTGTGATGACCACAGGGCACATCTCTCTCTGTGTGTGTGCATTTGCGTCTGTTAATGCCTTTTTTGTGTTTGCTAAACAATTGTGTGCTTACGGAGTTTAACTTATCTAGTGACAAAAGGTGTGTGTGTGTGTGTGTGTGTGTGTGTGTGTGTGTGTGTGTGTGTGTGTGTGTGTGTGTGTGTGTGTGTGTGTGTGTGTGTGTGAGAGTAAGAGTAAGAGTGAGAGAGAGTCATACGCACACACAGTTTTTTGCCAGCATTTCTACTGAAAGGAATACAAAGAACAGCACGTACTGTATGTGTGCACAGCATCCAGTATGGAGGGACAACCAACAGTTCACCTTTTAAACCACTTTGCTTTGAAGTTTAAAACTGACCACACTGACATTATCAGCAGCCAAACAGCTTGTCTCACACACTGTTTAGTCACTGGAACTACAGAGTATCCAAAACACAAAACTGGAACACCAAAAAGTAGGCAGCCTCTCTGTAAAACTCCTCAATATCATTTGCAGTCATGGCCTATTCTTGCATTATTCATAGGGAACCACAGTAAGGGTGTCGAACCACTTATTTTCTGAGGAGATTCTGAGAGGGAGGATGGATCCTCCAATATAACTGGCTCACTCTCCTCTTCTGGCTGAATTACATCTTTCAGACCTCCTGTACTCGTACTGGTGGTGATAATTAAGAGGAGACTAGGTCTCTATATGCTGTGAAATACGATTCTATGCTGTAAAAGATTTCATTGTGATTGTAGAGAGGTAATCTCTATGGGAGGACTGCTGTGTTAGTTTGTTGCACACTTGTGACTGTTGCAAGCCAGACGTGCGGGTCGTGCTCATGCCGTGCGTTGCAGTGTTGGTTAATAATCATGGCTGCCTGTAGAATCTAGGACTGTTGCTGATTAAATATTAACTGGGCCCGTAGAGGGCTGCTTTAAGCTGCGGCTGATTGGTATATCTGTTTGATAACCCCTGAAGGAGCTGCAGCCCCTTTTTGTGTCAGAGGGGGAGGAGGGGGAGACACAATGAAACAAGAAAGGGAGAATGAGACAAAGAATGACAAAGAGGCCCAGATTCTGGGTCTGTATTTTCATGGGTATTCATGTGCATGCTGCCACATACACTCTTGAATTTGTGAGTAGTTGCATCCATGCATCCAATGAGAGGCACTAGAAGAGCAATATTTCAGTGTCAGGACAGTATGACTGAAAGGTGAGCCTTTCGGGAATTTTGCTTCCCTCAACGCTTGATGTCACCTGTCCCATGATGCAGCACACAGCTGCTCCTCTTACTGTTAGTTTACTTTGATCACTACTCTATAGACACGGGTCAGCAGAGGGTTAATTACAAGTCTAGCCGCAGCAGTTTAAATCACACCGAGCGAGTTATCGGGGGAACCGGAGAGCTGAAGCTAATGGGTTCACTACTAGCCTTGCGTGGCAGGCGTGCAGACAGCAGGCAGTGCAGGAAGAAATGGCCTGCGCCTCCTGTGCGGACTGGCCCTGTGGGCTGAACAGACTGACACCAAATTGCCTGTGTCCTCCTCCACAGTCTGCTCTGTCCATGGCGAGATGCAAATGTGTGTGTGTGTGTGTGTGTCAGTGTGAGTGTGAGATTGTAAGCAGGAGAAAGATGCTTCAAATCGATGCGTGTACGAATGGTTTGGTTATAAATTTAGGCCAATAATAGGGATCAACATTGAGTAACATTTCCGATTGCAGTATGACAAGGTCACAGCATGAGACTTTGTAGCCTAGTTTGTGGTCTCGTGACGTCACGTGAGAACAAGAAGCCAATCTGCTCAACAAGGCAGGGCTGAGGCGAGGCAAGGAACAGCTGTTGATCTTGCCCGCTCTCATTCTGACACTAATAGAAAAGCAAATACCTTATTGATCAGCGATAACACAACTGGACATGGATTTGTTATAATTAGACAAAACAGGACTGAACTTGTTGATTAGAGAGCAAGCATTCACTGATTAGCCGACAAAGATGTTAATCAGTCAGGTCTATGGGCGGTTTGGTGGTTGATCTCCATGGGGTCTTCTCACGGTTCCTCTTGTGTATTTCAGTGCCAGATTGCCAGGAGCAGGACATTTTCCTTTGGCGGAAGGATACAGGCTTCGGCTTTCGCATCCTGGGAGGAAATGAGCCCGGGGAGCCTGTAAGTATCCCCCCACCTTTGAATCTCATCAATAGTTTATTGAAACAGCTGATGAATTCATAGATTAAAGTATACATACACAATCTTACACCTCATCCATACTACTGCTGATCTCCGAATGCTCTGTCCTTCTTCTTAGTGTACTTGTTTTGTTGATTTTGTTTGTCTTTCCTTTTTCCTCCTGCTTTTCTGTTTAGTGCCACCTTTAAAACAGAGTAGCACAAACTCCTAACCCCTCACTCTCTCTCTAACTGGAGCTGTTGCTCTCTGGAGGATCATATAGACAGCTTGTTAAGAGAGGCAAAAAGCCTTACCCACCAATCCTTCTGGTTGTGCGCCATATATTTGTCTTAAAAGGAGGGAGTAAGGGGGGGAGTGGAAGGCAGATATTGAGGAACAGAGGGAAATAAAATAGCAGCAGGCTTCAGGTCTACCCCACAGGAGTTGGCGCTTGTTGTTTGTGCCAAAGACAGTAGTTGGGTGCTTGTTTCTGTCAGAGCTGTGTGTACACTCCCACACAATGCCTAAAGCACACAAGCTTCTGCATGGTCCCAGTAGGCTGCACTGGCCCTCTCGGTTTCTCAGAATGTCAGCCACAAACACCATAAAGTAATGCAACAATAGTCTCTGAAACGCTGCTGTGTTTAACAGACTCAGACTCATTTAAACTGAGAAGGAGATAAGTCACACTGAGCCATAATATCATAACTATAAAGCATAATACAATCATGCATTGTGTGTGCTCGCCTTTTCCAGATCTACATCGGGCACATAGTGAAGTACGGGGCAGCAGATGAGGACGGGCGCCTGCGGTCGGGCGATGAGCTCATCTGTGTGGACGGCACGGCGGTGGTGGGCAAGTCTCACCAGCTGGTGGTGCAGCTGATGCAGCAGGCTGCCAAACAGGGCCATGTCAACCTCACTGTCAGACGCAAGAGCCCCGGATACGGAGGTGATGACAGGTTTACATAAAACGTGTGCATGTGTGATCATACATGTGTCATGCTCGGTCACAGGCATGTTACAGCAACAAAACGTACACTGTTTGCTTTTCCTGACATGAATACTTTCATGAAAAGTTGTAGAAATACATTGTGGTACTTGTCTAACCAGTCTGTTCTCTTCCTCCGCATCCTCAGTGTCAAAAGGAGAAGGTGACGTCCCTCCATCACCGGCCTCCTCCCACCACAGCAGCACCCAGGCACCTAGTCTGACAGAGGGCAAGCGGACCCCCCAGGGGAGCCAGAACTCGCTCAACACTGTCAGCTCTGGCAGCGGATCTACCAGTGGCATAGGCAGCGGCGGCGGAGGTGGCAGCGGGAGTGCGGTGGTGCCTGCCTCCCTGCAGCCGTACGACGTGGAGATCCAGCGCGGAGAGAACGAGGGCTTCGGTTTCGTCATTGTGTCATCTGTTTCCAGGCCTGACGCTGGCACCACCTTTGGTAAGTGAGGCAGAGATGGAGCTGGAGCTAGCTGAGATTGACAGGATCTTTTATCCAGTGTGACATGAGAATTTGTTTTGTTTACTATGGGTTGACTCTGTTTGACTTCAAAGGATATCATGGTTCAATTTAGACTTTAATCTGACTCAACAGTTTGATTGTTTGGGCATTTGTAATCTGTATTGGTGCATGTTTCTATAGATCATTATTTTTCCCTGTGATTAATTTACTATCTGTAAGCAGCATGAACAAATAACTTAAAATATAACACCATTTAACATTTACCATAGGGATCTGTCAGGGTTCACCAAGTTAAATGTAAAACTTTCTAACAGCTTTTTAATACCACAGAGAATTCAATGCTTGCTTCAAAATCATACTAACGTAGGATGGAAAACCAAGAATGATTTATCTTTATATCCCACACAAAGTAAAAATTATTAACTAATATAATTTTATGATAAAATTAGCATTTACCCATAATGAGACAATGAGCTTCCTATAGCCACTGTAATACTTTCTCTACTTCTAATGGTGCTGACCGAAACTCCACTAAAAAGGATTGAGCAGCATCCTGCGCGCACAGTTACCTTTGGATACAATCCCATTTTAGTTTATAGCCATATAATGTCTTATGAAAGCTTGCAATCAGATACAGAAACATTTTATAACCCCCATTTCTACCTAAGGCAGGTAAGAGAAAATATTCAAGACTTTTGAAAATTAAATTTAAGAGTGAGAGTTTTTACTCTCTTGTAATGCCTTTTTTTTTTTTAAATCATGAAACTAAATTCAAAAGTTTTTTAAAGATTTTTCAAGACCTGCAGATACCCAAAGCAATTTAATCTAAAAAAAACCTGAGAGCTGGCGCATTAAAACAGCACCAGTCTCCAACACATACTCCAGACTCAAGACACACGTCCACAGAGTTCATAAATGCACCACTGAGAGAAATGACTGATGCCATCTCCTGGCAGAATTACAGTATTTTTACAGTTACTCCTCATTGAGTTTCCTCCACTTTATGAATAGCAGGCCAGTGGCGTTTGACAGGAGTTCACTTAGTGCCACAGACCGAGGTCAAAAACCCACTGCCATGAGCTTGGGGATAAAGAAATCTCTTCGCGTGCTGAACGCACCCCCTCGGGATCAGGCTGGCTACAGCTTTATCACAAACACCATCATCACAGATTCATGCCTCACAGCTGCCCCCACCAATTCATTCAGCATGTAATTGGAGTCTCCTCAGCACAGTCCATAGCTGTCTATACCGTTTACGCATTACTGCAAAAACAGCAGAATTGCATGAATTAAAGTTGCTCAGGCATTGATGAGTAATTGTAGATGTTGTCCTCGAACAAATTTGGTATTAACCTCCGAGTGATGAATTTCCAACAACAATGTCATTCCAAGGTCCCTTGTATAGTTAGCCATTATGATGATGTACTGTGGTGTGTCACAGGCAAAACACAAGAATGGATGAGACGCTGACTGCCCAGGGAAAATTTCATTGATCCCATGGGCTAATGGTGTTGCTCTGCAAAATGCAATGCAAGAAAATTAATGTATTATTTATAGTGACACCAGTGACAGTGCTAGTCAACAACCGTGTCTAAACGTCTTCTAGACTGTTGAGGTTCTTGTTTTTGCTGCTGCCGAACCGCGTTCCCCTGCTCTGCTCCGTCACTATTCCTCTCGGGAGGATGAGATGAATGGACTTTGAGCTTTCATGTGCTGAAGCATCCTACACTCACTCTCCTTACGTATTCCTACCATGTGGGATATGAGCTGAAATCTGACAGAGGAATGTGTATTACCAAAAGAAATAAATAAATTAAGTACACGGCACTGAGGATTCTTCCAGGAGTACTAAATGTTTTTTAGGTCTTGGAAAGGTAAAGCATTTTCAGCTGATTCAATCTCCCATACACCACGGATACATAAACCATTTTGCTCCAGTCCAGCAGGGCCCATCCCCCTCTCATCCCATCCTACTATGACCTGGGGTCGGTGTTGTGCTTAGCAGATTAGGTATTAAATCCTGGGAGCTTGCCACACCCTGTAATGTTCCATATCTCATTATTTAGACGGAGTGACAGGATACAAGTACGTTTTTCAATCAAGACAGAGGCAGAGTAGCTGTGAAGTAAGGTGATGTAATAAATATGGATGCTGCAAAAAGAACCGGATGGAAGGGGGAGCACAAGGAGGAGCAGAGATGAAGGGTGTGAGATGGAGGGAAGGCGAGGAGAACTGGAGATCCTGAGGGTGCGTTCAGGGCTTCTGTGTAAACAAGATGTGCAGTATTGAACACTGTCACTCAGCTGCAGATTGTATGACTTGCAGTGCTCGCATTGACCACGATAAGCACCATATATAGGCTATAGGCCTCACATCTCACAACAATCAACAGAGTGCTCCTTTTTTACAAATCCTCACAATTTTCTGAGCTGGCCAAGATCCCACAGCTCATCTTCCTGAACGGTGCAAACTGCACCAACGACTGTGTGCTCATTGATCATAGGCAGGGAGGTATGTGTTAAGGGGGGTGGCAGTCATGATGCTATGACCAGTGTATTGATAGGCTGTCAAGCATTAGTCACAGAAGGCTCTGACCAGTGGCATATGATTCAGTCCATTGATTAGCACGTCAGACGATGGGGGTAGAGAACATCTTCTGCATATTCCCAAAGAGCCCATGAATTTAGGTTTTGACATTACACTGTTTTTCCTCCTCCTTTCTGACGCATGTAGTATTTTTGCATGTGTGCTGACTGCGACATGTTAATGTAGGATGTGCACACAACTTATTGGTTTTCTCTGGGATATGGTGATTGTGGATAATTAATCTTTCTTCTCTTCTTTTTCTCCGTGTTTCCTTTCTGTCCTTTCCTTCTTATTGAATATAAATCAATATAACAAACAAATAATCTCGTCAATCAAATCACCACCACACCTCTACTTCTAAAACACTAAATATACATGCAAACAAACACATATGTTAATACAAAAGCTGGAAATGCTTGTGTGGCCATGCCCCACAAAATAGGCCGCATCATTGAGGGCAGCCCGGCGGACCGCTGCGGGAAGCTGAAAGTCGGGGACCGAATATTGGCTGTCAACGGCTGCTCCATCACCAACAAGTCACACTCGGACATTGTCAACCTGATCAAGGAAGCCGGGAACACAGTCTCGCTCAGGATCATCCCTGGTGATGGTAAGGCTTTTGGCTTCCAGCCTCACATGGCTGTTTCATAATGCAGCATGATGTGACTTATTCATGGATATGGTGGGAAGAAAAGGGCACTGCTGCTTTTCACAGGCAAGACCACTTTTCATCAGGGTGTGAACCTTGGTATCTCGGAGAGTGAGTCACCGAGTAGGAGTAAGGTGAAGTTGCCCCCAGAAACTACTGTGGTACTTCCATAAGTCTTCTCTCTCCTCTCTGTTTTTTTTTTTTTTGTTTATTTTCTTTGCTAGATAACTTGCCATTTGCAATATTTTGTAAGTTAGAAAGGATTATAAACACTGCTCACATTTAATCAAGTGCTTCCTGTTGGTGTTTATCTTTTCGGTTTAGTTCAGGGAAGGAAATAGAATTGCATAATATCTCAGCACAAGCTGGTTATTGCAGAAGATCTGAAATGCCTAAATAAAAACAAACCAGACTAAGAAATAGAGTTAAATACACTGCACATTGTTATATGTAGTTCAGTTTTATCTATGCATTTACTGTGTTATAATTAAATGAAAAAGATATGCTATATGGCACTTATTTGGAGCCTGTCCCAGCTGATATTGGGCAAAAGGCAGGGAACACCATGGACATGTTGACAATCCATTAATGTTGCCGCATTAAAATCAAATCACAACCAAATCATAATTTAAAAAAAAGTGAAGAGGTTCATTACATTTCAGTGTTGTCCAGCAGAGAACAGAATAGACCTGCCAATATTAAATGCAAAGCACTGTCATTGGTTTTCATGAGGAGGTGCAAGGGGGCTTTTTATTGTTTTTTTAAATGAAGACACATTGTCCATGCCAAAATGAAAAATAGTCAACTGTCCAATCACAGCTTTGGGGCATGACTCAAAGGTTTAGTGTCACTGATGGCAGCATACATAAAAAGAAAATAATGTGTACTGCACTTAACCTTATTTGTACTGTGCATATTTGGGCATTTTAAATCTTCCACAGTTTTTGATCCAAAGCTCCACATTTTGGGAAAAATGTCAAATGCTGTAACAAGGGGGGCCTGTTACTAACTGAGCCACTTGTCAACCAATGAACACTGAGCAGAGCTATGCAGCACTATCTTCCATAGAAACAGAAATTGAAGCTAAATAAGGCTGGAGGTGAGAGAGGTGAGATCACACTCACTCGCTCTCCCTCTTTCACACACACACACACTCTCTCTCACACACACTCTCACTCACACACACACACACACACACTCTAACTCAGAGGCTTGTGTATCTGTATGCCAATGCAAGGTTTCCCAGTAGAAAACATGTCATGGCCTTATAAAATTGAAATGATGGCATTTATTAGTCCACCTTATTCTCATTTCAGATTTCACAAAAAGATGTGTGAGGTTGTAGAAGGCTGTTCACCTCAGAAAGACGCGGTGCCGAGAAGAGGTCATATCTTTTCTAGTAACGAGGGGAAACTGGCAGAACTGTACTCCTGCCAGTGTCAGTGGAAGCTAATGTGTGCTGCAGTTTTCTTGCTGGTGATAATATGGAATTAAAGAAAGGCACGAAAAGACAGTTGTCTTTGTATTTTTCCCTTCCTGGAATAGCAGATGAAACAATGATGCAAGTCATGAGTTGTTGTTGTTGTTTTTTTTTTTTGTTTTTTTCTTTACTGCAGTTTTTTTTTGTGCAGTCGGGCCAGTGTTGTCCATGAGCAAATGGCAAATGACAACATCACAGGCAGTTAGCATCAGGTTGAATAGAGTAGCCTGCGGGCGGTTCAGGGGACTCTTCTGGACAGTAACATTTTGTTCTCCAGAGTGTCTTTTGAAAACGGCTACAGGCAAATGCGTTTAACAAAAGCAGTCATTTCTAGTTTTGTGGTTTCTTTTATTTTTTTTTATTTTATTTTTCTCCGTTTCTTTCCAGAATCTTCCAATGCTTCTCTGCTGACCAATGCTGAGAAGATAGCTACCATCACCACCACACATACACCTCAACAGTCCACAGAGTTACGGTAGGTGATGATGCGTAATTTTTTATTTTTTTTATTTTTAAACAAGCACAAATCCAACTCTCTTTCTAGAAAATATTCTTAAAACGCAGCACTGTGTGTCTTCATATGAGTTTCTCTTTTTCAAAGGAATAACTCAAAGTCGAAAGGAGCACCTCCTCCTCCACCCACACAAACTCAGACAACACAGGTAAGAAAAGACGTTTTCACTACACTCACATGACTAATGATCATCTGGGTTTTACATCAATACAAACGTTACCAACTATCAGTCACGTATCATAACACAGACTATAGCAATAAACAGCTGAACACTACTGATCATAAGTCTATGTAAAGCCTTTTTTTTTTATCTGAGTTGTCAAATAATGGCGCGCATTAGTCTTTCATAGTGACAGAAATATTGTGTAAAGAATGTAAAAAGAGAACTAGATATAGAAGTTCAATTATGGTCAATCACAACGAGAAGAGGGTGTCAACGTCAAATTGTTGGTTTCGGAGAGTTACACAAGTTGTTGGACACAGCTATTCAACCGTCTGAGCAGCAAATCTGATGAAGCTTACTGACGAAATGAACATCCAATGTCGGCACTGCAAATATCTGCATACATAACATATATGCAGGGATAGCTACACTTGCGCACTCTGACACAGTAGAGTTAGGAAAGTGTACGTTAAGTATGAAAGCATCATAGATTTAGACAAGCTCAGTCCCACTGCAATTAAGATAACCAGTGTTTACCAGAAGAGAAAAAAAGCATAAGTCAACAAATAGTAAATCCTTAAGTTTCACAGATAGCAAGATTAGCATGGTTTTCCTTACTCCTTACTTGAATTGACCTCTTTTGTTGATCTTAAAGTAAAGGTTCCACGGTATCAGTGAAATCTGACATTCAAATGTGAGTCAGAAGCTTAATTTTGAGTAAAGCTCTGGACCTGTGAGAACTAGAGAAAAGGATTGTGGGGGAGACCATACTTCTCTTGGGAGGGAACTTTTGAGGAGTATGGTAAGTTTTGGGTCCAGCCCTTGTGCTGCCCTTGCTTAGTGATCTGTACCCTGCTCACAGGCTCACGCGGCATTAATTATTCATGCATTCCGAGGTATTGTACTGCCATTGACATTTTGTGAGTTTTTGTGGGACATGGCTTGATTAGTCCTGACGTGTGGACTCACCTTTTGACTCCCCTGTGCACCATGGATTAGTCACTCCTCCTCTCTGGTCTCTCTGTGACTTTCTCTTTATCGCTTCTTTTCTATCTCACAGGATGCCGAGTTCTACTCTGTGGACCTCGAGCGTGACAGTAAAGGTTTCGGCTTCAGCCTTAGAGGTGGACGGGAGTACAACATGGACCTGTATGTGTTGAGACTAGCGGAGGATGGGGCTGCTGTCAGAAATGGAAAGATGAGGGTATGAAACAATTAAAAACTGACTTTTTCTCTAATAAATCTAAAGATCTGGACGGAAGGTCTATACTGCCCAGCAAAGCCAAAGCACAGAAACAACAAACAGTACTACTAAATTTTATCAAGAGCAGATTCTGATTTCGTTTTTGGTGTTTCATGTCAAGTTTACAATTCAAAAGAAAACAGTATCTTAAATGTAGAGTTAATACAACAGACAACTAAAACAAACAAACAGTCAACTGCACACAGCAAAAGCAAGAGAGCCAGATCCGGTTAAACCTAGATGGTGAGACAGCCGCAGCTAGCCTTGGCTAAAGCTAAATTTGCATACAATTTCCCATTAGCTGCTTCCTTTAACTGAAATATATTCATTCCGATGAACTAACATTTTGGTTATATTGAATTCAGTTCGATATACAACATAAATAAGGTAGTACCTCAATCCATCATGGCATTATATTGCTTTCAGGGTAATTATTAACAGATGGTAAATGGAAAGCTACAAAGTTTATCTAGTTATTCTAGAAATGTTAAAAGCTTTTTTTCCTCAACTCGGCATTTCTTTAGTAACTGCTTTCTGCGTTTGTAGAGCATTATAGCTTTTCCTTTCTTTGCACACTATTGATGAGAAATCATTATTAGCTTGAGAGATAACCTAGCCTCTCTTCTTTTAGGTGGGAGATGAGATCCTGGAGATTAATGGTGAGAGCACAAAGAACATGAAGCATTCACGTGCCATTGAACTGATCAAGAACGGTGGTCGGAGGGCGCGGCTGGTCCTCAAACGGGGAGATGGATCTGTACCTGAATATGGTAGGTAAACATGTTGCAAATGTTTTTCTCCTCTTCCTGCAAATAAACTGCTAATGCCAGCATTGAAATCTTATTATTGATGCAGCTGTACACACTGCAGACTAGAATTAAGCTTCTTATCTGCTTAGTGCACCACCGGGACATATTTTCATTTTTTAACTGATTATCATGAATGTTATTACTGCAAATGATAAACATTTAACAGACACACTTTCTGATCCGTTAATTTAATTTAACTGCCTGTCAGGGTTTCAGCACTAGATTGAACTCTCAGATATTACTGATCAATAAAGGAACGGCTGCCACAAAAGCTTGTTCAGTGATTTTTACTCGATTGGTTCTATAGTTATATTCCCTCCCAAGAGCTGCATGCTCTGCTGAGAGATTATTCCGCTCACAGTTTGAGTCATATTGTTGTATTGCTCAGCATTATTTTCTGGTTTATCCTGGGTTTAATTTTCTGACACTTTTCCACCTCTCAGATGGGTTTTTTTGTTATTATATAAAGTGCAATGTTTTCTTGCCTTTCACAACAAACACCTTCTCTCTATTAAGATGCACTGTAAAACAGCCTCTTGTCTGTTTTATTTGTCTTCTCCTCTCTATTCCTACTTCTTTCTCTCTGATTGTCTCTTGTTGCTGGGCTCTTCCTCCTCTCTCCAGCGATGATGGCTCCTCATCTCGCTGTTGGTACAATGAGGAATGACAAGATGGGAGAGCCCTGTTTCTACCTAATGGGCCAAAATCAGACCACGGTTTGTAGCCAAAAGTCTGTCCCAATCCACTCTCCCTGTCATCTTTGTCCTTTCGGTTCTATCCACCCTTCCTTCCAGCTCATCCCTACCTGCATCCCACTTGGTGTGTCTGCGCGTTGGGTGTGTTTACGTAGTGTACTTGCTTTATGTCTTGCCATGCCTGAATTTGAACTTACTTGTTTAACTTTTGTGAATCCGTACACGAACAAATCCTTCCCCTTCTGCCAGCGTCAGAACACATATTTTTTATGGGACTAATATAATGCCACTGCTCATCACATGCCGCTGCCATAGAAACCTGTCTCTAATTTGACAGACCTGCAGCCAAACAAACTCTTGTTTTTGTTTTTATTGTTTTTTTGCTTTTGGTTTGTTCTTCCCAATGATGCACACTGAGTTGTTCACCATTTTGTTTTGAATGATTTCCTAGGTGCCTGCTGTGTCATTGATAACCCCTGCCCTACACTTGCCGATGTGTTGCACCTGCTGTTGTTGCTGACATCACCTTGTTATCACCTGCAGCCCTGTAGAGAAAATATATTGAAGTGATTTATCACTTCAATGCAATTTATGTGTATAGATGTTAAACAGAATCAATTTAGATGTGTTTCTGGGGATATATGCAGCATATGAAAGAGCACATGTATGCATGATTTCCATAAATCTCTGCATTGACCTGCTGTCACGTCAATGCAAGAGCTCACATGAACCAACAAGGAAGGTCATGTCTGCTGAACACAATAAATATCACGTCATTGATGTTAAACTTTTCCTCAACCGCCGATTCTTATGAGGTATTTCTAGTCAACAAGCTTCTCCTCCTTTCTTTTCTCCTGCAGACGGCAGCAGTGACAGGCACCCTCCCACACCCGGGGCACAAAACACTCCGGAAGTGAGAACGCTGCCACCCAACAGCCGATATCACACCTCATTGGAGTCCAGTTATCCACCAGACCTTCACAAACCATCACGCCAGGAGGAGGCTGCGCGTGGCCGAGACAGGGACAGGGACAGGGCTGGGTCAGATCAGATGGACTACCAAGGCCGGCAATTTAACCCCCACCATCATCACACTTGGAATAACAATCACAGTCAAAGTACCCCCAGACAGCAGTCTCCAGACAACAGTATCAGCAGTAGCAGTGGCAACAAGAAGAGCCGAGGCCGCAAAGTCAAGAAGTCAGAGTCGGAGAGCGGCATCTCTAAACTCCTAAAGACTCTGAGGAAAGACAGCTCGGGGAAGAAGGCTGCAGCTGCTGAGAAACTGAGGGGACGAGAGCTCTCAAGCAGCAGTTCTACTTTGGACGGGAGGTTTCGTCCGCAGCGACGCGGCTCCCTTGACCGCTCACCAACCCGAAAGCGCGCCTCATCTCCTGATCGCCGGCGGGCCAAGTCGATGGACCGCAGGGCAGAGCGAGCACATCGGGACCATACACCTGAGAGGGAGTACGATGATGGAGGGTTCCTCGCAGTCACTCCTGAACGCAAGTTCTATGAGCGGAGGCTCCTCAAGGACTCACAGATGGCTGGGCGAGTCAGGGAGACCACAACCCCTGAGCGCACCAACAACAACGGAGATTCCTTGTCTCTTTCCAGGGGCCGTACTTGTGATAGAGCCACGAAGAACGGAAACCTCCTGAGAGACTCTTCCTCAGAGAGGACGGAGGAGAGATATCGGCTGAACGGGACACCGGAGAGACGATACAGAGTGGAGCGGGACTCTTCCCCTGACAGCACCTACAGCCGGGACGAGCTGAACTATGCAGCAGCACCCAGACTGAAGGAATATTACAACATGATGAAGAACAACGCTGCACACAACAATGCTGCCTACAACAACACAGGCCATAACAATAACACAGTAGGTCGCAGCCCAAACCAGCTCCCTGAGCCCAAAAGAAGGCTGTACAAAGAAAGCCCCAAAGACCTCAGCATCTAGAGCAGAGCAGAGATCCCCCTCGCCACTCTCTCCTCTATCTGTGCAAACTACAGTATGTACCATACACTGGAATTGGACTTCTGAGGATACTAACTCTTGTGCTTTATTTGGTCAACTGGTGTATTGATTGATTTGATTGACTTAACTACTTGTGATCCCAGCCAGAGATTGATAAAACAGCAGGAGTACAATCCTTCTATCAGTTCATACTGGTTGTTTTGTCATTGTTATAGTTATTTTGAACATAACAGAGGTTGTTGTACTATAGTAAAAGGTATTGTATGTGCCTGCATATGAAATCAGTGATATTGCTTTTTGTAGGCATTGCTGAATCTAAATATTTGTTCCCTCAGAGGTATGAAACATGCTTCCAGTTGTGGTAACTTCTAACTAACTACTAAGCTTGTTTTCAACTTGTTTTTAGATGTCTTTTCCATTCCTGAATCGCTTTACTGAACAAACTATAGCACAAGACACTGATGGTTCACAAGAACTGTGAAAATCACGTTGGACTTAAGGCAAAAATCTAAATTTAAAATCTGATGGTAAAACTAGAGTGATGATTATATAAATAATATATGACTTTTTTGCTCACTATTTATTTTTTAATTTGGCACATAATCTTGAGCAAGCTTCGTAAAACCTTTAAGGACCAAGGTAGAAGTGCACACTGTACCTGGGAAAGCATGCTGTACCCTTACTTGTGTTGCATCGATGAAATGTGTGGCAGCTCACCGCCCTTTGCCTAAATACACTCAACCCACCTCTGAAATTAAGAAAGGAATCAGACAACTGGTGTGAAAATTGGCAATGGGGTTATTAGTTTCTCCCTTTGAGTAGGATTATAAAATAACTTCAATACTCTGGCCCTTTGTTCCTTAGTGTGTACTGATGTAGCTGGGAAGGAACCTGACTCACTTTCATCTACAGGCAAAATTGATCCAGTAGACTCTCTGTTGTGGGAAAATGGGAGTTATCTAAATTTGTTGCTCATCTAAATTTCAATTACGTACTTTAGATGAGTCTGCATTATGCCACAACACCAGCTTAAAGTTGCCATAAAATATGATTTTTCAGATATGCCAAAAAAAGAAGTTAAAAAAAAAAAAAGTTTAAAACAAACAAACGTGTAAATTATCCCTGTGCAAGATGCATGTGTAAATTAAAGTGTAGTTTAAC
Source organism: Seriola dumerili (assembly GCF_002260705.1). Taxonomy (NCBI): domain Eukaryota; kingdom Metazoa; phylum Chordata; class Actinopteri; order Carangiformes; family Carangidae; genus Seriola; species Seriola dumerili. The sequence goes on along the minus strand of NW_019174298.1, from coordinate 2,282,929 downwards.
CACTTTATCTGATAGATCTGAGTGAGAATAATCGATAAGGAACATGCGCTGTATTCCCACAGTAATTGTTAGCCCTGTCCTCATGATGATGATTTGCGCACCGACCACCTCCTGGGTCCTGACACAAAGAGCTGATGTGATTTGTTGTGTTGGTAACATATGGAGAGTCCTGGTACAGGAGACGACCAATCTGCCATGCTGAGCCATGCTGTCATGCCACTGGAGTCTGACTGCTGCTTTATAATGTGTTTTGTGTGTATTCTCTGTTTTATGTTTCATTAAAGAACTAAAAATATATTGGATAAACCACAACAAATGCATTGTTTGATCACTGTTGTCGCCATGGTACTGTATTTAACAAAAAAGAAGAAAAAAAAAAGAAACACATTTAAGAAGTTAACCTGTTGGCCATCACCTGTAAAGAATTTTTCCAATGTAACTATTAGGAACCTGTCAAGGAATAAAATGTTGCCTTTTTCTTGTACAAAAGAGAAATTTATGAAAAACCTCAGCAGTGAGGAATGTGATATTGTGTTTATATCTCTGAAATGGACCTGATGATTTATGGGAAATATGTTGATTTACTCTGGATCAGGTATGTAAAGACATTTTAAAATGAAAGACTGTATTTGGTCAATCAGAAACTGTTTGATGGTTTGAATCTCTCTCGATGGTTAGCCTGCCTTTGTATTATAAAGCACTTGTATGCAGTCTGTGTTCTTCAAGCATTATGTCTTGCAATGTGCTCCGGACATAATGCTGTCTCTGTGTTGATAAAAGCAGTACATGTATATGGGCCAATCTTTTTTATAAAACTATGCATATATAAATACTACATTGTTCATAGCTTTATTTGACCCATGAAGCTATACATAACATTAGTCTAAGTACAAGTAGATGTGGACTTATCCAGCTTCTTTCCTTGAGATGGATTACAATGTATATGTAGCTATCAAAAGAAGTCTGTGAATGCTATTTTTATTATCAAATAAAGTTTTCCATACAAATTCAAAAGGATTTCATATTTCTGCACAGCGGTTTTTCAGTAATGTCTCAAGAGAGGCTTTTGACTGTTCACTCTTTTTTATGAAATCACTCTGGTGTGTCAGTCATGGTCACGCTATGTTTTAATATGCAGCTTTAGAGACTTTTACTAAATTTAAAAGTAACATGAGAAGTCAGCAGTATGGGCTGTCAGCTGTACTGCCTTCCTTGTCTACTTTGAAAAGGTATTTCATCTTATTTGTACAACACAAAGGTATATTAGTACAAGCACTACTGCCTCCCTTCATCATTATCCTCAGTGAAACGACAGAAGCAAGCACAATTCATGTTTTTTTTTTTAATTGAAAGTGCTACAATAACAGTAATAACACCACTGATGACTGACTGTCACCTCTAATGGTACAATATACTTACAAAATACTTTTACAGGGCTTATTTTGTATTGTCTATTGGACTCCTCTAAACTTCTTATCACTGGTATCTATTTACTTTTTTCTGTGTGAAGAAAAACTTTTAGATTGCCATCTGTCAAATACCTTAATCAAAATCTTTGCGTATAATTCTGCAATGATTTTGGTTCTAAATCAAAGCAGCGAGTGATTGATTTTTTTTTCTTTTCTTAAGCTCTAAGCTAGAGCTGGAGTTCAGACTGCTTGGTGCTCAGACCGCTCCACTAGTATAATGGTTGCCATAGCTATGCACGAAGGTCATTATGTGAGAGATGTGGAGGTATTTGTTTTTCCTCAGTCTGGCATAAAGCACAACTTAGAACTGAGGAGGCGGACTCACGTCATCACTTTCTATCTCTTGTCATACCGGTTCAATTCATCCAGAGTCCAGCCTTTGAGAACTTAACATTCTGTCCATCCATCAATCAGCTATACTGCTTATCCTTTTGAGGGTCACAGGTGGGGGAGGGAGGGTACACCCTGGACAGGTCAGTAGTCTATCAGAGGGCTGACATATAGAGACAGACAAACAACCATATCTGCTCACATTCACACCTACAGGCAATTTAAAGCCACCAGTTAACTGAAACTGCATGTCTATGGGATGTGGGAGGCAACCGGAGTACCCAAGGGGGAACCCACGCAGGAACCGGGATAACATGTAAACTCTGCACAGAAAGGCCAGCCAACAGCCTTCCTCTTGCTATGAGGTGACAGTGCTTACCACTGCACCACCATGCTGCCCTCTTAGCATTCTACTAAAACAATAATGTTATAAACCTGATTAGACCTCAAACGGGTATATACTTATTGATGAACTACCTCATCGATAACTGTAGTATCTTTCCCCTCTTAGTAATGTAGAAGTCACTAAAGAGTATTGGTGTATTATAAAAGAAAACATTTGATCAACATCGCTTGTTTTCTAGGTTATGACAGCTGAAAAGAGAACTATTTTTAATCTGTTGATAAATGTTATTCAGTTATTAATTCTCCCAATGATTCTTTCAATGAAATCCTTGGGTAATACTTCAAGTTGCCCTATTAAGCATTTATAGGCCGTATAGAAAATGTATAAATCATTTATAACCCATTATAATGTAGTGGTAGACAGCTTTCAGGAAATTTTTAAGTACATATTAATTCACAGTATTTGTCAGCAATTATAACTTCTCCTATGAAAACAGTTTATGTTATCACAACTGTGTTTTACAACTGTCATTCATTATCATGTTATAATTGTTTACAAATCTATATTAATAAACGCTTCCAACTACATTATAGTGTATTAGGTTTATATGCTATATATTACTGATTCTTCTATGGGACTATATGGTTTGTGTGTGATATGATAGAAGTAGTAATGGCAGCTAAGGACTAATTGGTTACATTACATAACCTTTAGATCAAGGTGTCTCTCAGTAATACAGATTTGTTTTATCCAATAAGTCTTTGTCTGTGTTGACCTTTAATTAATGTGATTAATATTCGTCATAAGATAAAGAGTGTTGTGTCATGTGTATATTTGTCCCTGATTAATAAAGTCATAATCTCATTGCTAGGCCAAGCTCTAAGTCCAAGGTGACCTCTGATTGAAATGAGATTACAGTAGCGATGTAGATACTGCTATGAAAGAAACTCGGACTTGTTCAACATAAGTTTTTTGTGCCGTTTTAAGTCTCTGTACCATCAAGTTCTGCAGTAGAAGAGCAGTAGTCACTACAGTAATATCTCAAAAGTAGAAAGTGACTCGAGACATAAATGCATTCTGAATAGGTCATTCACATTTATTCATTTGATTAAATAAACTACAGTCATATGAACTTTGCCTCCCAAATTGTAAGTAAAACATAAACAGGATGAGTCATTTGCAAAGTGCGTTTTATTTTACGTTGCCTTGATTACATGCCTCTACATTCAAAAATAAGCCAATATCATATAGGATCCAACTGTAAAAGATAAAATTTTTCCCCTTTTCTCTCAGGAAGAAAAAGAATCTCAAGATTGTTAAGTTGGATATTCTGTACATACAGGAACAACTCTGTAATGGGCTGACCTTTCCTGCAACTGTCTTTAGGTTGAATCAACTCATTTGTAAAAATACAAAAAGGAAGTAATTTCTGTAGACATTAGCCTTCAGTCGTTTCCCGGGGGGAGCAGAAGTCTTCTTCTTGGATAGTGGATCATGGAGCCTTTGTTGACGGCCCTTTTATGCAGGAGACACAGAGCTGGAGGAGACAGAGGAGGCCTCAGTTTTGGAGGCAGTACTGGATGCTCCCTCCTCCTCCTCGAAGGGATTCTTCCCGCAGCACAAGGTGGTGATCATGCAGTGGCGGAACTGCTTGTTCATGCAGATGTAGATCATTGGATTGTAGATGGCGGAACTCTTGGCAAAGAAGGCGGGGATGGTCATGAAGACTGGTCCGAATTCAGAGCCCTGATGTGTGAAGATAAACCAGGCCACACCTGCATAGGGGCACCAACATACCAGGAAGGCGATGACCATGATTACGACCATGCGGGTGACTTCCCTCTCAGCCCTCTGGGTGGTCTCAGACTCCTGCTGGGCAGCAGCAGCCTCCTTGACAGCACAGAGCAGACGGCCATAGCAGAAGAACACGATAGTCAGTGGGACGCAGAAGTGGCAGCAGAACATGTAGATGACGAAGGACTCATTGTTGAAACCTTCTGCACGTGTGTAGTAGTCAACTCCACATGAGCACTGCATGCCTTCGGGGATGTAACGAGACCAGCCAACAAGAGGGGGAACGGCGCAAGCACTGGCCATAAACCAGGTTAAGCTCAATCCCATGATAGCATGATTCTCTCCAAAGCGGAAGTTGGCAATGGGCTTGCAGACGACCACCCACCTTTCAATAGCCAGAACAACCAGTGACCAGAGGGCAATCTCACCGCCAAGGGTAGCAAAGAATCCTTCCAGATTGCAGCCAAGACGCCCAAGGACGAAGTAGCCGTGCATAGAGGTGTACATCGTTGTGGTGAATCCTCCAAACACCATGAAGAGGTTAGCCACCGCAAGGTTCAGCAGGATGTAGTTTAGAGGGGTTCGCAGCTTCTTGTGGTCGATGGTAACGTAGAGAGTGAGGAAGTTGATGGGGAAGCCAAGAAGGATGAGCAGGAACATGTAGGCACCCAGGGCAGCATAAGCTGCTGGGTTGACAAGGTAGTACTGAGGGTATTCATAAGGACTCCGGACAATGCCGGTGGTGTTAACCATAGGGACGTAGAAATATGGTCCCTCTGTGCCGTTCATGGTTGCGGCTTGCGGTTGCGATCAGCCCTTCGGTGGTGTGTCTTCTGGCTGCTCAGGAGAGTGATGGAGAGGGACCCTGCTACAAATGGACCCAGGTGGCCACAGCTCTGGCTTTTAAAAGGCACACCTTGGATTATCACTTTCCAAATCCGTCAGCACAAAGTGATTTAGGCCACAGTTAATATCTAATCCAGCCACCACTGCAAACATAACTGACCACTCATCAAGATATTAAGGTTACACCTGCTTACCTGCTCTATCATCAAGCTATCCAATGACTGCTTATTTTAAAACTTGATAATAACATGGTACCTCATTTAAAAAAAAAAAAAAAAAAAAAGATCAGCTTTTTGTGCATCCTGGATTTGAAAGTTACCATTGAGGGCAACTGTTTTTGAGAACAGTTCAGATGTTTCCCCTTTTTTTTGCAAGTTTCCTCTAGGCGTTCCCAACTTCTTAAAACATGCAAGTTTAAGAGGACTGTCACCACTTATTTGTTCATAAATGTACATTTAGTGCCAATGTGTTTTAACTGAGTGATATACAGTGTCTCTACTGACTCCAAAGCCCACAACCCTGAATAGAGAAAAGCAGGCAAGGATAATTACTATTCATTCTTTTCCTCTCTTTAATTCTTCTACAGTTAATCTAACATTGAATGCCATGAAGTATAACTTTTTTTTTTTTTTTAAACATGAATTCATTTCAAAGTTATGTGGTTTTACAGATTTTGTAAAATATCTGCAAAAGAAGTGGGTATTTATATATAGCACTATAGTGCGTATCGAAAAAGGAATAGTACAGGACTGTCCTAGCCAGAATAGTAGCAGAGGATAACAGGCTTTGATAATTTACTAAAATATATCCTAGTCTCATTAATGTGTGCTAAGTGGCTGGTTTTCTGTGCTATATCGAATGTAGAGCAAAGGCACTGGTGTTGCTGAGTGGCTGACCATCTTAGCTGTTGGTAAAGAGCTCAGCACTTTCCTAATGGGTGTTGTATTAAAGAGATTTGGGGCTTATGGATGTGTTACTCTCACTGGCCTGTAATGGATTTAATGTTGCCGAGGGTCATTCTTGCTCAGGAGGATGTTGCTGTCCTCAGATGTGCCTTTCTTCCCTGTTTTTTTTTTTTTTTTTTCCAGATTAATGAATGGGTGGCACATCAGAATCATGAATCTATATGAACTGAAAAAAACTTGAATGAGTTACAGTATTTGTATGGGCCTCTTTAAGAGCCCATCATGGTGTCAGTAAGGGCTGATTAACAAGTATGCTTAAAGTGGCTATAATCAATATTTTTATAATAATAATGTATCAAATTAAGAATCTGCAGCTCCCTTCGACTTCAGTTTTACAGCGAGTTTGAGCTCATTGTTTAGCGGGCCGATAAGCTACTTTTTTCCCGTTGTGGGATTTTTGAGGGCACAATAATGGATACATTTACACACTCCAAAAAAATGGTGTACTAGGCAGTAGGCCTGAGTGATTTCACACAGCCCTTGACATTCATTGGACAGGACAGCAAGGATTTGACAGACTGTTCTGAAATGTTCCCTCCACATTGGCAGTGGTAACAGTTATTAAACAGTCATGTGTTTGCTGTTTTATATTACTTAAAATGAGAGTTTTAGTGTAAGAGTAATGTTCTACCTTTATGTGATGTTCTGTGTTGTGTTCTGTGGAGGTGTTCTGTCCAGGAACAAAGAAACGTACAAATATCTCACTATGCACATCTTTACTCGGATGTGTGAAGTTAGGCTTTTATGTAGTATCCAAATCTATTTAAAGCTTAATGTTTTTACAATATACAGTACTTGAGTGCCTGACACTAAATAGAAAAGTAATGTGCATCTATTCTAATATGTGATCAATTGTTTCTGTTTGTGGAAAAAAACAATAGCAAACATTATGTGGTTCCTCCTTCTCATACATGAGGATTTGCTTAATTTTGTCATATTATTATTGAAAACCGAGTATCATCAGGTATTTGACCTTTGCTGAAACCCAAACAATATTTAAAGATGTTATCATGGTCACATCATGGGAAGGTGATGGTGATGGGCATGTTTTCACTATTGTTTGGCATTTGATAGACTGAACAATTACTTTGGAAAAATATACATGATTATTTTCATTATCGATTCATCAGCTGATTATTTTCTTGGTTAATCAATTAATCATATGGTCTATAAAATAGACAGTTACAATCATCAAGCATAATTTCCTAGAGCCCAAAGTAGCATCTTCAAATAGTTTTTTTTAATCTAACCAACAATCCAAAACCAGTTTATCCAGTTTACTGTAATGTCAGACAAGAAAAAGCACCAAATTATCAATTGCCAAAACAGTTGTATGTAAATGTTCTTGATCAATTCATTGACTAATTGTTTTAACTCTGATCTCGTAAGCCACATTATACCCATGGGTGTAGACATATGAGGAACACTAAAAGCACTCCTGTCTTTTTTTTTTTTTTTTTTTTTCTTAATTTCTTTAAAATCTTATTCATTTGAATCAGTGTAAAACAAAACTAAAAAAGAAGAATAAGAACAGAGAAGAATAGAAAATATGAAAGACCTACGCTGATAGGACACGTGCTATCAACTTCCTCATTCACCCCAAACTGGGACTGTCTTTGGGACAAAACACATCCATCCATCTATCCATCCTCTACAGCTGATTATCCTGTTCAGGGTTGCGGGGCATGTGGGTCCTTGTTACTAGGTTAAATACATAATTTTTTCACTTTAATAATAAAACTGCACAAAATAAAAATATATTATTAATAAAAAATATTATTATAAAAAGGACATCAAGTAACATTAAATGAACAGTCTGGTATTTCCTCTCTAGTGTGGGGTTAGGTAAGGTCTGTTCCTGGTCCTCTGGTAACTTCTGAAAGTAAAAGGATTTATTTTTCTTTGTTTTCTGAGTAAACTGTGCTCTCTGGTGGAGAGTAAATGACACTGACTCTGTGACCAATACAACAATTTATAGAAGTAGAAGAGCGAGTATCATGTTGTCAGAGCTTATATTTATACATTTATTTTATCAGTGAGTCTGTTAATTCCAAAAACTGCATCTACATAAATCACAGGTATGTTTCAGCTACTGTGAATGACAAATAGCAGAAGAGAAAGGTGATAAGTACAAGACATTCACTTAAAGCGTGTTGTGAATATTATTGCATGCAATAGTCTAAACTGAGGGTGGATGTTAACTGAAATTTATTGACAATTTTCTAAATGCCTATAGATAATACCACCTGTAAGCTTTTATACATACCAGCTTTGTTTGTCAGCCGAACATAATCCCCTAAACTGACAGAAATTCATCTTGAAAACTCTTGAATCTAGGGACTCCAGCCTCAAGTCTGACATAGAGCTTTAAAGATTAGCGTTGGTAGATCAAGGGGAAAAAAAAGAAAAAAAAAAATCAAGTGATTAATCATTTCAGTTATTTTTCAAGCAAAAGTATTAAACATTTGCTGGTTTCAACTTCACAAATGGGAGGATTTGCAGCTTTTTACTTTGACATACAGTGGGTTCCAAAGGTCTGAAACCACTTTCCGAAAGGGAAAATGGGAAATAGGAAAGTGGTCTCAGACTTTTGGACCCCACTGTATATGACAATAAAAGAAATATTTTTGGACTGTTGGTAAAACAAAACAATATGCAGATGCTACTTCAGGGTTTGTGATGCAGTGCTTGGTGTTCACCACTTTTTAATGTTTCATTGACTAAAAATGATAAAATAATTGGCACAATAATGGATAATGAAAATATTTATAGCCCTAGAATAACAACGTAAGTGTGAAAGTCTAAAACGGTCAAAAAACAAAACAAAACAAAACAAAACTGAGGTTACCATTGGGCCACATAGAGGTCTGTGATGACAAACTAATATTCAATAGCCTAAGTCTGGTAATAAGTGTATAAATAAAATCATACTGTGCATAGACATATCAGTCTTATACTAAAGTACCCCACTATGATGTGATGTAGAACTTAACTTAAACTGAAACCATCAAATTGCAAAATATGAGTTAAAGACAAAACAGTCTAGAGCCAGTGGGAGAGACATGAGAGCTACAATCTGCACCTGTTATTCATCCACATGCTCTAAAGGATTAACAGATCCAGGAGGAGATCAGGACAGGCCTGTTGCTGAGCTGCAAATCTCTCTACTGGCAGATCTGTAGGTGTTTTGCTGCCCTCCTCAGGAAGCCAAAGTAAGTACACTTTAAGTAAGAGCACAAATCCATGGGTCAGTGTTGATTGAGTGTCTTTTACCAGGTTTCAGATCAATCTGAAACACCCAGCTATATCAGTTTCCTCTTCAACAACTTTTTTTTTTTTTTTTTTTTTTTTTTTTTTTAAAATTGCGAAAGACTTTCCAAGTAAAACTAATTTTTTGAACTTTTCCTCGTTCAACAAAACAGGTCCCAGTTTAAGTCTTGATTGCATTTTGAAGTTTACCTTTATTCCTTCCAACAACACAGGAATAAACAGAGATGGAAAGTAGTATTTCCTCAAATACTGTACTACAACATAATTTTGAGGAACTTGTGCTATATACTTGAGTATTTCTATTATCTGCTTCTATAGGCCTCTACTCCTTGAAAACCCAGAAGTAAATATTGCACTTTTCACTCAACTCCATTTATCTGGCAGCTCTCATTCCAGTTACTTTTCACATTGAGATTTTGTGTTGATGATAAGTTCTTGGAATACAATAAATTTCTCAAGATTAACGCAGTGGTTACCAAAACAAAAAAAAACTAAAAGTAGAGAAAAGTCTAAAAGTTTAAAAACAAATTTGTCCAGATGAACTTGTTTTTTTTTTTTTTTAAATAATTTTTTTTTCTCTGTAGAATGAGTACTTTTCCTTCAATACTTTAAGTACACTTGGCTGATAGTACCTCTGTACTTATGTTTACATGGCTTACCTAAGGATCTGAAAGCTCCTCCACAACTGGAAATACATTTTTCTTCTCACTTATCTTCTTGTTTTAATATACATGTCTCTTCCTACATTAAACAGGAAAACAAAGTGATTTTTGTGTTGTAATAAACTTTTTTCAAGTAAATGAAATGAACCAGATAGATGAACCTTTAGTGACATTACGCTGTTTCATGTAGCTCAGGAAAAAGTTTTATTCCAGTCACTTGTAACATTGAGAGATTGTGTATAAACCGGTTTTGTTTGCTGAACTGGTTGATTCCCACTGAACTCCCTCCATAAGATAATACTAAACTAAAAATGTATAATATTGTGGTGTCAAAAAAGTATCCACCTTAAGTTTATAGATACCTCAGACAAGGACTTCACTAATAAATAATAGACCAAGATTCAGCCTTATTCTTATGAATAATGTATGACTTTCTCTCCGAAGAAAAACACAGAAGCACAGGAGATGTACCATTACTGCCCTGAGGTGGACATGGTCTGGAGGAAGCACTGTTCGAAATTTTATCAACAGCACATGAGAATAGCCACGGCCTCCGATCTTATATAACAAATGACTACTGTATTATTACAGTTAGTGTCAGTGAATTTTCTAACATTTGGATGTTAAAACTCTTGGTCCTCTGTGTCAGGAGAGCAAGAAAGTGTTAAAGCCTAGACTCTTCCACTGTCAGATCTGTGGTTGTCAATCCTGGATACAAATAATGAGTCTCGATTGTTTGTACAAATAAAACTTTGACTATGTTCAAACAGCCACAGCCTCACTGCCTGATTTTTTTTTTTTTTTTTGCATATGATGATGACTGTGGTTTTTAGAGGACAAATGTGTGGGCAGCGTGTGATGCTCTCTCACTCTGCCCACAGGAACTCTCTTGCTGAGTGACCGGTAGAGAGGAGGGAACACTGTGACCAGGACATGGCACATTCCACACCACAGCCCCCACATACATCTCACACTGAGGGTTATACATCATCAGGCCCGTAAAGCAAAAATAACATCAGCTGGTGTTGAGGATGTCAAGATTCATTTTGAGTTTCGCTGTCCAAACAATGAAAACTCTGTCACGTCTTTGATGTTACTTAGTTTAGGGCTGCAACTAACCATTATTTTCTTGATTGATCAATTATTTGTTCTGTCTATAAAATTTCAGAAAATACCAAAATTACCCATTGTAATTTCCCACATCTCAAGGAAACATCTTCAGATGTCTTGTTTTGTCTGACCAACAGTCCAAGACCCAACGATGTTCCATTTATTGTCATGTACAACAAGGAAAAGCATGAAATAATTTTTGAGAAGCTGGAACCAATACATTTTATTTGGCATTTTTGATTAATACATGACAAAAATTATAATTTGATTATCAAATAGTTTAATTATTTTTCTCTCGATCAACTTGTCAATTAACTAATCATTGTAGCTCTAATTTTCAATATTAATACATCTGTTGTAGCACTACAGGGATTAGTTGATTAGACAGTCGACATAAAAATTATTGCAACTATTTTGATAAATGAATTATCATTTTACTAATCTAAAAATGTCAAACATTCTCTGATTCCAGTTTCTCAAATGTGGGAACCAAAAGCTTTTCCTTGTCATACAAGATAGTATACATTTTCACTCTGACATTTTATAGACGAAATGATTAATCAAGAAAATAATCAGAAAATTAAAGGTTTCCTGTTGAGCTTTAGACCTTTAGTAGCGCTATGGAACATTTTTTCTTCTTATTATTATTAGTGGATTCCCATTTAGCTTATCTCGTGCACATGCACGAGGATGCACATGTGCACACGTGCAAGAGAAGCGATACACAGTCCTACTAAAAGTATCACACTTCCACTAATTAATCGGTGGTGTTAAAAATATTGTAAATATCTGATTTGCCAGTGTTTTAGAGGAAGGAATGCACCTCAAGGATACACACCAGACATGTTGGTGAGTAACGCCAAATGTGCAAGGGGCATGAACGGACATACTGTGGCTAGGACCCCATGTGACTGACAACAGGGAGTAGAGGTCCCATGAACAGAGCAGATACAGAGCAGTAGAGAACAAATAAATGGCTTAACTGAGTAATCATTTGTCAAAATTACATTTAATTACATTTTTGATGATTGATAAATGTTGACAAATCATTTCAGCACTAATTTGCTTTTCAGTAATTATCTGGTGCTGTACTGATAACAACGTGGGTTACATTTATGTTTAGGTATAATCACATAAAAGTCAACATGCCAGTGGATAAAAGGATACAATTATGCCCCACTAGAAAACACTCTCCTTTGCCTGCACTTCAACGCTGAAAATCTGACTGTAAATCTATCAAACGTTGTATAAAGGGCTGTTGACTAAAAATCTGATGCTGCACATGCTCTCAGCATGTTTGCCAGCAGTGGGAGCTGTTAACCTTCAGTGTACTGCTTGACATAAAGTCGTTCACATTCTGCATTATTATTGATTCTACAGCAATCAACTGAGGCAATATTTGCATGGTGTTGCTGAATTAGTAGCATCATTTCATTAATTAAAAAATGTATGTATGTTAGATGGACCTCTCAGACTCTCCCCCCATGTCAACAAAGACTGTTATTTGTCACGAACACCACTCAGCCACCTTAAAGTGCCGAGAAGATGAGGTCAGAGGTGTTGTTACAGCTTCATTCTCTGGAGCCCTGCAGGAAATCAGCTCACACTGCGACGACACCGTCCACTCTCACCTGAAATTATCATGTGTCTGAGTATTTGTCAGACAGCTAGTGATCCATGTTGTGCAATCAAATGTACAGCACCTGAAATCTGCGTGTGACAGACAAAAAAAAAAAAAACACTCTTTTACAAAATACCTATTTGTGTGGTGAGAAACAAAAAGGGACCTGATGCAGAATTTCCCTCTGGTCAGTCAAGGGTGTAAACAGCAAGTCTCCCTGTTCTTTCGACCACTATCCTTTGATTAACCACAATTTTGCCTCTCTTCCTTTCCGTCTCTTCATGGCAGCCTTTCAAGTTCTCACACACACACGCACACGCACACACAACACACACACAAACGCACACACTTCTGTCTGTGGTGACGTTTCTGTGACTCCTTCTTACTGCCCATTGTTCATGTTTGACAACTGCAAAGAAATTAGCAGTCTTTGGCATGATTCATCATCTTTCAATCGACTGGTTGCTAAGGTGATGAATCCACGGTGTATGTGCAGAGTGTTGAAATCCTGTGCAGTGTGTGGAGAGCGATGTCCTCAGTTTGACACACACATACACACACAAATACACTGACTATGCAGTGGAAGCAGGGCTAAACCATCGGGCTGAGCTTGATTCTTACCTCTCCTGGCTTGATGTTTTAGGGTTTAGAGTAAGAAGCCCCAGATGCTGGTGGTTAAACCTCTCACTGTGCGCACAAATGTCACCCTCATTAGCAAACACTTCCACACACACACACACACACACACACACACTTATACACAACACCTCCCACGCTCTCATCTGCACATGATCACACAACAACCGCTTCAAAGCCACACATTCATCGGCCCTCTCTAAACTCCTTTTATCATAGCTCATCATTCATATGCTAAGCAGCCACACAGATTTTGGGGTTGTAAACTGGAGCATGGCAGCTACTAAGGTTAAACACACGAGTCAGGCTTGATCCCATCATGTTGGCTTTTGCTGTACTGTCAGGCTTGTATGGACAAATGTTTTTCTCCTTTGTTTTTGGTGCACTGTTAGAGGCCAACTTTTCTTCCTAAATCTCTCTAATGTGGTGAGCACATGTAGCCAGACAGCCAAACATGGACCGAAATCCAGTACCCCTGATTAACGGACTCATGACAGACTAGTCATGAAGGATGCGCCAAAATCATCCAAGCTGGGCTAAAACTGATCCAAAACTACTAAGTGGACCTGACTCTAAGCCCAAATCACCCCAAATCCATCAACCCCACCCCACCCCCCCACCCCAAAAAAAATATAAATATCCAAAAATGCGACAGATCCAGCTCTCATTTGGTGCTCCACTGCTCCACACAGCTGAATGCATCAATGCTCAGACAAGCTGTCCCAGCTCAACTGGCAAGCGCAGCCCGACTGCAACTGGATTTTTGAGGCTGATACCAGTATCGACAACTCAGAGCAGTCTAATAATAATCTATCAATGACGTAACAGTCATTTTGTCACATCAATATTTTTGGTAAGGATCTTTTCAGAGCTGAAATGATTAGTCGCTGGAGGAACATAAAATTAGCTGGAAAACCAATTTTGACAATCGATTCGTTTGCTTCAGTGATTCTGTGGTTGCAGCTTCACCAACGCAAGAATGTGTTGCTCCTCTCTGTCTTTGGTTGGTCAACAAAACAAAACATTTGAAAATGTCACTTGGAGCCCTGAGGTGGGCATTATTTCACCTTTTTTCATTTCACAGACAAAAAAATTTAATAATTAGAAGATGAAATTATTCCTTAAATTTGGTTTTTAGTACTGAGCATAACATTTAGCAGTTGAAAAAGGAACTTGTCAGCTGAAACATGCAGCATCTTTGGCATTTCTGCTCCTTCAATTTCTTATTACTTATCCACAGACATCAATCTGCAATATGCTAATATCAGCCAATATACTGCTCTACAGGCAACCTTGGTAAAAGTCGAAGATTAACATTTTCACTTTGCTCATCCTTCCACTGCATGATAAACAACACAGCTCAAAAAACACATCCAGCCTCATTGTAGACTCGTCTAAAATATTGCTTAAGGTGACATTTGACATAACATCCCCAATAATGACAGCAGTACTCCTCTTTAACTTCCAAACCACATTATCCTCTGACTAGAGTCTAATATTACAGCAGATGCATCCACCGCTGCCATCAGCCACCAGTATCTCACTGCTTCAAATTACAAGATGCACAAAAACAGTTGGACATGTTATTATTTAATGCCTTCCATGCATGAATAATGTTCAGTTCCGACACATAGTTTATGCAGAGTCAGGGTCTTGATCAACTGTCAAGAGCCACCTAGCTTGATCCCACAGATGCATCACACCAAACCTATTACGTATTAGGTGTATTACAGCTATTAGGTCCTGGTAACACAAGGGTGGAGCACGCTGTCACACTGCCAGTCTGTCACACTGTCAGCCTCAACAGGAGAAACGCAAAGCCGTTTTGTGTTTCATTTCTAGGCATCACAGGTCAAAAGAAAGTGAAGTGCGTCTAAACATCGGGCTGTTGAAGCTGTCCTACACTAATATGTGTAGATACATTAATATTCATTATATTCAAGTGTGTCCTACATGAAGGGAGCAGTAATCCACGATGCCACTGTACTAGTTATTGACAAGATTATCCTTAGTTCAGAATAAAATTCTTATTCATGCGTGACTGTACGAGCAGCTCGCCACTACTCGTTCCAATTTACCACCACAGATTAGTTTTGGTGAACCAGCATGCTTGGAGGTTTTGAAGGCATTAATCATCGGGCTCATAACGCGGTGGAAAGTGGGCGAAGATGAAAACATTCAACCAGGATATGCATCAGTGGAGCTGCCTCCCCAAATTTGTCAAGTGTGTCTCCAATTTAGCGAAAGAGAAGGGGAGATAGAGTTTCAAACATGTCAGAGAATTAACACAATCTCCAATTAAGGCTTTCATTTCCTTAATGAGAGGGAGGGACAACTGCAGACTCCGAGACAGATCAGCAGATGATGGATTGGGCTCCTGAGGGGTGTGACTGGGAATAGACAACAAAAGGTTTTACACCCCTTGGTAACCTGATTTGACTCCTATAGAAAAGACATGCCATTACATTACCTTGATTTATGAACAAAATGTTTTGAATAAGTATTTTCCTGTAAGTATGTGTGAAAATCGAGTCTTTCACTGTTCTAAATACCAGAGGTAACATTACAAACGATCAAATCCTCTTTCCTCGTGAAGAAGAATTTGCATTTTGCTACCTCACTGCTATGAAAGACTCCAGCGTGTCTCTCAAGGCTACAAAGTCTGACAGCTATATTTGAGGAGCCTGAGGTACAGCCTGAGAGTTGATTGAAGTCTGCTAGTTAGCCAGACTCCCCTGCAGAAGCAGCAGGACCAGGCCTCAGGTCTGTTCATTGAATTACATGGGGGGTTTGATGATTGGCATAGCAACTGGCCTGCTGGTAAATTGACTGTGAGAGAGGGGGAATCATGTGACTTGTCCACACAAGCAGCTGATGCAGGTGAGGAAGAGAATCAATGCATACAGATCAAACTCCCTCCTGTTCGCACTTAAAAAAAAAAAAGACAAGAAATATTGTTTTATATACATTTAAGGTGATACATTGTCTTGTCTTAAATCAGGCAAGTCAATAGATGATCAGCATCAAGTCACTCTTTTAGTCGTAAGTCACGTTCAAGGCAAGCAAACTGATCTGCTGACAGAAAACTAGTCAAAATCAATTTTAATAATTAATTAATTGGGTAAGTAATTTATATCCATTGATATACCGTCTTCATCATATTTTCCCTTTAAAATCCTATGTCGGTCAGGCTCTGCCGGTCATTACTGCTTCTGTGTCTGGTTATGCAGTTTGCCTCTACCAGCTACACACAGCTGCTGCTGTTCACGCCTCCTCCAGCCCAACCTCCTGCCCTGTGTTTTGGTTTCTTATTAATCATACATTCACTGGCATTTCTTGCCTTGTGCATTATATATGTGCCACATCTCAGTGATACATGTCTGTGGAGTTCTGTTCTGTTACCTTCTGCATTTTCTGTTGCTTGAAAGCTGAGTGGAGCGCCCTTCTTTCCACCAAATACAAATATAAAGCCATTTGTAGCTATAAATGGTCCAGTCTTCTTTGATGCAAGTGGTTCTGAATTATTAATTCTTACTGCGCGCTGACAGCAGACGCAGCCAAATATAAAAATCTAACATGACAGGCTAAGAATTACAACACAGAAAAGATGTTTACATTTTGTCAATCGGTATGTTGTTTGGACTCAAATCTATGGGCAGAAAATGAGGTGTTAATCCTGCATTAGCCACATGACAGATTAACATTTCCAACTGTTTTCACCAGACAATGAAAGGGAATAGCTACACACACACACACACACACACACACACACACACACACGTGCTTGAATCACCCTCCCCGCCTTTGGAGATGGTGATTATTTCTAACAAGGCTCGATGTATTTTTCATTTTTAACTTCTCTCAGTCTGCCTTCGAAAATGTGCAGCACAGAACACCTCATGTGCTTATGTGTGCGGTGGCTGATAAAAGATGGATCAGAAGAATATTTATTGTTTATGCGTGTGCGTCTGCTTGCGTGTTTGTGGAGTGAAAGACCGTCTCCCTGGTCAGAAGCGAAAGCTGCACAGCATCTTGTAATGTCTGTCATGATTACCACTGTTAATGAAAGGTTTTAAGCCTGCTATTTTAGACACAAGACAATTAAAATAACGTACTGTACACATACACATCTTCCTCACTCCCTCATGTATAAAAACACACAATTGTGCTTCTTCTGTCTCAACCTACTCGCTCACTTAATGACACAGCCCATATTAGATAATTCCTCTTAAATGATGTTGCCAAAAATATGACAGGCCCATCAGTAATCCCTACGACGCTTGGAATAGACCTGAATAACCCAAATGCTTACATTATCACCCAGTACTTAGTTGCGTAAGTGTTGGTACTCGCATACGCCGAGTGGTTAAGTACTGCTGTCCTTCACCCCTTGCACTCGGTTCTTGTGATTCTGCTGCTGCACAGTTTAATCTCTGTACTTTCAGAGCTGTTTGTTGCTTGTCGAGGAAGCTGCTGGCACAACACCTCCCCAAAGCTGTGAGCTCATCCAGGAGACAGAGCTCCTCACTGTCTGGTAAAAATGACAGTGTCTTACAGATCATGGCCAAACAGTGTGCTCATGTCTGCTGAGCTCAGGGTCTTACTGAGTACCAGTCTGCCCAGTTTAACATTCCAGACACCCACCATATGAGCTCTTACCAGGAACACAGCCCTCACTCATGCCTTGCTCTGGCCTTATCCTGGCTTTCATCAGGGGTGCAATAACCAACAGTGGTTTTATGTGCCATGAATAAGAGTCTTACTGTTGGTTTTGTTCGACCAAATACGAAAACAAAGACAAAGCAACTGATTTTTACTGGATCACGCAACTCAAAAGTGTTTCGCAGAAGAACACAGCAAAGGCGCTGCGATAAATCATGAGACGTAAGAGCATAAAACACAGCACAACTATCCCTGTGTTCCTTTGTCTGTTTTGTCATACTAGATAACATTGCTGCCAATCAAATCCATCCGATATAGTTAATCAGATTGTGTATGTTAAGAAAAGCAGACCAAAAGCAGCTATGTTTTGATAGCACACAACAGCAATACAAACAACTGCACATGTAATGTAATCTCCAATGACAAATCCTCCTGTTGTAAATGTTTGTGTTTTGTTTACTGAAGAGTTGGGGAAGTCTCTGGAGCATGTTTTAGAAGTTTATCTAAAAGGACTTATCTCAACTTAAGCGATTCCCTCTCACCTGGACGTCTGTGGTAGTACAGCCCTTTGATGTCAGCTACAGCATTTTCCATAAATAGGGCAGCCCGGTCATGTGAAAAAAAAAGTCTTGCATTCGAACACCTTATTTCGCTCTTTTCAAACTTTTCAAACAGCCGCCAAGCGCTACCATCTCCCAATAGTTTGCCTGTGAGGTGTTTACAGAACGTGTAAATTGTAGCTACAGAAAATAACCTGGGTTACAGTCTCCTCCTCTAAAGCTGCAGTCTAAACTGAGTCTCGACATGCACATCCACAAGTAAAGTCTCAGCCTACGGGAAACACTGATCTAGCACAAAATAAAACATTTACTCAGCTACATTAAAAATACATTATCAATTCCTTTAAACTGATGCTAAGAGATGGATGATATGCATGAGACAGAGTTTCACTCAAAACTGAAGTCACACTGGTTGATACATAACAGTAAATTTGGGGATCTGGTTGCAAAATGTAATGTACCTTAAATAGTATGATATTTTACACAAGAAGTCCTGAATTTTTAATTTTTGAATTAACTGTGGCCATGACTGGGGCCTTAAACAGAAAGACTGCAATTTACCCCAGTGGCAGAAAAACGTCATGCTAGGCCAAATCCAAATCTTGAGCCTGACAATTCCATTTCTACCGACTTGTCTAGGTGCAACAGACTATTATTACACCTATTATTAGAGGGGGGTGAAAAGGATAAAATCCCCCGTAACGGTGTCTGTAATTTTATAATCAATGGACAAGATGTTATGGAAGAGATTACAAGACAGAAATGTGTGTTTTGGCTCATCCAGCAACTTAAATACCTGACAAATCAATTCACTTCATCATGCCACAAATCATATAAAATCCAATACTGTAAATCAGTCTGGCTCACTGATTTATCACTTTGGCCTCATGGCTCAATAAAAGCAGGGATCAGCCATCTTGGTATAAGCAGTATGGCAAAATCTAATAGACAAGTAGACAAAGAAGACAAATTTTTATCGTCTCGAGGTGTTGACATATTGCCCAACTGTATGATGAACAGAACAACTGTCAAAATTATTCAGACAACAGCACAGTGCCATTAAACAAACAGGCTGTGCACCACAGTAGGTGCCTCATACATAAATAACACAAATATATAAACCATCCACAGCAAAGGCAGACAACCTCTATGCTACATAAACATAAACAGAAGCACAGTCTGATATAATATAAATGATTGTCATGATTGATGTTTTTTTCTCAAACCAAACACTTTGAAAAACCCCACACTACAGGCTGTTCTGCAACACTTATACTGTTTTGAAGAATGGAGTGACACTCCGTGTTATCATTTACAGTACTGTGTCAATGTTTTTTAAGCACTTCAGATGTTTCGATTCTTATCCGTCACACAGTACCATCAGGGAGGCGTCTGATGGGTCCCAGATTCATCCAGCAGCATGACAACAACTCCAAACACACACACACACAGAGTCATAATGAACTATCTTCAGAGACAAGAAGAACAAAGAGTGCTGCAGCAGATGGTCTGGCCCCCACAGAGCCCTGATCTCTACATCATGGAGTCAGTCTGGGATCACACGAAGAGACAGAAGACACTGTCGCAGAGAAACTGTGGCAAGTTATGAACTGGTGCTGATTTAAAGGCGAGGGGTGGTCACACCAAATATTGATTTGATTTTTTCCTGTGTAGTGAAGTTTGTATTGAATTGTTGACATTAGTTTTGAAAGCATCATCACTTTACTTTTAGTGCTTACGTTTGCACAGCACTGTATATAAACATACAAAATATAGGAACACAAAATGAATGCTGATCAACTTAAATGTGTTGACAAACTAACGCGCTCGGATCATATGAGTCACTTCCGACTACCATCTTTGTTTGGCTCAACAAAAGTACGTCACGTTAAAAACTGTGTTCACTTTGCTGTCCGTGAAATTTAAAATATATTTCCTGCTAAGAATATTTGACAAATGTCTTCAAAACACGGTAAATGTTATCAAGCGACTAGTTGCAACAGGTAATGTCGCAAACGGTAAACTTACCGCTAGCTAGTCGGCCTGGTGGAGCCTCCTCCTCCTCTTTGAACATCACCTGGGATCGGGAAACTTCTGTCTCCAAATTGTGACTTTTATTTATAGTTTTTAACTGATATTTACGCTTTACGCGTTTCACTCCTCTACACAATTTTAAGCACCTGCTGGAAACGCGGATTCATTTGGGGAGTGTTGGATTTGTGTAAGTTGACGTTCCCGCTGGGCGGTGCCACCTGCACAGATCGAAGTAGTTTTTCCACACCACCACCCCTCCCTCCCTTCTTTCTTTCTTTCTTTCTTTCTTTCTTTCCACACTGAGTTTGCAACCCATCAGTATACTGTATGCCCAACGGTTTTCCTCCAATTTTAAGTCTTGCATTTATCTGACACTATCTTTTTTTATTATGCATAATGTAGCACTGAGTCATGTTTCCTAGTCTTAGTTTAGAAAAATAGAATCTTATTTCCTACATTTATATCTATAACTTCTCACTGAGACAGACTTTACATTTTTGAATAATCTCTACATTTGCTGTCATCCTCCCAAATTTGAAAAGTGGTTTTGCGTCTGATTAGACAAAGGTAACTAACCACAGCCCCAGTCAAAATTGTCTGTTGAAGGCCCAGTTTGTACATGCCGCCAGAGTGTTAACATGCATCCGGGTCACAGAGAAAAGCATTGTTTTCACTAAAGGAAAATTAACCAGCAATGTATGAAAAACCCACAGGTTCAATTAAAACACTTCAGGGTCCTCAAAGACTCTTTTAACCATCTGGTTGAAAAAAAGCTGCAGCACAAAAATTATTTTAAACTGTTTCACAAATTGTGACAGTGTTTCCTATCAGATTTGGAAACAGTGGCAAAGCTTGAGAAACAGCTTCAAAATATGTTTTATCATTCAGCAAATTTAGCATTTTTTCTTATCCAGGTGATTAGAAGAGTCATTAGGGATTCTGGAAACACCTTCAGGACAAAGCGTTTTTAAATGACCTGAGAAGTTTTTCAAACATCCCTGGTTAAATATCTTTTACAAAAACCAAACCAACCTGTATTACTCAATTGAAAAATGAGAGGCCACAAACTGGGGTTACTGCTATTCTAATTAAATCAACAGGAAAAATCTGCCTCCTTGCCTTTTCTGGGTCTTTCAGTCACATCTCATGGTCTTCCTGAGTAGATGCTCAGTTGCTATGGCACATGGGTTCTTGCATTGAATGTTGGTGGCGTCCTTGATCTTTCGGCAGCCACTCCTGGTCGATGACTTAATGATGCTGACCGGTTTTGGTCTGTTGTTCTGTTGAAAGCTCCAGAAGAGCAAGTGTTTTTTTGTTGTTGTTGTTTTTTATCAAACTAATGTCATCAATATTTTATTAATTATATGCTCATTACAGGAGACTAGCTTTAATGAAAAAAATAGTACTAAAACCTTTCATTGGATATGTAACAAGAGGTTGTGAGTAAGATGTATATGTTAATCCTGCCTGTATGAACTGCAGCTCTCTCTATCCTTCCCAAAAAAAGAAACTGGAATGAAATTGAGAAATGGGTATGATAGAGACAGCCTATTTGGCAGGGAACGGGACTGAGCTTTTCCCTGTCGACAGTATTATACGACCCTTCCACCCTGCATCTAACAATGTTAGAGTGACCTGCACCCCACCGCTTGATGAGGTAACATCCTACTGAAGCTGTTAATCCATTACAGTCATGGAGACATGCCTTAGAGCGGACAGAAATAGAAATGCAAATGGTGAGAGTTTCATAACTCCCCATATAGAAATCATTATCCTGATCTGTTTACCTTTCTGTGCCACATCCTTTCATGCAGTGGAGTGGAGAAAACATATCCTGGGCTTCTTTATTTCGTTTCATGTTTGTCATCAATTCAGTGTGTTGAATTAGTTTCCTGTTTCAAAGCTGAAAATTGATTCATACAAAACATACAAGCATCTTCCATTGTAAGAGGGCCACATCATTCACTGAGTGATCAAATATATAAAGGTTTCCTGTCTCTTTTTTTCTTTTTTAATCCAGTATCATGCCATGGGTGGGTTAGAGGGTTTGGAGTTGCAGACTCTAAACACATGCTGCATATGAAATCCACTCAGAGGTGATTTACTGCCCTCACAGAACAGGCAAATGTCTGTATATTAAACTCAGTACAATCTGATCCCCAGATGTGACTTTCTCCTTTACTGTACTTTGCAGCACAGAGGTTTTATTCGGCATCCCTTAGCAGTTTACGATCATACTAGTGGGGTTTGCGATTTGTTGGGCTAATTTGTGCATTTATAGTTTAAAGCCTTTGTAGCTTTGCTTTTATTAGATCTAGTGGACTTGTGGCAAGAGAATGGAGAAGCAGGCAGACTAACCTTTAATAGCCCCCTGTGTATTTCTTTTGATGGTGGCATCTTGTGAAAATGGTAACAGATAGGTGGGGTTAGAGGGCAGACTGCACGTTGCCCATGTGGTTCCTGTCACATCTATTGAACGTGTTGTCATTAAGTGTCTCATCTAATTACGGTTAGCCAAAGTGGATGTGGCAGATCCGGGAGGTTCGTCCTCAGGGCTCCACGCTGTTGATATAATGCCGTGGTGATAAATGCAAAGGGAGTTATGCACTCCAACCATGTAATATATTATTGTTTTCAGCGGAGGTTAAGGAAAGGATCAAAGCAGTTTGACTGACTCTTTTATATAGCGGCTGATGGAATGCAGCACAGGATGAAGCAAGGATTGCTTCTGAAAGAAAAACAGCCAGAGACCTTGCCTATCATTGCTGTACTATTCATTTTAATTTCATCTTCCTTGAATACGAAATCTCCACATAAAGGTTTCTTTTTTGCTTAAATGAAAAAGAAACTAAAACAACTACTGAGATTTTCAAGCTAGGAATAATAAAGACACAGCGGTGAAGAGTGTGAGCTGCATGTTTAATGTCCTGTATGTATTTTACCACACCCGTGTATCTCTTCCTGTTGTGTAACTGTATTTTCAGCGAGTGCTCTCCTGCAGTTTTGTATCCATTCGTATGTGGATGTGTATGCGTGTGTTTGTGTTGTGCCTGTCTTTCAGTCGAGTTTTCTTTTCTGAGGGGGGAAAAAGTGACAGCTCAGTAGCTAGGGAGCTGTGATGAAGAACGATAACACATAGAGATGTCTGCTGGTTGACATCATCTTCTCTACGACATTATAACATGAAGTCCCTCTGGAGGAGTGCTGTTCATCAGTCCAGGGCTTTAAAGGGAACAGGTGGACATGGGAATATGTGGAGGAGATGGATGTGAATAGATGGGAAATGGTTGAGAGATGGAAGGAGAATGATGTTTACATAGCAAAGAGAAGAAAGTATGTTTCAGTGAGGCTTTTAGCAAAGTTTTTAGTCGTAGTGATGCACTTTGCATCCGTGATTTTAGCACAAACAGGCATCTAATTCTACCTAAATCTTCTTTTTCAACTGTTTGTTGTGATCCAAATGCTTTTTCTGGCCCATGAAAGTGGATTATCTTTGCTACGTGACTCTCCTCCTCCTGTATTGTGCCTGTGCAGTTGTGCATTGAGCCACCAGGGAATCAATGGCTCATCTCCTGAAAGCTCTTAGTGGTCTTAAGCGTGAGTAGTTATAACCGAGTGTTAACCCCTTAAGTGCTGTCATCCAGGCAAGATCCTCGATAGCCTCAAATCGAACACAAAACAAAACAGCATATTTTCTGCTGCATATTGTCTCATCTTAAACACAAAATATACGGAGACGTACTTTATAAAAAGCTTTGTCTTAATTCTTTAAAACCTCCAAATGACATTACAAAGACAGGAACTGTGCAACATTTACCATTGAATAGTCACATCCCTGCAGTCTGAGATTGAATAGATGTAGCTTCAATTAATTTCATCGGTTTCATTGCACTAACATGAAACTCATCTGATAAATAGATTCAGTTAAAAGAATATTTAATTGACTGGAAAAAAATATCTTCTTCAGCTAGATCTCAAATAGTATAAAATGTAATAAAACAGCTTTGTTGTAGCCTTATTAGATTTCAGGGAAGAGGTTGATATTGTCACAGAGAAAAACACAGACCTTTCTTAGCTAAAAGCAGGTGTGGTAATTGGAAATGGGACTCTGGGACATAATCACTTCATCAAAGTGCTCATATGCTTTGTTAATATTCACACTTTGGTGACATAAAATAGCATTACCTGAAAATGGTGATGTTTTGTTTGGATGGAGAGGGAGAAGGTCATCTATAAAAAGCAGGGCCTGTCTAACTGAACACAGCCTGTGTCTCAGGCCACACTTCTGCAACAAAATGTGTTTTCACCCGGAGGAAATGTGTATTTTTCTTGTTTGTCTTTGTGTACGTTGTGTTTTCTGGGAAGGGGTTGGCAGTTTCTTCACCCTTTAAACAGTAGTGTGAATTGTATCTGGTCTCAGCTGAATAGTGGCAGTTACAGACGGGGATTTTTTTTTAGTCAATGTTTTTGTGCAGCTTGAATCCAACAGCTACAATAGACTTTGGCATTCTTCTTCTCCCTATTTTCTTTTCTTTTTTGTTGGGTGAAAAAAAAAAGTTAGTAATGAGTTAGAAGCAGATGTTGTCATTATTTTTGACTAACAGTGTAACTCTACATTGCTTGAATATTCCGGTTACACATTTTTCCATGGGAAAGTGTGTCCAAACTTTTGACTGGAGGTGTATATTGACAGGACAATTTTAGCCACGGCTTTAAGGTTGCCAATGTCGTCCTGTCTGTCGATCAGTCTGTGGGTCTGCCACTTTGTTTCAGTCTTAAATATCTCAACAACTATTGGATGAATTGCCATGAAATCTGGAAGAGACATCATGGTCCCCAGAGGCAGAATCCTTCTGACTTGGTGATCCTCTGACCTTTCCTCTAGTTCCACCTCGAGGTTGACATTTATAAATATTTTGGTTTATTACTAAAGAATTGCAAAAATGAAGGCAATCCCATCAGCCTCCGCTGTACTAAGAATGTGCACATTGGAAACATTATCCTTGCTAAGCATTGTTTGCATTGTCATTCTGAGCATGTGAGCATTTTACATTAGCACATAACATAAACACAATTATTTGGCACTGATCCCTCACATTTATCTATGAAAGAGAGACAAATATATACAGTATGTTGGGATTTTTTTTTTTAATAGATCAACAAAAGATAACAGTAAATATGAGACTACTAGGATGAAGTATTGTGTGTAATATTCAATATTTATTTCCCCCTAAAAACAAAATCTGCCAGTTGTGGTACTGACAGTTTTCAATGCTGAGTGCCAACGACAGATTTCAGTCAGTACCAGGTAACTACTGAGGCTTCATACCCTGCCCCCTAAATAATAAGTACATTTTGAACAACAACACAGTAAATGAATCATTCTAAACAATAACTAAACATAAAATTACAAATACAACACATATATCCAACTTGAATTAAGAAAAATAAAGTTCAGCTATGAATAAAAATGCAGCCTAAGTTGCATATCTGCAACGTTTACACTGATACAGAAATATCTGTGACAGGCCAAATTAATCCTTATTAATATCAGCCCTCCAATGTATTAGTCAGGCTCTATAAGTTTCAGTACAACAAATCACGCTGCTTGCTAAACGTCCATCCTTGAGAATGACAAAAGAAGATTTAACTAGTCAGTAGACTGAATCCTGATTGGTCCAAAGCTCAGGGAGAGGGAGTTGTGGTATAAGTGAGAGGGGAGAATGAGGACAGGGAATAAAAGAGAAAAAGGGAAGATTCAGCTCCAATGGCATCCTAATTTCTTTTTTCCATTAATCTAAATGAGTTTCTGATTTTTTTTTTTTCCAGTACAGCTGCGTATTTGTTTAAATGTAGTCACTGCTTGTTTTGTTATCTGACTAGACCTCTGTTTTGGAGAGAGTCTGGATGTCAGTGCTCCCTGTCATAGTGACAGTGAGGGATGAGAGTCCTGCTTATCAGGCTGTAAAACTGGTTGTGTGATCAAATCAAAGGGCACGCAGGATGACACAGACAATGATAGAGGCAACACATCACTGTCATCCTCATTATCTCCCTTCTCCATTGACCTCATCACCTCAGTAACACTGCTCACCCAGCACAATTAGTCTATTAAAGTGCAAGTAATTTTCTCACTGTGGAGCTGAATCATACCTGCAGATGCAGCTAATTGACATGAATACAGTACATACAGTGTCTTGAGAAAGTATTCGTGCATTCATCCATCTATCAATCTATTCTCACAATAACCGATAATGACAAAGTGAAAACTTGGTTTAAGAAGTTTTTTTGCAAATTCTCCCTTAATTCACTACATTAGCTAAAAGTCTTCTTGGGATGTGTCTGTGAACTATCACCTTTAGGCCTCTCCACAGACGCTGGGGTTTAGGTCTGGGTTTACACTTGCTCCAAAGCAACTCAAGCCTTTTCTTGGCTGTATTCTTTAAGTCATTGTCGTGCTGAAAGGTGGACAGTCACCCCAGTCTCGGGTCGTATATGGACTCTGGTGCGGGTTTTCTTTACTGATAGGCAAACTGCAAGCAGGCTGTCGTATGCCTTTTACTCAACATGGCTTCCCTCTTGCCGCCCTACCCTCCAGGCCTGGTTGACGGAGTGCTGCAGAGGTCTTCAGAAGTTCTGTCAAAGTGACCAGTGGGTTCTTGGTCACCTCCCGGACCAAGGCCCTTCTTGTCCAGTTGCACAGTTTGACTGAACGGCCAGCTCTAGGAAGAGTCCTTCTTCCATTTCACATTTATTGAGGCCACAGTGCTCCTGGGTCCATGCAGCGCTATAGAAATGATGTTATACCTTTGCTCTGATCTCTGCCTCACCACAATTTTATCTTAGAGGTCTTCAGAGGGTTTTCAGCTGGCCACTGGTGGACTTTGGTCAAGTTCTAGACACTTTTTGGGGAGATGAAAAGAAAACAGGATGCACCTGACCACAGTTTGGAGTGGATTATTGACTGTAGATTGATGGACAGAAATGGTGATTTTATCCATTTGAAATTAAGTCTACATAGCAATACACAGGAGTCTGAATACTTTCTGAAGCCACTGTATATGTAACATACGTGACTGCAGGCAAAGACTCAGATGTTGACACACAAACTGTATGTGTTTTATCCCAAAGAACACACATGCACACCAAACTCCCCCAAACACTCAGTTACACCTCCTTAAAAAGAAAGCCTTCAGGGTTGGGGCCTGACAGCTCCATCATCCCCTGACACTGCACAGTGATGGGGGAGATAAAAAAAAAAAATAAAAAAAACCATGTGTCTTCCTCACAGTCCCCCAGAGCAAAGACATTCCTCAGTAACTGATATGGAGTATGGCAGGACACTGCTCCCCCCTGCTAAGATCATTTAACATCAGTGAGCTGGTATCAGATGTGGACGTCCTCAAGGGAGCAGAGGAAGTGTGCTGTGGGTGAAAACATGACTGAGAGAGAAAGGAGTCCCATATGGGATGCGAGTCGACTACCTTGACAAACAGATACTGGTCACAATCTCTTGTGGATCAAATTTGACCTTTTTATTGTTTCTTTTTGTTTTTTGTTTTTTTTGCCTGACAGGCTATCACCTTTGCATCTATTTTTGCTTGCAATCCCTAACTCTTCCCTTCTTTTCATAACTTGTGAATCACCTCCTTTTGACACATATTGAAATCCTTTAACATCATGTTATCTCACTCACACAGAAATGTGACAAAATTCCCTTGGATACAGGGTCACATAATGTATTCAAAGATGCAATTGATCAGGCTCCAGCCACAGTAATGTAGAAGAAGCTGTCAAGCCAATTGATATGATTGTGCTATTGTCGGTGCACAATGGCCACTAACGAATACATGATTGTGAATAACAGTGTTAATGGAAAAAGGCCAAGGCTGCCTGTTTCAATGCAGAGTGGCTCTGTGATCTAAAGAATTTTTTTTTTTTTTTTTTTTAGATTTTCCTATGCCACGCATAATATTTTTTCTGTTCATGAATAAAATTCAGAAATATTGGGCAGTCTTTCTAACAGCTTTTCTTCCCAAAAGTTGTTCGATTATATGTCAAAGATTTGAGAAACATTACTCCATTAATATTAAGCAGTTTAGTTTGATGAGTAATAGCTTCACATCCCGGCTGATATTTTCAAGTCTTCATTGTAAATGTCAAACACAGACTTATGTGGTTTTTCATGCCATCTATCATTTTCCTTTGTATACAGCTGCTTTTACAAGGTCCAGCACTGTGTGAGGATGAGAAGAGAAACCTTCCCTGCTTTATAAACATTTTCCGTCTCATACTCATTGAAGTCTAGGTGTGTCTCAGTTATATTTCTAAAATGAAGGGAAACATCTGTGAGACATTTTGACTATAGAGTCCTCAGACATTTCGTTGGAGTCTAGCAACTGTACAAATCATTGTCATCTTTTACTGACTTTGTGGACTAGAGGCAGTTGAGACAGGTGTCAATGTGACATTCATCTTATATGACAAGTTAACTCGAGACAGTTGTTTGTCTGAAGAGAGCAGCTCCAGCCCTGTGATGAGCTTTTTCAGAATCATTATTTGGTGTTAACTGTAATTGGTGAAGCGTCCATTGGTCAGTCTGCTGTGGTGGAAAGTGCAGTACATGTACTCAAATGCTATACGTAAGTCCAGTTTTGAAGTACTCCTTACTTCACCTGCTCAGCTTCATCTACTTTTACTCCACTTGATTTATTTGACACCTTTAGTTACTGAGTAGATTAAGATTTTACATTAGACCCATCTCACAAGGGGTTTCCCAAACCTTTCAGGTAGTGACATCTTACATAGGAGGGTTCACACGGGTGTAGTTTTGTGTCCTTTGTCACATTTCATGTGTTAATAAGTTGTTAGCAGTTATTGATATATCTGTCGGGCCCCCAAAAAGTGAAAAAAAACATAAACATAAATTTGTTATTTTAAGACTTCTTCTACCACATTGTGTCACTGTAGTGATTGCTACTCTGTAGCCTACATGTCTTGTTGGAGAATGAAGAAAGTCATCTCATTCTCACTGTTTATTCCTGCCCCTTCTTTACTGTATTCACTCGTACTGAATAGCTGTACCAAAATGAATTAATTTTGCCCTCCATCATAGTGATTTTTGTGGAGATAATGGTAATTTGAGGAGGAAAAAATAGCATGTTAGGAATCAGTGCAGCTCAGGATATTCTATTATTTGCATCTGATGGCAAAGTCTATTTTCAGCCTGCAACAAAAATCTGTGGAGGGGAAATGGCTTTAACAGCACTGCAGCGTTCCTTTGAGTCATACAGAATAGCCTTCTCCTCACATGCTGCTCCTTTTCCTGTTGTTCTGCTCTCACACAATCAGCTATTGATCTCTTTTACCTCACTGTCCCTCCATTTACCTTGTCTGTATTTCCTCACCTTCACGCCCTTTGGCCCAAATCATTTCTCCTGCGGTGCCAGAGATGACAGAAATCCATTTGGGTATGTGACACTGGCAATAGACCACCACAGTTTTGGGTCTACAGTCGTTAAAACAATTTTTGGTGACAGTTATTGAGTTACCTTTATTGCATTATGTGCCCAGACACTTCACAGATGTCCCACACCTTATCAGATTTTCTCTAAGTCTGATACCAAATTAAATCTGTTCAAAATTGATTTCCAGTGCGATGCTTGAAAATAAACCATTTATCGAGCAAGTAGGGTGTCGATCCAGATTAATAACAATGTTTCTAGATTTTGATTTATTTTATTTTAAGTGGCAATCTTGAAGATTTTCATATGTCTTTTAAGTCACTATTTGCAATTACCATGTATGAGCAGAAGTGTCACCAAAGATAACAAAACTGAGATCTTCAAGATTGCAAATTTAACATCTGAATATTTTTCAGTTCCTTATAATGGTTTGGACGGTATCTCAAGTTTTCACCCTGACATAAATACATACATACAATACATACAATACATTCCTAGTATTTATTATTGTAACCATGACAACCAAGGTCCAGTACGTGCTACTGCTGTAGGGGTGCTATTTCAGGAGACAATCCTACGGGTCGTATCACAGTTAATAAAAACGGCCTGCTGTATATGGTTGTTCAGGTTGGAGGGCTTGTCTAGTACAACACCCAAATCTCCATCTGAACTGGTGGCTGTATTCTTGCATTGTGGGTAATGTAGGCATCAGGTTTTGATTTTTTTTTTTTGGTAATAAGAAATGACAGTATCTCTGGTTCTGCTGCAATGATTTTGATACTGTCCAGTGAGAATCTTATGTTATGTTATAGGAGTGCTATGCTAAACTGGTGGAGTGCTCTTTGAATTCTTGCATTTAGGAGGGGTGTTTGACCTTAAATGTACAGTACAATTAGAAAGAAATGGGACAATGATATTTTTCTCATTGTTGTGGCCCTGTACTCCAGATGGTGCTGAATTCCAGTTTTAAAAGTTTTTGAGGGTGGTGACATTCCTATTGGGGGAACAGCTTTAACACATTCATAGTCCCCCTGTTAAGGACAATGCACCAGGACAATAGTCCTCAAGAGACAAGGCAACCAAGGAGTTTTTTATAGCCAATTACCAGAAAGTTTGTGAAAGCCAAGTCCGTCATCTGACCTCAGTCCAACCTGCTTATGACCAGACTGGAGGCAAAACAACCCGGACACAAGTTAAAGGAAGAGATATTTGCAATTGACTTGGCTGAGCATCACAAAGGAGGAAAAATAAATATCTGCTAAAGTGCATGGCTCATAGACTTCAGAAAGTCCAAAGGATTTGCAGCCAAATTCTTAAAAATGATGATTAATTTACATTTATGTTAACATGTCTCATTACTTTCCTTCTCCTACAACATGAAGACAACAGTATCTATAAAAGGATATGATATTTCTGATATGGATGTTAACACCCTCAAGTTAGAAGATGAAATTCAGGTCAACTCCAATATCCTGGAAAACAGAGCCAACACATCAGAAACCTGAATGAGTGTGCTGTGCTAAGCTATCACTGCAGTCATATGTGTGTTCAGATCATTTTTTGAGGGAGATAACATGAATGGGATCAAAATAACAACTTTGTTAAAGTGAGGAAACAGTGTAGTTAAAGGTGTTTGTAAACAAACAAAAGTTATGTTTACATTCAGTGTTAATCACAAAATGCATTGTGTTTATCCTTGAGTCTAAAAAACATGTTATGCATTTCCTTCCTCATAAAACATGTGTAAAGCCAATCTTCTCTTTTTGACATTTTGAAACCTGCATTGTTTACTTCCATGTGTACTTGATGTCTTCTTCTTCCCTGCCTTTGTTGGTTCATTGCTGCATTTCTTGGCGTGTTACCACCAACAACTGTCAAACAGCGGAGTAGCATGAAAACATTGGCAGGGCTGTCACTCACATGCTTGTACACGAGATAAACTCTACATGGCTCACATGGGTCTTTTAAATGCAAACATGGCTAATATTAGGGATTTGAAGAAAGAGTTGCCATTTTTCTCAGTCAGCTTCTTACTATGAATGACATCCTACGTAAATACATAGTTTTCATGCCAAAGTTTGGTTATTTAACTCAAGAAATTTCTGTATTTGTATTTGTATTTTATTGTTTTGTCTGTGCTGTCCTCTCTCTGGTTTGAAGTGGGTATCGTGATGCTACTTATTTTCCTGCACCAATCAGGATTCATTAAGCTTTGAATGTGAATCTGATGACACTTGGAGGGTAATTTGCCTATGATCTCAGGCCACTGTCATATCTGCTCAAACCACTGCCTTAATGAAGCAGCAGTAGACATAATACCTGCTTTTTCCTACCTTTAAATTTAACTGCTACCTATTTAGTCATGACTATTTAACGTTTCATAAAAATACCTCAGTGGCTTTAAGCTTTCTGATTATGCTTTCTCACCATCATGCTCCCTGGGAAGTGGTGACTTCTCTTTGACTTTTTATCACTGAAGCTGTTTTTCTTCACACCACAGTTGCTCCATTGTTTTTACTGATGTCCATCCAAACCCTGATCCAACTGCCAGTCACCAAATACTGCCCATGTAGAAAATGAAAAGCAATTTAAGTTTTGGAACCTCGGACGCCCAAAATAACGCTTCCCACTTCACTACACAGAAGGGCACTTGCCACGGCAGGCAGTACGCTCCGTTCATCAGTGCGTAGTTACAGATTGCACTGTGCAGTAGTAGAGCAGTGACTGTGCTTCATTTTAGTAATTTACCTTCATTTTCCCAGGAAAGTTAGCGGGGTCAGACCTTATTCTACTCAAATGTGGCTGCAGCCTTGATAGAATGAATCATACACCACAGTGAGTCACATCACACAAGTGATGCAGTGATGAACACCGTACATTTATAGCCATATATTATGTGTATGCTGTATGATTTGTAAGTGATTATTTGATAGATATTACATGAAAGTGTAGAGGATAAAATTGTCTTCAAGGAGAAAATGTTTGCTGTGACATTCAACCATCACGTGATCTACCCATCCAGAGCAAAGTATGTCAAGTCCTCCCAGACAATTTCTCCATTTCATTTTCATACCCTCAAAACAGGAATGCATAAATACTCCTGTTATTCTAATCGGAGGCTGTGTGCCGCCGTACCATTGGCTGATAGCTGATGACTCACTTCAACAGGCTGGTGTGGGGCTGGCAAGAAGAGGGTGGGTGAGTGGGTAGGTGGTGGTGAAAAAGGGGGAGCAGGAGGTGGGAGTAAAGCTTTCTCCCACCGCCTGTACACTTGCGTGCATTGTTGTTGTCAGAGCATGCTTCTTCTTACACACAAACACAAAACATAAATGCTTGCAAAGGGAGTGAACTTAATGTAGAAACACTTCCTCACTGTTTTTCTGTTCATCTCTACAGCCACGGTTGCCTGTAGCCAGACTTGAGGAGAGACACAGAGCCTAGAGGAGAGGGAGAGAGAGAGAGCGAGGAAGAGAGGAGGAGAGAGAGAGAGAGAGAGAGAGGGAGGGAGGGAGAGGGAGAGGGAGAGAGAGAGAGAGAGAGAGAGAGAGAGAGAGAGACTTGTGCTGATCCAGAGTCTGCAGCCCCCAGCCTTCCCTCTGTTTCTGCTACAGTACGTGTGAAAGGCAAGAGAGGGAGAGGCAGCGGAGGCAGAGCTGGTGTTTGTCTCTGAGACTCGGAGGGGAGAGAGGAGAGCGCTGCGAGCTGTGCAGTGCAGAGCAGAGCCAGTCGGTCCTCTGGTATGTGTCCACGGTGAGCGACTCAGTCCGGTCCTTGCGCACCCTCCGCTGCTGTCTGAGCAGCCTCGCACACCAGGACTCTGACACCAGCCACACAAACAGGTGAGTGTCAGCAGCCTCATGATGACATAGTCTCTTTGACTTGACAATCCAGTATGACTATCACTTTATTGTGTTTTTTACTGCTGTCATTAAAAACAAGCTTCTATTATTTACATCGATGACATCAACGTGGATTGCTGAAAGTTTTTCCTGAGAAATGAGATGCATCCATCATCTGTGTGTGTGTGTGTGTGTGTGTGTGTGTGTGTGTGTGTGTGTGTGTGTGTGTGTGTGTGTGTGTGCATTGGGTTGTGACGGGTGGGGGTGTTTTTACATGTATGTTTGCACGCATGTTGGCTTGTGTGAAGGCTTGTTTACCTCATGACTGACAAGTGAAAAAGACCACTGGGACTTGGGGAAAACATTGCCTCTGATAGGAGTGAATCTGTCTGATTTCATCCCCCAACATTTCCCCCATGTGTAAATCCATGTGTCCCTGGAAGAGAAAGTGGGTGGAGTGGGAACTGTTTCAGCTCTGCTACTGTTATTGCAGTCTTGTTTAGAAACAGAAAAAAAAAAAACAACAACATGAAGGAGACTGAGCTATCTCAGATGCCGTGCTTTAGGTTGATTCGAGTGTTTGATGGAACGCAAATTGTGCATTTATTTCGGGTCTTAGTGTGTGTGGACACAGCAGTTCATCGACAACTGTCAGGAAAATCTGCAGGTGTTTACATTTCAGTCTTACGCTGTTTTTCTTGAGCTTACTGAGCCTTTTGTCTCAACTGCGCAAGAGAACTACTGCATCCATCCCTATTTGTCATAGCATTGACAGGATGCGATCACAGTGGCATAAGATTGCAACAATATCCTCAGTTCAAAGTCTAATCTGTTACATAATAAGGTTTTGAACATCGAATCAAAGATCCATCTAATGAGCACGATGATGTGTGGCTCTTTTTTCTGTAATCTTATATGCAAAGGACAATGTTTTGTTAATGTGGTATGAAGTTGTAATATTGAATGGTACATTTTGTTGCCTATATGCTGTTTTTGACAGAATGTGTGAAAGTGATGTCTCAGTTTTAATTCATCATTTTATTAGATTTTTTTTTTAAACTAATTGCTTTGGCCAACAAATGATTTGTATTATGATACGAAGCTGTAATGCTCTAATTTATCATCTAAACCAAACATATCACAATTCAGCACCTTCTCCTCCATGTTAGTATTTAACACTTGTCGCTTGTACTGTTGCATCCTGGGATGTAATTTGTGCGTAATGGCAGATCATGAGTGTGTACCGCAGGGAATCAGCAAGTCGGTCTAGAATGATTTCTTCTAGCCTAGTGCACAACTTGTTGAATCAAGTTGAGTTCTTTTGAACTTTGCTTGTGAAGTAATTCTTAATCTGCCATGACTCACTTCAAGCCTGTATGATGTACGCACTGAGGACAGAGAAATACGAGCCTTTGAATAGGACCATGTGGCTGAATGTGATTTCACAGGGCGACATTGTCAGCGTTTAGATGGTTTAAACCCCTGAGCCATGACCGTGATCTGGACTGCCACTGAGAGTGAAAAATACCCTCAAGTGTTTGTCTCTCTCGCAGTGGATGCTGCTGTTGTTTGCCTCCGACTGTCAATCTGTCACTCACTGTGATGCTGAGGAATCAGCCCCAGCTCCCGATTGACCCTGCCTCATCCCTTTATCACCCATCCTTCAATATCTGTCCCCCCATCCATCCATCCATCCATCCATCCATCCATCCATCCATCCATCCATCCATCCATGCATCCATGCATCCCTCCCTTCATGTTTCTCCCACCGGGTTTCAAATGTTTGTCTCTTCACTTTCACCGAGCATCTCCCTCCACCCCCCTCCGCTCCGGTCGCCACAGAAACGGCTGATTCAGGAAGGGTGGGCGGGTGTCTCAGAGCTCTTGCTGCTCTGCCCCATGCGGTGCTTTCACAGTACATTTATGCTTCTGTGCTGCTTTTATGGCCCCGATATGCTGACAGTTCAGGTGGCTCAGTCAGATGTTATACAATCGTATCAACCACACAAAGGCTGTTTGTTCAGTTCCCTCAAAGGACATGTTCAGTATTTAGAGTTGCATTGCCATTCATGTTCAGTTTTTCTTCTAACAATAGCATGATCACAGGGAGGCTCTTCATCAGACCGCTGACCAATCACTTGTGGTGGGAGATTTTTTTTATTTTTTTTTTTATAAAAGGTTCACTGAATTTGTGAAGAGATTATTTATGATTCTGACGTAAATGTCTGCCTCTTGACTCTCTCTAATTAAATGTTGGGTCGATCCTGGGAGATTACAGCCCTATTTTTGCTTAAACATATATGACACCCGGGTTGAAGTCATACTGTGTGTGTTTAGAGACTACGCTGAGGTGATTAATAATGTAATATACCATGACCGAGTTGTTTAATAATAGATATCCTATGACCTTTCTCTTACATAAGGTTGATGAAACAGATAGGAGTGATGGGGTACAGGACTGAAATGAACAGATGGAACTGGAAAGAAAATTCTTGGATAAATTACCCCCTTCCCACCCATGTATTACAGTAGCCCTCCCACTCAAAAAATAGTGAGCGCCAGATAAAAGATTTGTTTCTGTAATTACAGATGAATTTGTCAGAGGTGGCTTTTTGTTTTTTCATGCTGTGGTTATATCCATTTTGTTGCATTTTTAGGATAGCTCTGGTTGCCATGGTGATAGTTTGTACAGTAGCTTAAAACACTGCCTTTTAGAAAAGCTTAGAAAGGACAGGAAATGAAACCTGTATTGCACCGCAGTCAATTCCAAGCAGGACCCCAGGAGCTCGTCCTGCTGCGCCTGATTAAATTAAAATGGGAATTTGTATTCACTGAGGAGGTAATGGTGAGGACCAGCTCTGTCTAAATTGTTGTGTTCCCTGAAAATCAAGCTTTTGATCTTTTGTGTTTTTGTGTACAAACACATTATTGATCACAGAGTCACAGTCTTTCTACCGCACACGGTCTCTGACAAATTAGCTGCTGAGGAAAGTCACTCGCCGTTACTGTTATTTTACTCTTTACTGCTGTGTATACAGCGACAAGAACCGTGCCCTGCCGCTCTTGTTAATATGAATATTAACAACTTGCTCATAACACTCATCTTATTTGATTAAAATGTCTCAGATCATATGTTTTCTTTCTAGTTTTTGAAAACAAAACAAAAAAAAAAAAAAAAAAAAAAGAAGATATAAATATATCCAGGCTGCAGTGGTTTTTCCACCCTGCAGTGTTCAGCCATTACAGTCAGTGGTGACGCAGCCCGAGACTCACACAGCACACTGCAGACCCGTCACGAGACACAGCCAGAACAAAGAGCACAAACTGTCATCTAAGAGAAAAGCTCAACATGGATGATAACACTGAAGCAGCCTTTTCACAGTACAACAAAGGACTGTAGGTTTGGAGTGTGACATTCAGTATGACGCCATGTGCTGAGACCTGACTGCTCGCCCTGCTACTTTTAAAGACTTGTCCCAGGTACCCGGAGCACCACCGTGCCACCGGACACTTCAGGTGCAACACTTTTACATTAACTTAGGGTCAGTGAATGTGTATCCCTTTTTCTAATCACTCCTCCATGTAAACATGTGAGGTGTATGTGTGTGGAGGAGTTCACAGATGACGACAACCATAACATCAGGCTCTTTGACGAAGTCTGTGCGACTGCAGCCTTACTTGATGGTTTAAGAAAGCCATAACTAAACCTTAAAAGGTAAGTTTATAAAAGAGTCATCAAAAACACATGGCTTCAAATTTAAATGTGTCTATGTCTGTTTGACGGACAGTTAAAGACGTGTCAATGAAAATACAGACTAAAAGTTTTGTAAATACATTTATGTTGACCCCAGCAAAAATAGCACTTGTTGCTATGGTAAATGTGAAACTGAATAACATTTTTATTGCACAGATCAAATGCATTGTTCAAATGAATTAATAAACAGGTTTGAGTTAAAATGGAGAGATGGGTTGACCTGTAGCTAGACTACATTAATATGGGAACCTACTACCACACGTACAAGTGACACTGCAATGATTCCCTGCAAAGAAAGTTTAGTACACAAATCCACTAAATTAGCATTAGAAGGGACAGTGGCCTAGCACAAAAATAGGGCCCTGTATATATGCAGCTTCAATAGGGCCCCTTCCCCTTTCAGCACAGTCTAAAACCTTTGCATATTTCAGACCTATTTTAACAACAGACTGTAACTGAAGTCTCAAGCTTTCACTTTGAGGTTTAAGAGCATTAAATTATTTCTGCCACTGTTTTAGGTCCTCATTGTGCCCCGAGTGAAAGACAAAGGTAGGCTGAGGAAGGATTGCTCTTTTATTGTATTTCAGGATAAAAACAGCCAAATACTGTAAGACTTCACTGGAATCATGTTTATTTGCAGTATTAAGGTGAATTACTTTACAGCAAGTGCTAGTCCAGACTGCTGTACCATAGACATAGCATAATAAAACATGAAGAACTTAAAGGTAGCACACAGATACAGTATATATATGAAAAAGGTAGCCCTACTATTAAAACTGAAAAGACAGGGTTAGAACCTGCTATTATGTATGTATATATATATATAAGTGATTGACTTGTCTTGATACAAGGAGTGTCCATAACTCATTCTAAACTTTTCTGATGCTGCTGCTAAATGTTTATTTGCACGTTTTGTATGTTTTGATGTTGTGTTTGTGAACACAACATCAAAATTGATCAAAACATTTTAGTAAACCATTTTAAGCATCTTAAAACTGTATAGTGTTACATAATGGTCACACACAGGGAGGCTTTTAATATTGTTCTCAATAAAAGAAATAGTTTGTCAAATCTATTCAGACAACCAACAAGTCATACTGTAGTTTACTTACAATGCTAATTCCGTAAAAATTGCAAAATTGCCCAAAAATGTCCACAATGTCCTTCACTACTCCTGCTCCAGGAGCGAGAGAATAAAAAGGGAAGTTTAAAAAACCGGTTTGTCGTCAGAGGATGTGAAACAGCCCGATAAACTAATTAAAGCTACAACATAGATAGAAGCAGTAAACAACATTTGTGAATCACTATGGACAAAATAAAACTGTGTGAAGAAAGATCTACTGTAAGAAGTCAAAACAGCAGCAGGTATCCTGTAATAACACAGACCGCTGGTTAGTATCAACCTGATTTACCATATTAATAAAGAGGCGCCTTCATGGATATCATGGGATCATCATGGTCTGATGATATTTTATGACTGTCAACAAATCCCATGAAAAGACCAACACCAACAACGAACTGATCCTACTAACAAATATTATATGTTTAGTCAAACCCTTATATAGCGTTTACCTCTGTTTAGACCTCCATCATAATCACAAACATATTTAAAACCCCTAATTTTGCACCATTGCACCGGGTTACATGTTCAGTCATTACTATTAACACACACACCAGTGTGTTTATTTTGAGTATCAACAGCCTTTATCATTTAAAATCCATGATTAAAAACCATCAGAACTGTGAGAGAACTGCATCAGACTAGAATAATGTAGGATAAAGATGTTTAAACATTGATTCAATAAAACCTGTGTCGTATACCTGCCTAAAAAAAATAAAAGCTTTGGTCTAAATGCCTACACCTAGAAAACAAACACACTTGTTGTTTCAGGGCTGACAATAACCTGCATACTTCACATGTGTGTGTAGTAGTATTAGATGGGTTTGCTGTTGCTGATGTGATGTGAGGGAGCAACAAATCCAGACTTGGTTGTGCTCATAAAAACGATTTAAAAACATTAGCTGCAGAACTCACTGCTCATGTAGGGATATTTTCTCCTTTGCTTTGATGACCAGATGAATGATTATTGAGTGTTTCTCGTTTTATTGACTTTACTCTTACTCCACTCAGAAAACCCACCAGGATTGATTTTTCCAATAAGATGGTCCTGTCTTTTAACTGAACTATTCTGGTGAAGGATTGGGTAATGATGGTGTAGCAGGATATCTTCAAAATGCTGCCACAAGGAATTAATGCAGATAAATGATTTGATCATCTTGGCGAGCGAAAAGAGAGCCTGTGCGTTTGCTACCCAAATGCTGAAAGGAACATGCTCAGTTCAAAATACGCTGAGACAAAATCCAGTGACTCATGGTCTATATAATGTTTGAGGTGCAAACGGCTTGGTTTGATTTCCATGTGGAGCGAAAGGTGAATATTTAGCCTCCAACTGGTCGTTACCACAATCAAGCTCCTCTTGAAGTGGATCCTGTATGATTCCCTGCGGCTGCCTGCTGGCTGATGACTAATGTTCTCCCAAGTGCCATATTAAAGCCCCTTAATTGGTGAGAATAAACCAATCATTAACTTGCTCATTAAAGCTTATTGTAGTGCTGAGACCGCTGCGACTCGATCATAGCAAACTTCTGTAATTGTTCCCAAAGCTGGGTCATGGTCCTGTCTGCAACATTATTGGGGACTAATCAACACCAACATTCTGACTCTCTTTGCTTCTTTAAAGATTCCTCGGCATTTAGTGTCGGGGTGATTCTGCACTAACCTCGCTATTCTGGCCAAAAATTCCCATCTGGACTCGCTCTTGCTGCCATCTGCTCTCTTACTGGCTAGTCCCTTTGACAGTTGTGAGGCGTCTATTTCGAAATGGCCCCCACACACTTCTGTAGGATGAAAAGAAGAAAGGAGATGAACTGGAAGAATAGAGGAGGAGGCGGAGGAGGAGGAGGATACAGAGATTCATAAAGCTTGGGGTTTAAACTCGATTCACTACGACGTTTTTCTTAAGCAACGTAGCACTGTGCGTCTCAGCAGTTTCCACCCAATCTCTGTGTATCCTAGGAAGTGCTGACTGGCTTATGATAGGGATCACTAAAAGAACAATATGCAGTTTATGCTTAGTCAGAGAAAGACTGTGTCGCTTAAATTAAAAGTTAGACCCAGAGAGGAGTTGAGAGGAAAAGAGAAACAGGGACAAACAAAGGCTGCAGTCATAGTGCAGGTGTATGGATTATTGCCAGGGGAGAGTGACAGCATGATGCTGCTGCCGCTGCTGCTGCTGGTGTTGTTGCTGTTGATTGTGGTGCTAGTTTGGCCTCACTGACTCATGGATACGAGGAAAATGAATTCCAGGGGAATCGTCTGTGGTGCTGCTGTGCCCTGAGGTTTAGCACCCACTCCATCCTCATATTAATGGCATCATTACTGGGCTTCTGAAATTTTCCTACTCACCAAAATGTATATACACACACACACACACACACACACACACACTCTTGTGTGTTCTCCCTCCATCTTTCATTGATACGTACAAACTAAGTGTGCTTCTGTAGTGCTGACTGAAGTACTAAAGTACATACCATTGGTTCTTCACTTCTCACTGACATCACTTCCTCTACCCTGATAAGAGGAATGATGGGAATGGATGGAGGAGTTAGCACGAGTAGAACATCCTTACTGAGTCAAGTGTCATTTGAAGTGATTTCACACATCTTTATATGGTAAAGGTGCTTGTAGAGGCTTGATTTATGTTGTTCTGTTGTCTCAGGGCTTGGTTTTGATCAGATAATGTGATGTACTATCGTAACAAGTCTTATATTTCTCAGTTAACTTATGGCTACATTCTCTAATCTTTGTACTAATCTCTTTTAAGGTAACATGGCAGATGTGAAAATAAAATGCATGTTATATTGTATACGATAGTTTCAACAAACTGCTCATAGGGGCCGTGTTATTAATAATCAACCAACCACTGACGTGCCTAACAAGCACGTAATAAATCATTGTCTTTTGTTTGCTTTATCATCTTTTACAGTCCAATGAGATCAGCTGCAGTATCCAGCTGCTGAACAGATTTGCCGGCTGATGCCTCTCAGCTGATTAATCAAGAACGCACAGTCTGACGATATATAAGTGACAGAAGGTTTTCTAACTTGTCACCTATTCATACAGAAACACCCCTTTTATGGACCATTGTGGTCAATGTCAAAACATACATAGTTTTAGGGCAAAGTATTCTGATCCAAGTCACATTTTGAATTGTGCCAAATGTGAAGATAGAGAAGACAGAATTTATAGTTTCATTTAACCATAGACTTTAAGTATTATAAGTATTATATACACTTTTCTAGTTTTTCACCTTCCAAAAGAAACCGAAGTTTATGATCAAACAGAACATCCAGTTTTTATTTGTTTTAATAATTTGCTCTGAAATAGTTTTAACCCTTAAGAAATTCAATAAAACAAATGGTGTACAGAGAAACAAAAGGACAAGGATGCATAAATGAGGAGCTGGAAAGAATCCCATATCACCCCAAATGTCC
Organism: Seriola dumerili; assembly: GCF_002260705.1. NCBI lineage: Eukaryota > Metazoa > Chordata > Actinopteri > Carangiformes > Carangidae > Seriola > Seriola dumerili. The sequence goes on along the minus strand of NW_019174298.1, from coordinate 2,241,010 downwards.
TGGGTCCAAATCCAGCAAGGGCCTCTGGTATTCATGCCATCTCCCCCAGCTTCTTATATTTTATGTTGCTTTCCAATTTCAACTACTATAATATGAAAACAAAAATATAGGCCCTATATATGTTTATACAGAAATAAAGTTTTATGATTTCAAATCAAAAGTAGAGTTTTTTTCTCCAGTGTATCATATTCATAGTTCCATCGGTCTCCTCAGATCAGTCTGAGGACTTCACCTGCAGACCTCTTCAACTCTAATATGATAATACAGGGTAAATAAAAACAATGTGAAGTATATTCTGTCTTATTTTCGAATGGTATCCCATCTTGGCCAAAAAACAGGTTATGAGTGGGACAGTATGGCCAATAATGTGATTCAGCAAACTCTTTGTATTGGGTGGAGCAGTTCATTTCCATTCAGACAATAAGTAAATAAATAAATGAATAAGATGAATCCACAACAGCATAAAGGCAAATACTGTATCTGACCTTTCATTAGAGCTGCCAGTTTAAAGGTGCTGATATGATCGTTGTAATAGTTATGTCAAAATTGTCATGGCATTCATTTCTATCTATGTATTTAGGAACGTTGGTACGTCAGTCTGGCGCTTTGCTAACATTTACTAAATAGCAAGGACAGTATTTGGCCATACACCCTTATGTGTAAAGGCTTAGAGTCATTTCTATTCAGGATTTAAGTTGATTTAATTTCAAATTTCCCGACAAGGAAATTTATGTTATGTATGTAAATGTAAAAGCAGCGTTACACCCTTGAGATGATGTAGCAAAAGTCAACAGTGCGTGATCCATTAAATCTTCCATTCCCATGAGGCTGCAGTGGAATTACTTTAGAGATCGCAAGGCTTTGGTTTCCTCTTATGAGCTCTGCGTCACTCGGCTCTGACGAGATGAGACTGTGACACAGGCAAAAGCTGTTAACTATTACACCTCCTTTGTGAAAACCACACACACACACACACACACACACACATGCACACACACACACACAGTCAAATACTTCTAACCAACAGATCCTCTCCCTTGCTCTATGCTGTACCACCTGCCTCTCATCAACCCCCTCATCTAGCAGAATTAGATCGCTGTTAATCCACTTGTGTCAGCCCATGGCGTACCAACAGCGCTCCCACTGCAGGGCTCAGTTGTTCCCTCAGGGCTCCCTGGAGGCCAAGAGTATAGAAAGGTGCTCACATCCTACACAGTCCCTTTTTACCTCTCCGTCCATAACTTTCTTTTTCTCTCTTTTATACACACACACACACATATACACACATCTTTTCTCTTAACTGTTTTTTTTTTTACATAAAAGACCATGTTGGTGGACTTTGGAAAGTCTGGCACATACAGGAGGATTCTTAAGTACAATTTTGAAGGTGCTTGTACTTTACTTCAGTATGTTCATTTTATGCTAATTCCTGCTTCTGCTCCACTACATTTCAGAGGGCAATATTGAACTTTTTTGTTCTACATTTATTCGACCACTACAGGCTTTTGGCTTGTGACCCCTTACAAAAAGGTAGTGTCTTATCATGTTTCAGATGTCTCTTTGTTGTTAGCAGCTCCACCAAAGAGACACTGTATCCTACGAACCTCTCACATTTAAATTTTTATTTTCAAATTCATTTAAATAACAGCTTTAGGCCCAAAGAGGTCATATTATCCAATACTTCACAGATTAAAGAAAAGTGCAAAAAGAAATGAACATAGATCATATCATTTATCATCTCATGACCCCTCAGATTTTTCTTTTCCCCCTTTGGAGGGTGGCATTTTACTGCAGAACAAGTACTTAGATGCTTTGAGTACATTTTGCTAATAATACATTCTTGTAACGAAATAGTTTTCATTTGGATAATTGCTACTTTTACTTAAGTAGAGGATCTGAGAACCTTCCACAGCTGTTGCGTGATGTTTGGGTTTGATTTGAAGCGGCGACCACTGTGCGAAAACCTGTAACATGTTTCTGTGTGCGTCCCATCCAAATGTGTGGTCACTCAGTCCTGTGGCACAGCAAATCATGCCCCTCTCATTTTGAGCTTGATTTGTATTTGTTTACTTTCGCCACTCCCCACAAGCTCCCTAAGTGTTTCTCCAAACATTTCTGATTGTGTTGTTTCCATCGATGGCGGCTGCTGATGCCTGCTCTCTCATTCGGCGGGGGAGTTCACAAAAGTGGGGGAGTTATGGGAGCTATTTTGGCCTCAAAGTCCTCTGGAGGACCATCGAGGGAGATCCAGCACCAAGGAGGTAATTGAATTTGAGGTTTCAGCTAATGATTTTTCCAACAGCGGGACGTTCCCCCGTTCTCCTGGGCTCGCAGTATCATGCATGGCCTGCACAGAGCGTCACTCAGGCAAGCGCTAAATCATCCAATAATGGCTTTGGAGAAGCTAAGTACCTCTTACTCTTATAACAGGCGTGATTTAATAGCACTTGTTAATCCGACAACATATACAGAGCTTTCCATTTTGTATGTAGTCTTATAGGCTTCGCTGAACAGATGTTATACTAGATTCATTGCCTTTGGACAAGAGCTTCATTGTTAAAAACCAATTAGGGGCTAATGAATCTCAATGAGCTCAGATTACTATATTACACCTTCATATATGAGTTTGTTAGTTGTCTTATTTAGGTTATTGTGTCTTTAACTGCTAAGGGAATTTGTTTAGCTGACATCTACATCAGTGTTTGCTGATAAGAACTTGTTGAGCCTGAACATTATCTATAGCAGTTTAGACAGTAACGAGCTTTAACATCTGTAAGACTAGATTGATTTTTACATGTTTCGTAACTATCTAAGCATTCTTTTAACTGGCGTATACTTGATTAGACTCCATGCTGTCTTTTGACCAGACAGACTGATGGCTTTGCAGATGCACTTAAATTTGAAACCTGGCAACCTCAAGGCCGATTAGTCTCCATTTGTAGTTCAGTCAGGAACACATACTTCCCCCCTTGGACCCCTTGTCTCCTCAACTCCATTGTTATCCTTTTATCCTTTTTATGTTGCTCTACATAATCTCCAGCTCACTTTCTGTCTTTTCTTTCACTAAACCTTATTCAGTTATCTGCCCTCTATTAAGCTGCTTAATATATTTATTTCTCTTTCCAGCTCAGTAGCAGCTCTTATCACAAAATGAGCGAGTATCATAATTGTTCCTCTTATCCCAACCCGGCACAGCCCACCACACACACACACACACACACACACACACACACACACACACACACACACACACAATAATCGTCCCTGGTGCTGGGCTCTAACCCATTTAGGTGCGACATCTTGTTGCTGCCCTTCAGCTGCACAGACTCACTGTGAATGGCCACCAGGTTTTCTCATTAGTTAATTATGTTTTGTGATAATGTCTACAGCTTTGAGCTGTTAGCTGAATGGCTTTTAGGCTAATGGTAACTGATCACCTCTGTACACAGTCCAAAATTGGCCTGTTTTTGCACTTGTTGCATTGTCATGGCTCTCTGTTATGATGTTATGTATTCTTCATTCAGCCACACAGACATGCTGGTCAGTCTTGGTGAAGTCCAGTGAACATTTCTGCAGCATCTCATTGGCAGGGGTCAGAGGTCAGTGTAAAAAAAGCCTCTATCAGAGATAATGGTGGCGCCCACCTGTCTATATGTACTCATACTCCTACTGGTAGCTGCCCAGTATAATTTTCTTCTCAGTGTGCAATTCCGGTTTTCCAGTCATGGAGGTGTAAGTGATTCACAGATTTACAAATTCCCTGGGACAAATTCACCTGCAGCACACAGACTGTGACATACATAGACACAGATTTGTTCTTTTCAGAATCTGGCTTTGACTTTATCTACTGAGATCCAGTCGATTTGTCCCAAATCACTGTCTGCTTCTTTTGTACTGTCACAGTCAATTTATATTTCTTTGTTCGCTCTGGAACGACTCTGGCGTGAGTCATTACATGTCCATTGTTGATTCGTCGCTGCACAAAAGCATTGCTTTTCAAAAAAGGCTACAACAACGATCAAGGGTGTCAACTGAATCATTCCTTCAGTGGCTACTTTCGCCATTCTTTTGAATTTGGGTGGGTACTCAACTGTATATAGTCAGTATTGGATTCCTTTTTTTTTTAAACTGAAAGCTCAGTGGCAAACAGACGTTATTGGACGTGGATTTTCCATGCTGTTTTTTATATTTAAAAGCAATGCTCAGCTCCATTCAAACCTCTTGGGCCTATATTCTGTTTTGTAGAATATAGTGTGAATATTTAGGAAGCAACTCGCTCCATTCTCCAGTGTACCACTCATACTTTATCATGCTAACTGACAAAGTAGTCCAGAACATTGTAAAGGTCTCAGGCAACTCATCTCCAGACTGAACACCAAAAGACGTCTCTTTCATATGCACAGCACTTTACACACGCACAGGGAGCAGTAAATGCTTCCAATATGGCAGCATCCACACATTTTTCAGCCCTTCTGCGTTTGTTTTAAAAAAAAAAAAAAAAACATTTGTGGCCAGTTCAGTGCCAGTAAAAGAGAGATTATGGAAATATATTGAGATTCATAACATTATTTCTGGAGTGAGTGCTGAGATTGTGAAATTCACACAGTACTGTCACTTCGAAGCCCAGTTGTTATCAGTCATACATGTCAGAATAGAGAAAGGCTTTCTCTACTTGGCCCTGAATAATTTACCTCTTTTATAATTTATCACAGTGGGACTGTGTGGACACTGGTGTTTTACGTGCCCTTGTCAGAACTTAACCCATGAACAAAATTATGTTGGCTCATATTCATTTAACACCAAGCTCCTCTTAAGATCACACTATATTTGTGCTGCAGTGTTGTTCATGTTGCAACCTTCAGTATTGACATATTTGAATCTGCCAAATATGTAAATTAACAATATATCCTTTTTAAATTTACAAACCAGAATTACCGCCTCGCGGTTGAACGCCTCTGTCAGCGTGCCAAGTTGGAGGAAATATGGTCACAATCTCACCTTCCTGAGTTAAAACATTGATTAACGGCCAGTGTATTTGCAGAACATTATGATGTCACAGTGAAGTTGACCTTTGACCATTGGGATTAAAATGTCATCACTTCATCAATCTATCCTAGCAGACATTTGATTTAAATTGTGTCACAATTACAATGTATGAATTTGTGAGTTATGGCCAAGAATTTGTTTTGTGAGGTCACAGTGACCTTTGACTTTTGACTAAAATCTAATCAGTTCATCCAGCCCAAGCGACAGTTTTTGCCAATTTTGAAGAAATTCTTCAAGATATTACTGAGATATCAAGTTCACAAGAATGCTACGGACACATGGTGGAACGGATGAAAAAATAATTCCTCCGACTCTGGCTGTCGCCGGCACAGAGGCAGGAAGACATAATCCAGCCACAATTACCAACTTTAACATGGGATACCAAGGCTGGTTTCCTGTTTCCTATATTCAACAGTGGTTATTTTAATCTACACAGCATTTCCAAACCGTAACTACGTGTTTATTATTATGACCATGATGATACATGTCCTTAAAACATTTGTAAGTTTTCTCTGCCACCAAATATGGTTTCTTGCCATCAGCAGGCGGTGGTGATTGTCGTTAGGCAAGAACTTGAGTCAGTGTTGACTTCATAGTACAAGAGGTTATTATGCGCCCTCTGAGCAGCATCATGTCTTCAAGGCAGATTGGAAGCTACAATGAATCGCTATCAGAAATTGACAATGGGTCCAGCCAGACTTGGACTAGCTAATTAGCGTGCTAACTTCAGTAGAAGAAAAGAAGTAATAGAAACAATAGTAAACGTTGCTTTCCAGCACTGGAGACAGCTTTTGGAGAGTAAAGGACTGAAGTTTGATACTGAACTTGCAACATTTCTTCTGGACATTGGCTTTGTAGCAATAGTAAAACTTACAAACAGCTCCTTTAATGAGGAGAAATTTTAGTCCAAATAATAACGTTTTCCCCTAAACCTAACCAAGTACTTATTTTAACCCAAACCAAATTGTTTTTGTGCCTAAACCTAACCAAACTTTAACCACTGTGTTGTCACATCATAAAAGGGATATATTGTAAAACAGTGGGTTTTAAAGGTTTGGCATGGCACTGAGAAATTATGTAACCTGTCGAAAAGACTCGTCAGATCAAAAAACTGCTGTCAAACCAGATGCTGAGATTTTTTGCAACAGGCTTGATATGATCTGACAGGGAACCAACAGATGGCAGAATTAGTTTTAACAAGGTCTGGGATCCAATAACAAGGATCTCAGTTTTGTTTGAGTTCAGCTGAAGAAGCTGAAGAAAATGATTTGACATCCAGTTTTTAACACCACAGGAGCAGTCATTCAGAGAACTCAGTGTTCCAGGGTCAGTGGATCTAACTGGCAGATACAGTTGCATGTCATCAGTACTAAAATGAAAAGAAACACCATGTCTTTAAATAATGTACCCAAGGGGAAGCATGTATAGGTAGAATAAAATTGGTCCTAGAACTGACCCCTGAGGCACACCATACTTCACACAAGAAAACAAAGAGACATGGTTGTTTACAGAGCCACAGAACCTCCTATTCGACAAGATAAAAACCACTCTAAAACAGTGGCACCCACTTGGAAAATTAGTGCCACCTGCTGTTATCTATCTACATAATGGTAGTGGATGGAAGCGTGCATTATTTTGAGTGTTTTTTCCAAATTCATTTGTAATTTGTGATGAATTTAGAAACCTATTTTGTCATTTCATTTGTAGAACTTAGAGCATAAAACTTAAGAAACTGTTTGGGGCTTTCTTCGTGGAAACCCCACACGTTACCGGTGTTTCCAGAGAGAGGGAGAAAGGAGGACACTGTTACAGTGTCCTCCTTTCTCCCTCATTCAAATGTGAACCTAGTTTTTGAGCCATTATGCAACTCAAAAATTATATAATAACCAATGGAGCATAACTCTAACACCACAGGTTAGTCTGTGAAAATAACACAGTGCTTTGATTCAACAGTTGAATCTAACCCTGGAATCCATCGAAGTAATGGAGCAATCTGGCGAAACAACAAGCAATTTAAGGGGGTTCAAGTCCTTGTCCCTCACAGCATCAAGACGACTCAGAGATATGCCTGACCTGTAATGCTGCGCTGAGGCTCTCAGTGGTTTTACTGCTAGAGTGTTGCTGATCACTGGAAAATGGCTATTATACAGCTATATGTGTTCAGCTCCTCTCTGCCATGATGCTTCATATGAAGAGACCCGTGGGAGGACGTGCAAAAACGCATAGCAACAGACTCTTTCTTTGCTGTTCTTTTGCTCTCTCTCTCTCTTTCTCTCTCTCTCTCTCTGTCACACACACATTATCACGCAGGCACATTAACACAGACACATGTACAGACAAATAGATAAATGCCTGCACAGATATAGCACACATGTAAGGGCCCACCCCCAACACAAGGCTCTGTGGAATAGTAATGGCCCCATATTAAAGACTACACCCTCAGGCAAATGATGTAAATGGCATCACACAACAGGATTTAGCTTCAGTTTGTGAATCACCAGCAGCAACAGTCGAGGGAGAACATGCACCGCTGCTCGCCCAGCTGCACTCACACAGGTCATGGGCTCGCTCTGGAAAATGAACCGCTCTGTGTGTGTGTATATGTATGTATGTGTGTGTGTGTGTGTGTGTGTGTGTGTTGCCATTTCAGACAGAGTCACTCTCCTGTGGCAGCCCCACCGCTCCTCAGCCCTCTTTGTCATCATCCCCAATCACGTCTGTCTGTCAAATCATTTGGTGAAATTCCCACAAAGACAGTGAAGGCTCGGGAACACCAGGCCATATCCATTTCTCTGTGCGAGATGCAGGATTGTGCCTGTGCAGCGGTGTAGAGTGCGATTTGCCTGTTGAAACCCTGCAATTCTATTTCAGGCCATCCCACACACAGTGGGAGAAGAGCAGAAATGTGTCACCCTTTAATTACAGCTTTTCAGGTCCTTGTGAAATTTTGTGCATCTGTAGGTAAGAGAGTCCTACTTTGGATTTCAGGAACACACCTCCAGCAATTATCACATCAGGGACATGAACAGTAGTGTGTGTCAGTGTGTACGCTTTAATTGGTTTGATTTAAGTATTTGGGTTTATTTGCCTGTACCTTTAGGGTCCACAGCTTCAGCACATGAAAATTATGTCCCTCCAGCTATTGATGACAACACTGCGTGAGTAATGCAGACAGCCAATTTGAGTGTGTGTTATGTTCCCAATTATATCACCAGTATTGTCACCCACTCTGAGCTTTTCGCAGTCTGTTCTGCCAGCTGAACCACAGAGCTTTATTCCTATAGAGTCAACCCCTTTCAATTAATTTCTTGTTAGTCCTGATCCAAATAAGCTGCAGTAAGAATTTAATCCTCATAACTGGATTATGAGGTGATTGGCGCTACAAGAGAGCTGTTTGTTACTGAAATGAAGGGTTACACAATTCTGGATTTGATGGTGTATTGACAGCCAATCAGAAGCGACCAGTTAATGAACAGCTGTACCACTGAAATCAGAATCTGAGAGGAGAATGATTCCTTGAGATGAGACCTAACAGCGTCTTGACTGTTTTTTTTGGAGAGTGGGGGGGGGGGGGCCCTTGATAATGTTTTTCCATGCAGACCTCAGAGAGCCATTGACGCACACACACACACAAACACACACACAAACACAAACACACACCTCCCCTTCTGTGTGCTTTAGGATTAAGAAACAAGATGGAGGAATGAAACACACTGAACTTGCTTGAAAGATTGTATTTTAAAAGAATTTTTCCTCTCCTCCTTCTCAACAGCTAATCTGACAAATCTTTAGTTATATATTCTTTCTTTTGTCCTCAATCACACACACACACACACACACATACACACACACACACACAGACACACACACACAGACACACAAAAAGGATTGCGATGCTGTTGTTGAGATTTTCCCTTTCATTACATGGCTGTGTATCTGAGAGCGTTGTGCACAGGTTACTGTATTTATTCATCCAGCCTGACTCCATAGCGACGAGCTTCCTGTAGGGAAGGTTACTGTGCTCCGTTCCCTGCTGCATGAGATAATTCCCCCATCACTGGGGGACAGACTAGAGAGGCTGGAAGTTTGAGGATTGGGAGGTGTGGGTGTGTGTAGGCAGTCTTTTGTGTGTGTGTGTGTGTGTGTGTGTGTGTGTGTGTGTGTGTGTGTGTGTGTGTGTGTCTATATCCCCTTTATTATTAATCAGTGATAACTGCGAGTGCAGCAGGGGAGTGGGGAAAAGGCCAAGGGTTGACATTTTGTGCTGTTGTAAGTCCAGTAGGGAGGCTCACGCACCAGCGTTAGTGGAGCAGTAGGTTACTGTTTCAGTCCTTCCCACAGTGCTGCGTTGTGTCACTGTGAATCTGTGGAAATTCCTTGAAACGTTTGTGAAAGGGGATCACATTATGGCTGAATTCAACAGGATTATCATGCATGTTTTAACTTCAAGATTCAACACTGTACTTTTTTTGTCTGTGTCTGGGAGTGTTATTGAACACACTCAGCCCAGCACGGAAATCCAAACTGCGCCCGCTGAGCCATTTGAAAGCCATTTGCATCAGGAAACTGATCGAGGTGAAGAGGATGATGCCAGATTTCCTCCATCTGTTGTCCCGTAAAATTGATTATATCAGTTGATTATGTAAGTGAGGAATGAGATGAACCAACAAATTAGTTTCATAGTGCAGCTCTGGGAGCCAGCATGAAGGATCACAATATCAGATGATGAGAACTAATATTAATAAATGTACATCAAAGCACATCAGTTCAATCTACCTTTTTCTTTGTAAAAGCAAAACTATAATCTGATAAATGTCCCGATCCTCATGTTCTGCTTCTGCTTTGGAGATGTAAAAAGGCACTTAGGCAGATAATTATCATTAGAAGTGCTCCAAGAATGATTACAGGAATATTAGTGACACAAAAAGGCACAGATTTGCAATGTTTTTCTCATGCATGTTGAAAGAGCTGAGAACTAGAAGGAGCTGTTTCAATTTTGTATTACAGGCAAAACAACCAAACAAATACTGCCAAATATAAGCTGCTGATTCTGTATTGGTTTTGTCTTGCACTCTCTATTCTGCATTTTAATTCATCACTTAGTATCTCTGGATATTTGTGTTGCTTTAGCAGTATCTGTAAATCGAATGAATAAATGAATGAGGTCTGGCTGATGACAAGATACATGGGACAGTTCATTACAGAACATCAAAAACATCCGCTTTCTCAGTCTCCCACCGAGCTACTCTGCTTATCCAAAGGAAACAATTTGCATTTCAATTTTTCAATGACTGACCTTCACTGTATGTACTTCGTCACTTCGTGTTTTCGGTTGCCACAATTTTCCCAAGGGGATATTGTTGAAGTGTTTGATGTTTTACAGAGGGAGGGGGCTGGGGACAAACTAAACCACTAACCACTTCTTTAACATTCGGAGCATGTGTTTAACCACTACACATACAGAGTAAGCAGAAAATGTATGGAGGAAAAATCTTCAAACCTCCCACTGCACTATTTCATCGGACGTGCCGAGTCTTTGAGATGGAGTTGAAAGTGGTAAAGTGCTGCCATTAACAGCAGAGGGGAGTAAATGACGTGCTGTATCTGTTGCATCTGGTTTGATGCACATAGTAAACGGTTTAACGGTGTCCATAAATCCTGGACCGTGTTGTGTCTGCCACATTGCAGCAGCAGAGTCCGCACACAGGCAAAGGGTGATTAATTACTGTATGTTAGAATAATAATTCCACACCGTTTGTTTACAATCAAATAATTGCCTGAATTAGCTGAGAACCAAGAACCTGTTGAGACCATTAGTGTCCTCTTTTGTTCGTCTTGTGCCCATTAGAGTTGATGCAGGAGTGAATTCATCTAATTTAATGATTAAAATCAAAGTGTCAGTTTATTGTGTTGATTCGAAACATCAGTGAAAAGCATCATAAGCCAATGTCTGCTATATATCAATATCTGTGTTGTCTTAAAGGGTAAAAATGTAAATATGCAGAGGAAGGGAGGCGAAATTGTAATTACTGCCGACATATTGTACAGTGGTAATAGATAATGAGATTAAAAGTCAGGTTTGCATTATTTTTGCTGTCATGGAAAGCATACTGACGATCTGACTGCTCTCACTGTGAAGAGTTAATAGAGCCTTGGTCAGGCTCTGTGCTTCAGCTGAGCACCTCCTCTCATGTCAGCTTTTACATAAATAAGAGCTTTTTCTCTCCATCACTCCCTCTCCTTCTCTTTCTCTCATGCACACCCACACAGAGCCTGTCAGAGGCACATGAGGATGGGAGGAGGAAGGAGAGAGGTGGGTGAAGCATGACACGTGAAAAAGGAAACGCGTTGCTTTTAATGCATCTACAGCCCTCTATCTATTGTTTCTCTCTATTTTTTTCTCTTTCCTTCTGTTTTCAGACAGCGTATGTGTTGAAGAGTATCCCCCTCTCGCTGAAATCCGAGCTATTGTGAATTTATATGCAGAGCCTCTTCTCTTTGTTCTCAAAATTACCCAATTTGTTATGAAGATCTTCCCTCCTCTGGCACAGGCATGTTGATTAATCTCAGTTAATTTATGTTTAAATTAAGATACTCCTAATTGGATTTTACTGAGGGAGGGGCATATTATAGAAAAACTAAATTCAGACTCGGTGATGATTTATGATCTGTAAAACATGATATGCCTTCAACATTATCCCTTACATAACCCTGCAGTAGTACATAAGAAAAAAACACCGAAAGGAAGATTCATGCCGCTCGACAAAGACGGTAGTCGAGAGAAAAATATATTACGGGTCTCTCGCTGCTTGTACTTTGTTGTTAAATCAATTAAATCATATATTCCCACTGACACTGGTAAATGGGTGTTGTTCAGGACTTTGCACACCAATCGGTTGCCATGGCAACTTGCAGAGTTTTTCCAAACGACCTACAGTTGGCTGACTGCTGCCTCACTGAGGTACAGTTTGGATGAGTTGTCTTCTCCTCTGTATAACAGTCACTCTGTTTGGTTAAAATAACACATTATTGTCAAATAATTACTTTTTTTTTTTTAAATTTCCAAACTAAAGCCATCACCCATCACCGCTCTGAAAGCAGCGGGCTGCTTACAAAAAGGCTGACAGACTGTAAATGCACTGCCTATAAAAAGTAATTCGACATTAGAAGAAAATAAATTCCAAGTGGAATTGCAAATACTTGAGTATAGTCTTGTATAATCTTCAGGCATAAGTCAACTCCATCAGGTGTGGACATAACTGTAGATTGTACATTGATTTTTGACAAGCAGAGGAGACATGTGGTTTGTTTCTTTACACAAAACTTGACCTTCAGTTTGCTCGTCAGATGTTCAGGTTTTTATAACCATCAACAATTTAAATTTGTGAACCTTTAAAGTTTTTAAGAATTTTAAACAAATTTACATTATATTACATTTATATTTACTCATTTGGCTGAATGGCTTTTATCCAAAGAGACAAGTGAAGAACATCACTAAAGCTTAAATGTATGTTTGATAAGAAAGATCTGAAACAAATTATTAGGAAATGGAAAGCGTATGGCACAACTATGAATCAAGAGACCTGAGGCAACTTGGAGGACGAAGTAACAAGCTTCAAAGGCTGAGATTGGAGACTGTGTAGAGTTGACCAGGAGCTTCAGCAGTTGCAGCTTTATGGAAGAATGAAATAGAGAATCCTATTAAATTTACTTTAATTCAGTATTGTGAAACAATAAAACATGAAAACATTTTATAGCCACTGAATCATTATTATATAATTACTCGTTATTTTAAATATACTAGAAGACAGGTCAGTGTAGGAATGTGAAGGCAGACCATGTGACAGCAGACAATAACAATATTTTACTGTAATAAATCTGACGCATTTATTTTCTTCCTGTAGAGCTGCAACGCTGAGTCGATTAAACAGCAACTATATTGATAATCATTTCAGTTATATTTCAAGCAAAAATATTTTCTGGTCTCATTCTCTCCAATAAGGGACTCTAGTGCTTTTCTTTGTCACATATTACAGTTGGGTTTGGGTTTTAATCTGTTGATCAGATAAAACAAGCACATGGAAGATATCTATTACTTATGACATGGCACTTTTTCCACAGTTTTTAAAAATCTTTTAGGCTAAACTAAATTAATAATCGTTTAAATCAAGGAAATAATAGGCAAATTAAACGATAATGAAAATAAAGTTAGTGGCCGCCCTACATATGACCCCGCAGAGAGATGTTATCATTCCTCTTCACTGTTGCCCTGCTGCTTGAAGTCATATAAAAAATAGAAGATAAGATTTGACACATTATGGCCTCTCTTTCCTCCTGAGACAAATGTCAGTGTCATCTGAGCCAGAAAGTGGCTCTGATATCACTGATGTTAATTAGGATCTCATCGTGGTTTAAAGGTCAAATACTGAATAAAAACTGTGGGAACGTCAAGACACATGATAAGATGTTTGTAATGGTTGTAGACCACATGAGTGGAGGGCGATGAGTTTGCAGTTTTTTTTTTTCCCCCAGGCAATCACTCCCTCAGGTGCTTTCACTGATTAGTTCCTCCTATCTGGTTGAAAGTGCGAGTGTATTGATTGGCTGGAAAGATAGCGTACAGTCTCTTTGGTCCTCCATGGCACACGATTGCCTATTTCTGTCGTAGACCTTTATACATTGTTAATTATAAGACCCTGATCCTGTGCACCAAATCACTGAATAATATACCTTCACTGAGCTTTTCAATTGATATTTTAATGCTTCTTTCCGCATCACACATTCGTTAAGTTATACGTTTTATTGTTGAAATTAAATAAAACAACTTTATGAACATCATTAAAGTAGGGTCCCATCTCCACCCTCGACATTTGAACATTTAATAATTAAGATCAATAGAGCACAGTGTTCTGAGGACATAAACTCTTGGTTCTCAAATGGAAATGGTTCTCATGTACTAACATTTATAATCATGAATTAAAGGGAAAAAACAACTGCTCTACAGTATATGATTTGCTACAAGATGAACAGTGCACTCAACGATCAGCCATTAGAGCGGAGCTCTGCAAAGATGTGGGATAGTTTATACCAAAGGTATATTAACAATTCACTTCCAGGGACGCAAAACAATGACAAAAATATAGAAAATTACAAAGTAGAGACCAGTGAGATAAACTTCTTTCTGAAGCATGAAGTATGCCTCCTCCAGGAAACAGAAGTTCACAACTCTCTCCTCTATCCTTGTGTTGCTGGGGAAGAACAGAGGAGTGTGTTATGACTAACCAGTCGCCCTGGCGAGTGTGTATTGCGTCAAAAAGTCACACACTCATCAGCAGCCTTCTGTACCAGCTGATTGTGCATTCAGTCAAAAGTCAGGGTGTAAAGACGCCACATTACACTGAGGCTGTTTGACACTAAAGCTGTGTCTTTGTTTAACAATAAAGACTTACAGTACATCTTAATAAGTAGGCTGTGCAGGCACCATTAATCGAAGCACTGGTGCACACACTGGTGCTGTCATTCCCTCGATCTGACAATGTGTGTGCAAAATGAATTTCACATGCTCTGCCATATTCCATAGTTGTAAAAAAAAAAAATGGACTTACTAAAAGAAGGTTGTGAACTCCTGCACACTGTCAACACTTGATGATAGATCTTTTTCACAGCAGACATTTTGATTTGTCATAGCAGGTAAAACACAGGTGTAACATTAATCTCAGCTCCATTTCCTTTATGTGCCCCAGTAAGCCATGTCACAGAGTCAGCAAGCACACTAGAATGGCCATCATTCATGTCTGCTTTGGAAAACCTAACATTTTAGTCATAGACCCTCATCAGGCAAACTTGATTTATGTAATATTCTGACATTAAGAGAAATACTCTTTTTCTTACCTGGAGTTAGAGGATAAAATCTGGTCAGAACCAGCACTGTCTCATGTTTAGCCTAGCTTAGCACAAACACTGGACGCAGGGGGAAACATCTTGCCCAAATCCACACACATCTCGAAAGCTATATATATATATATGTATTATATGTTGTGTACTTAACACGTGCAAACATAGAAAATACTGATATTGTTGCTTAACGAGCAGTTTGTTTATGGGTTGGAACATTTCTTAATGACCAACAGCTGGGCCAGTGAACATTTACAGTCACAGTGAACTTGCTGACTTTGCATATTTACTAACTCATCAAAAACCAGGGCCATGCAGAGACCTTTAGGGGGGCAGGTGCTCACTGTTAAAAAAAAAAAAAAAAAAGGGGCACAGGGAGCAAGATTTTTAAACAGCTTACCCGTTGAATTACAGCAACTCATATTCCAACAGGATACAACATGGAATCAACATGGCAAAGGGACAGGTGCTCAAGCAACCTCAGCACACTTTACTTCTTTAAAGAAATAGTCTGGCATATAACTCCAAAATCCCAAATATTGATTTTTTTTTTACATTTTGGTTTTTGTAAGGAACGACTGAGATACAAGTTGTTAATTGGTGAGTTTTAGAGGTTTTTATACTGTTATCTTTAGACGGAGCCAGGCTAGCTGTTTCTCCCTTTTTCCAGTCTTTATGCTAAGCTAGGCTAACTGTCTCCTGGCTGTAAGCTCCATACTGAATGTACAAACACGATCTCCTCTAACTCTTGGCAAATAAAAGCAAATGAGGAACTTTTGCAAAATGTTAAACTGTTCATTTAAATGAGTGAAACAATACAAATTGGCAAAATGATTCATAATTTACACCTATTAATCTTCTCATGTAAGACAACCATCCAGCATATTTCACCCAATGGTTTCAATAAAAAACCATCACAGGAATTTTAACAACATGTGCATCAAAAACAAATTCCAGCCCTTAATGCCAGACCATAGTTAACATTGTGGTCAGGTTCTTCTGTAGCTTACTGCTCTGATTTCATATTGCCAACACAAGTCACATTTCAACTGATGCGGAACTGGTGCAACAGGCTGCATGTTTCCCAGCAGGACCTCTCTCTCTCTCAGCTTCCATACTCTAATGAAGATCAGCCTCGGGCCAGGCTTGAGGTTCAAGGTTACATACCTGTGATTTCTCCTCACAAAGAAATCAGCAGCACCCATCTTAGAGAGATAAACAGTACTCAGCTCTGCTTGGATGGAGGCTGACTCACTGGCTCAGTTTGTGGAAATGTCTGCTTTTCCTCGGCCACTGCTTAAGCTCTGTTGTTCTGCGATTTCTAATCTGCAGGAAATTGTGTTGCTGTCTGAAACTGCCAGAAAAGACCTGTCTCATAGTTTGGGAGCAATCGCTTTGAATCATAAATGTCACGGCCTGTTCACTCTTTCTCACCGGCAATCATGCAGTGTTGTTTTTGTCAGTGAACTGCGATGACTTTGGCACTTCACTACAGACAGGTATTAGCCTTTGTCCTCATTTATCGGATTATACTCTGAATGAATTACAACAACCTCAGCAAATTCAATAGTCACTATGGATTTTTTAAATCTATACAATGTCCTGACAATGATAGAAACCACAATTGCTTTCTTCCATTTTACCTTAATTGGCCTCAATATCTCTCCCCTCATCAGCTTTCAAAATAACAAGCCGTGAGCTCATTATTGCTTTCATTGCTGGCCCACTAAATATTGTAGTCAGTAAAATGAGTTGCATTTCATTTTCATTCTTTGGTGGTGGAGGCGATACCTATTCTTGTTAATTATTCATGTGTGGGTAATGTGTGCAGCTGTTCTCCTCTCAGAAAGAAAGAAGGAGGAGACGATCAAATCTATCTCTAATCCATACATTCAAGTAGAGCAGTGAATGCAGATGCAGCAGTGTCATCTGATGATGACGTCTTAGGACTGCATTGTTAAAGTCATATATAAAGTGATACATAATATACATTTAATATGCATTTTACAGATCTGGACCACTGATGTTTTGAGCCATGGCTCCAGGGATGGCAGTGTCAGTCCACTTTGGTCCAGAATGAAATATCTTAACAACTAATGCATGGATTGCCATGAAATTATTGTGCAGACATTAGTGGTTCCCTCAGGATGAACTGTAATCACTTTGGTGACCCCAATACTTTCCATTTGCACTATCATCAGGTCAAAATTTTCTTTCTTAAAGTTTTTTACATTTGTATTACTAAATACCTGCAAAAACAATAAATAGCTTCCTCCCACAGTCCAAAAACATGCATGTTAGGTTAACTGGCAACTCTAAATTGCCCATTGGTTTGAACGTGAATGTAAAAGGTTGTTTGTCTCTATTTGTCAGCCCTGCGATTGACTGGCAACCTGTCCAGGGTGTTCATGGCCTCTCACCCAGTGTCAGATGGGATTGGCTCCCGCCCAATCCTGATAATCCCCACCCTCAAGGATTAGCGGTACAGCTGATGGAAGGATGGATGGATGATGCCATTCCCATCACCCTCAGCTGTGCTTTTTGTTACTGCTAATTAGCAAATGTAAACATGCAAACACACTAAGCTAACATGCATGTTAGCATGCTGATGTTAGCATTTAGCGCAAAGCACCATTGTCACCAAGTACAATTTAGCCTACAGACAGCATGGCTGTAGAGTCTTTTTCTTGTTTTCATCTTGTTCCATGTTTTTTTTTTTGTTTGTTTTTTTTCCCTGAGTATATGTGAGCGGGGCAGAAAGCTATTATTCATACCATTCATTTTCTCTAAAGCCCTGGTGTGCCTTATGTTCACAGATGGAGAATCTAAAACCACATAGTCATATAGCAGAGAACACGAAGTTAAAACTTTGCCACCTCCCATTTTTTTTCTCCCTTTTCTGAATCACCCACTCTCTTTTTTTTTATATGAATCTTATTTTTTGCCTCGCTCTCACTCTTCTTTTCGATCTCAACAGGAATACCTGTGTCCACTGAACCAGTTCGTGTAGAGGAGCATGTTGTGACAGCCATGTCTCTGGAGATGGAGAAGACCATCACCAAGCTGATGTACGACTTCCAGAGGAACTCCACCTCTGATGATGACTCTGGATGTGCGCTGGAGGAATACGCCTGGGTTCCCCCTGGACTCAGTCCTGAGCAGGTACACAAGCTCCACAGTCTTCTTTTGCAAGTCACAGATATTCAGCAATGACACCCCTTCACTCCTGACACTACCAAGTGATTTATTGGCTAAGGCTTATTTTTGTCCGGCACAGCCAGACCACATCGAATTAAACCAAATCGGTCAGAGGAATGAAGTTAATCGATTGCTAAAGTATTTATGGCGTTTTCCGAATAATCCTGAGATAGAAAATTCACTGATCTGAAAACAAGACAATGGAACATTATTGTTTTTAAATTCCCCTTCATGGTGTTTTAGTCTCTTTGGGTTGGGAGTAGGAAGAGGGGGTGGGGGGTGGGGGGTACCATACAAATCACTGAGACATAGCTGTCAGGCGTGTCATGGAAGACTAATTGTGAGGACATTTTTCAGCTGTCAGTGTTGAAGCTAACACTGTGTAGGAACCGAGTTCACAGTCAGACAGACTGAGAACCTGAATCATGAAAAGGAACCACACGCTGATTAGCTGATTGCTGTCTGAAGAACAGATGTAGAGCAATAATCAAATTAAGATTAAATGTCTGAATCACTCTGTTATATGAGTTCAAAATATGACATTGCGTATTAATCAACTTATTATATATTCAAATGTATGAGGTTATGTTTATCCAGGAAGAAGAAAAAAGCCTTTCCCTTGATCACCATTAAGTATATGATTACTTATTTCTAAAAATAAACATGATACATTCTACATAACTATTTATATATTGTCATTTTCCCTTTAATGGTACTTTTGGAATACTAAGTCTAAACTTGTTTTGCATTTTAGTGTATCCTTGCAAGTCTAAACCCAGAGGAATGGAAGTAATTTGAGTCACTAAATGTTTGGATGAGTCTAATTGAAAATGGGTGGCATTGTGTTTATGTGTGCAGGTTTCAAAATTCCCTGTCTGTACTCATTTGCAGTTTAAATGCCTTTTAACTGCATGCCTGACCAAGCTAATGTAATCAACTGTGCACATCCAGATGAAGATACTTCCTCATCATTTTTATTTTTGTCCGTTGCTATCGTCAGTTCTTACATGAGATAATAAACATGGTTCTGTTCGGCTATATTGGGTATAAACACTTCTGTCTTTATTTAGTAAGAGCAGCACTCTAATGCAATGGGCCTCCTAGGGCTGTGTTAACAGATGACAGCCTGGGCTGATAACAGTCATTTTCACCAGTCAAGCCATCTTGACAGGATGCTGAAAGAGGCTGCAGCTTCTCTCATCCAACAGGAGGTGCAGGCAATTGTAGCCGCCTGTTGCTTTTTTAATGCACTTGAATGTAATGATTTTTTCAGCCTGTCACTTCTGGGTTCTCCCCGCACAGTGGCATTAATGTGACTCAAATTTTATAAGAAAATAATTATTTCATGAAGTACGGTTTGAGCTGTCAGAACTGTAAAAGTTTTGACGGCATTTGCTGTGACAATAAAGTTAATCTGTGTGAGGACTGACTTGTAGTGACAAAATGCTCCTAACTGTGGAGCACCCGACTGAACCGTCTACTACTGTCCATCTCTGAGTCGGTGTCCAGCAGACAATAACTGTGTTCATAATCACTGGTGGAATGTAACTAAGTACATTTACTCAAGTACTGAAATTAATGAAATACTGGACTTTTTACTCCACTGTATTCAGTTGAAAGCAGGACTTTTACTTGAAACAACAAAACAACACTATTTTTTAAAAAGTGCTATTAGTACTTTTACTTAAATACAGGATCTAAATACTGTTGTTCATAATAGATAATCTAAATAATGTTGCAACAGAACACAATCTTCACTGTCAAAAACTATAGTATCTGGTATCCATTGAGTTATTTCAAGAACTTGGAGAGACAGAGCTTCCCATAAGTTTAGAGTAAATTAATCAATTAGCCGATTAATATTATATCAGGTGGCAAAAATACCAAACATTTGCTTGTTCTTCTTCTTCTTTGATAAGAAATTGAATACCTTTGGATATTGGACTGTTGTTCAGTGCAGTGTATGAGGAGAAGAAGAAGCAACATGAAGATGTCATAATGGGCTCTAAGAAAAATGTGCATCCTTCCCCAGAACAGAAACAATGAATTGATTAATTGAGTAAATACTCAGTTAAGATTAACTGATCATGAAAATCATCATGTTACTTTTCCCATGTCCAAGTTCAAAAGAGATAAGAACTGTTAAGCAAAGTATTATATTTAAAAGGGTTTTTTGCAGCCTGACAGACAACAGAGAAAATGCAGTGTGAGAGTGACTACTGCAATATCGGCATTTGTCCTTTAGGTTACCTATATTCTCCTCCTTCCGAGCTTTTCCAGTTTGAAGAAAAGTCCCTCACCTCGAATGACCATGACTTGCAAAACTGGCACAAGACTCAGTGTCACCCTCCACAGCGTAGAACAAAACATGTGGGTGTGTTACAGAGAATCTGAGGGGCAGCGCTCAGAGACACGCTCCCTTCACCTCTCACTCTCCTCCTCTCAACAACTTCAGCAAAATAGATCTTTACACTGCACTGAACACAGCACCACTTTGTGTCAAAGGCTGTTTTGCTGAAAATCTGAGGAAAGTGACACAATTGCTTTCCGTTCTTTGAGTGTTTACTTCTCGAACACCAATCAAGGTTCTCTCCATTTCACCCTATTTCATATGCAAATACAAAAGGGGATTGAGGCCACGGATACCGAGCCTTACTGCATCACGAATTCTAATTGCGGTAACCAGTATGGGTAACTGAAATTTCCTTTAAGCAACGAGAATATTAGCTGTTGAAAATTTAAAGAAGCTGATGCTGTTCAAGGTTGTGTCTGCTGCAGCAGCACAGAGCTCATTGTGCCGCACACTTTCAATTCCAGACACTGATTTGCAAGGGCAGTGATGGTGGAGGGCACGGAGACCATGATAAATTCATTTGAAAGTAATTTCAGATTCATTTAGGTGGGTTTGTCCCCATGAATTAATGAAATAAGTCAGATTATGTAAATTTGCCTACTTTTTACCCAGCATAATGGACACATAGTGACTCAGATGCCACTGAGTGAGTCAGCTTTTATATTAAAAGCTGCTATTATCAGTGTTTTTATATTAACAACAGACCATGCGATAATTTGTATGGCTTTGCTTCTAGTGATGAACCCACAGAGACTTAAAGTGTCCAGAAACACAACTCCAAAATATCTGCTGAATGTGTTAACTGGCAATTGTTTGTTATCAAGTCGCCATATCAACATTATGATGTCATACAGTAGCTGGGTTTCCGTTACAGTTTTGTGCAAAATAGAAGCGATTTTTTGAGAAAGGTCAACAAAAAATTGTGACTGGTCTGTTGTCATCGAGTTATGGTGTGTGAATAAAGCAGGGTTTTCTCCTCTCGTGATATCATTCCAACTAAACGTGACGACAGGTTTCCAGCAATCTGCCTCTCGGTTGGAACTGGCTCCCTGGGGCCTCATACGGCAGGCGCCGTGACTTGAATGCAAAAAAAAAAGTGTTTCCATTTCAATTTTGAGAAATACTGCTTTGTTTAATAATTTGAAAAACCACCTCACAGAAGCGTTCTGATATTTGGGTTTTTTCGGAATTCATGTTTCCATTATTTGTTTTTACGTTATTAAATAAGCAAATTGCGCATTAAGGAGGTTAATGGAAACGCACCTAGTGTTGTTCGTAGCTTGTTTCCCCTTCCCATAAGTGGCCAAACAATCTGTGAATGCAGGTTTAATGTCTGAATATTGTAAATCTAAGGCTATGGCATGTTTGATGTCTGCTTGTTTCAGGTGCATCAGTATTATAACTCCTTACCAGAAGAGAAGGTCCCCTACATAAACAGCCCTGGAGAGAAATATCGCATCAAACAACTGCTTCATCAGTTGCCACCGCATGACAATGAGGTACAAGTTTCTATCACTCATTTATACATGAACTCTTTATCATTTTTATAATAACCTCCAGTTGTTTGGAAGGGATTCTAGTTTTCATGATGATGAACTGTGATTTTCAGGTGCGTTACTGTAATGCACTGGATGAGGAAGAGAAACGAGAGCTTAAGCTCTTCAGCAACCAAAGGAAGAAAGACAATTTGGGCAGAGGCAACGTCCGACCTTTCCCCCTCACCATCAATGGAGCCATCTGCGATAAGGTAAGCCCTTCAGCTAGCCCAACTGAAGATATCAGTGGTGAACCTAACAACCTTTAAGGGTTCCTCCCGTCTACAGATGAAGGATTTTTAAAAATGTTTTCATTTTTCTGTTCTATCTGAATAATTCAGCCCATTTTTAGTTTATGTTCTCAGTTTTGCTTGCCTAGGCTTCTTTTTGATTTTCCATCAGATATATGAAACAGAGTAGAAGTAGAAAACATTTCAATCTTGAAGAGTTATTTCAAGTACCATCTCCTAACCCACCCTCTCCAAAGCTTGATTTATATTCATCTTTTTCTGTGCCTGTTTTCCCACCCCTACTTTATCCCTTTCCTTTCCTTTAATTTCCTTTTCTCTCCTCTCCTCTTTTTATTGCCTTTAATTGTCTCCTCTCCTCTCCTTTAATTTCCTTTTCTCTCCTGTCCTCTCTTTTTATTGGCCATGCTTTCGTTTCCTTTCCTGTTGTTTCCTTTCATTTATTTTCCTCTCCTCTCCTCTCCTCTCCTCTCCTCTCCTCTCCTCTCCTCCTATCTCCAGTGTGGTGGTCAGATAAACGGAGGGGACATTGTGGTTTTTGCTGCGAGGGCAGGTCATGGAAAATGCTGGCACCCTCATTGCTTTGTCTGCAGCATGTGTGAGGAGCTGTTGGTAGATCTCATCTACTTCTACCAGGATGGCAAGATCTACTGTGGCCGGCACCACGCCGAGAGGCTGAAACCTCGCTGCTGTGCCTGTGATGAGGTGCGCCTGTCTGGGCCTGGAGCCCTTCAGGGTTGGAAATGCCTGAATGGTTCATAGCTCAGACTTGGATGTGGATGAAATTGGCCTGGAGAGAGAACATGTCTCAGTGTTCTTGCCATGCCTCAGAAAGTCTACTTGATTTCTAACCATAATGTGTGGCAAGCAGGCCTGAGAGAACAATAATAACTCTGGCCACAGTGCTCTGCACTAATTGAAGTCTAGTAAGGTTTGTTTACTTCAAATACAATAAAATGTAGTAGTTCAAATGATTTATCTATACAAATAGTTTCAGTTTCCTTAATTCATAAATAGTTCTGTGTGACTGATATCACATTCTTATCTCATGTGACGCCAAGACTTCAGCCAGCTGGTGATGTTAAAGGGTTGTGAGGTAGAGAGGTTTTCTATGAAAACAATCATTTTGGATATATTTGAAATTTGATGTGACTCAGAGATTATGTAAAAGACATTCACAAAGGATGTATAGATCAGCAAAGTCATTTGGTGAATTAGAAACCCAGTTTTTTTTTTCTTTGGATGCTGTATTTTAGAATAGTGGTCCCCAACCTGGAGTGACATCTTGGTGGAGTTACAAGTAAAAGTCCCGCATTCAAAATCCTGCTTATTATAAGTACATATGTACTATCAGCAAAGTGTAGTTGAGGTATCAAAAGTAAAAGTACTCATTATATGGTAGAATGTTTCCTGTGAGTGATATATTATTATATATTACATTATTAATAACCAATAATCTATTTAGTTTTAACAACTTTATACAGTTACACTCAGTGATTTTGTCCAGTGCGTCTCAAACTAGGGCTGAGCCCCCTCTTAAAAGGTCACAAGATAAATGGTAAATGTTGTGAGAAGATTAACAGGGTGAAGAAGAAAAAACTGTCCTGCTCCACAAAATAATATTTATTTGTCCGATTTTTCTCTAATCTTATCCAAATAAAATAGAATAAGAGGGGAAAAGTCAATCTTCAGGGGAAATGCGAACAACTCACTGACATATGCATCATATGGGGTCATAGGACAAAAAGATAAAGAACCATTGTCTTAGAGTAAAAAATGATGGGCCATGGATGGAGCCCTGGGGTATCCCAGACATCAAGAGCAGCATTAAAGTCATCTTTTCCATTAGGTGTAGAACTACTTTAACACCATTTAAAATTCATGGCTCATTTTACATTAATTCATGACCTCTATTCAACCTAATGCGATCTCTGTGTAGAATATCTCTGCTGATGAATGTAATGTCTGGGTCATGCAGATAATCTTCGCTGATGAATGCACTGAGGCAGAGGGCAGGCACTGGCACATGAAGCACTTCTGTTGCTATGAGTGTGAGACCACCCTCGGCGGCCAGCGCTACATCATGAAGGACGGACGACCACACTGCTGCAACTGCTTTGAGTCCCTTTACGCAGAGTACTGTGACGCATGTGGAGAACACATAGGTAAAACACATGGACGTGTTTATCTTACACTCAAGTAACATGACAGAAAACCTCTAACAGCATTTTATTGTGTGGGTGTTATCAGCTCTGTGTGCCACAGCTGTGAAGAGGTGGAGTCAGTGCAGTGAGATGTGGATGGTTATTATCATCCCAAGCTCCAGTAACAGTGTAAGAGTTTGTTTCAGAGGATGCTTCCATGTTGTATCCAGATGGGAGCCGTGAAAGATGATTACTTCCCCTAGCTGGGGAGCAGAGCTGTGTAAATGTATCCATGCTATCTTACAAATCGAGTGATCCTGTATGGGCATAGAATCACAAATGTTTTCCTTTATCAGAAATATGAGCTCTGTTGTTAAATTTTTTTCCCACTCCATTTCAGCACTAAGAGGCAAATGAGCTTAACCTACTGGCTAATAGCTAAAATCAGACTGTGGGCTGTGTTCATTAGCAGCAAAGACTTTGTGGAATATTATTTCTACAGTGGTATTAGAGATAGCTACCATCACATTAGCATTTTTATGCAGTTAGAGCTAGACCCCCTACTGTATTCTCTAATAAAATTGTCTCTGGTATGTTATGTGCCAAAATCATGTTTTTCCATCTTAAAAAAGGCATTGACCAAGGCCAGATGACTTATGATGGGCAGCACTGGCACGCAACTGAGGAATGTTTTTGCTGTGCCCGTTGCAAGCGCTCTCTGCTGGGCCGCCCTTTCCTGCCAAAGCAGGGGCAGATTTTCTGCTCACGGTCCTGCAGCGCTGGACAGGTAAGAGGACCAACAATACAGCTAGAATTTAAATAAAAGGACATCTTTTTTTAACCATCTACCTACAGATTATTCTATATTTGTACATATTAGCAGTTAGACAGTTGCAAAAATCTTTTTTATTTGAATCAATCAGGATCCAGACGAGTCCGACTCCTCAGACTCGGCCTTCCAAAGCGCCCGCTCCCGTGAATCCCGCCACAGCACCAAGATTGGGAAAAAGGAGCGTAGGAATGCAGAGCAGGAGCGGCGGAGTGCTGAGGCCCGCCAATCCGCTCCTCCACCCATGCCTGACCGTCTGTCTGCTGAAATTGATCCCCTGTCTGTTCAGATGGACCGTTTAAGCCTCTCATCTAGCCAGACTCCAAGCAGGACACCTAACCGCACACCCAGTCGCACTCCAAGCCGTGCCCCGAGCCTTAACCAGGTGTGGATGAGCCGGGATGAGCCCTATGTCCCTGCTGCCTATGAGGGCCCCCAGCGGGAAGCCTCCCCTACCCCAGCAGCTATACATTTGCTGGGTCAGTGTAACCCCAGGCAGGGCTACAATCCCAACGCAAACGCTCATCCTCCAGCCCAGAATCCTGCCAATCCAGCAAAGAGGCCTGATTCCTGGGGAAAGGAACAGGGCAATGCCAAGAGAACCCCTATGGCTGTTCTTAGGGGCCACTCCTTTAATGAAAACTGGATCCACCACAACCAGGAAGAGTTCAGGCCCAACAAGCTGCGCACCCAGATGAGCTTCAATGAGATGTCCAGCCAGAACCAAGGCTTCTCTGACAAGAGGAGCATCAGCCTGCACGGATTCCAGAGAGACGGCAGGCCCCCGCTGACCAGGAGGAACCCCATCAATGCCATGAGCTTCAATGAGCCCCTCACTCCTCTAGAACAGACCCCTCGTGGATCCATGGACTCCCTCACTATGTCCAACGCTACAGGTAAAGTGATTTGAGTAATATAGTGTCATACAATATGATATGATGGCAAATAATCTGAAAATGTGACATGAGATTTGTGGTTTTGACAGGAAACTCTCTGGATGGGGTCAGTAAGCGTCAGGAGCATTTGTCTAGGTTCTCCATGCCCGACCTGAGTAAGGACTCAGGTGTGAATGTGTCTGAGAAGAGCAACATGGGCACCCTCAGCTCCTCTGTCCAGTTCCACAGCACAGAGTCTCTGTCCTCTTCTCGTCCCTACAACAATAACATGTACACTCCACTCAGAGTGGGCTACCCACTGCAGTACTGGGATGTCCCGCAGCCGCTTGGTTTTGATGGCAAAGGTCGTGTCGGGGTAATGGGCAGCAGTGGAAACCTGCGAATGGCTCCCATGAGTGACAGAATGCCCCGCCGACGCATCAACGGGCAGGAACCTGTGTCACAGCAACAGCAGGTACAACCAAGACGCCGCAAACACCATCGTGGAAACCACGGTAACGGGCAGCACCGCAGTGGCCGCCACCACAAACGCTCTCGTCGTTCCCGCTCAGATAACGCCCTGCACTTGGTGGCAGACCGGCCCGCTCAAATGGTGGAGCTGCCCTACCGCCGCGTTCAGGAGGATTACGATCGCTTCCCCTCCGGCCATGCTGCCCGGGAGTTGTTTGGTCTGGAGCCAGGCGGGTGTAGGCAGCAGCCCCACCGACCCTGCCCCCGCACCACCTCTGATCTCACCCTTCAGAATGCTGGCTGGCAACCCGTGGGGCTGGGTGGGCCATGCTGGGGCGATGGGTACATGGAGGCTGCTGACCCCTGGTGCTCCAGCTGCTCCTCTTCCTCCGAGTCAGAGGCAGATGAAGGTTATTTCCTGGGTGAACCAATCCCTCGACCTGTGCAGCTGTGCTACATCAACAACGAGGAGCTGCGCCATCGCTACAGCCCTTCAGGGATGGGCGGCCATCACGGACCTCTGCATGGACCGATTCATGGCCAGCTGCACACTCGCCAGAGGAGGAAGAGCAAAAACTGCATAATTTCCTAAATATAGAGAAAAGAGATGGTGAGGGATGAGCAGGAGAGTGAAAGAGATGACAGAGAGAGAGGTAAGGAGACAGTTAAAGCAACAGAGAGGAGGAACAAAGGGAGTGGGAAGGTGAGAGTGAGACAGTTGACAGTGAGAGTGAGAGCGAAGAGTGTTTGTGTATGAATTTGTGTGTGTGTGTGTGTGTGTGTGTGTGTGTGTGTTGGGGGTGAAGAGCGAAAAAGGCCTATTTTTTGTGCTTGTGAACTTACACAACTCTACACCACGTAGTGTTTGTGCACACCTACACAGAATGATCTAATCATAAGAGGAAGTACTGGCTGGCTTACACAACAGAAATGTTTACAATGATGGAGATCGACTCCGCTGACGGTACCAGGAAGCACTGATGAATCTGATCGCTAAATATACTGTGGTCAGGGTAAATAACATGATGTGTGTGCGTGTCTGTGCGTGTGTCCATGTTACAGAGGGATTGAACAATTCCTTTGCAGTTTGAAAAGGGAAGTTCACACTGGTCAAACTGCAGTGATCTGACTGTTCATGTCGCAGCTCAGTGACCCAAGCCCTGAGCAGTAAAACTTATTCTATGTGGACAAACCAGAAATCGTGTTGGGATAGTGAAAGCTACGTGCTAGATTCCAAGCTATGTCATTGTTTACCTCAGTGGAATCCAAATGCTGCTGGAATATAGTGTTGGCTCGCTAGCCCTGTTATCACTTTGTACAAATAGTCTGTTGAACCTTGTGCTCTACATAGCCAGCTCTCATGCTTTACCAAGGACAGAGCGCCGGACAGCCTCTGCTCCTTGATCATTCAGGCACAGTAACGTCAGGTATGGTCCCGTTTTCTCTTCTGCAACATGCTTTGTTTTTTGAGAGTTACCTATAGATGATTAAGAGTAGTAATAATAAATATAATGCTAACAATAACAATAATAATGCAAATAATAATTATAATAATATTAAAGAATAATACCTGTTAAATGTATATATAGTAATAAACTTAATAAAGTAATGGATGTAGTACTGTAAATGTTCTGTACATATGGTCTTAAATATTTATATATTTTGTAACTAAAGAATCATTATTTGTATAACATGATGTAGAGATAGGGAGACTTGCATGTTAATTTGTTGTTGTTGTCTCATACTGAAAATAAAGTGTACTTCAATGAACAACCAGGAAGTTGTATCCATAAGTTGTATTGGGTTCTCTGGTTGGTCATGACTGACCTCTGATCTGATCAGCTTACACAGGTTACAGGTTGTGACTATGTTGTATGTTCACACTTGGAAAGGGACGGAATAAAGCAGACATTTTGAGAAGTCATAGCTAGAAAAGCACTGGGGAGACAAATTTTGTTAACGATGGCTCAATTCGATCAAGCCTCCCAGTAAGTCAATGCCAGAGAGCCAGCACATACAAGTTTTTAGTTTGATCTCAGTTTCAACTTTTCCTGACATGACATGCCAAAATATCTACTGTGGAAAAGGTCTATACTGTCATCAATGCACTGGAGAAATGGAGGAGCTGCTCAAAGGTGCAAAAAAGTGCTAAAAAATGTTATGAGTTTGGCAGGTACTTAGATACCAGAAACCAGATCAAATTTTGACCAAGTGCTGAAGCTGCAGGAATCATAAAGGAACTGCCAACATCAGTAGGTTTCATCTTCTGGGAACTATGGATATCTGTACCAATATCACGACAATCCATCCAATAGTTGTTGAGCTAATTCAGTTTGGACCAAAGTGGTGGACTGACCAGTGGTCAGAGTGGTATTATTATGTCTCAAGACAGACTTTTATTGTCTTTACTGGACTGTTACTGACATCGATAACAGAAAAAAACTGTTAATGATATATCATTTGATATTTGTGTCTTCCTATAAGCACAAATATTTTTATGCAGACACACACACACACACACACACACACACACACACACACACTCCGATCAGCTGATTGTAATGAAGCTGCTTGTTGTGTGTATGAGCTGCTGTGATTTAAGAGCGGAGGATATCGACAGACTGACATAACACGTCATTTAGTTCAGTTTCTTATCCTGCTGCTTTTCATGGCTGTAAATAAAATGATCTTCTGGAGTCAACGTGGGAGAGAGGCAGCGAAACGGGACACACCAGGGCCACGGGAAGATGTTTTAAGTTGGGGGTGCTGTAGTGGGAGGAGCATCTTTGCAAATACATGTTGGAGCTCATTTTGTAAAAATTCATATTCGGTGTCTCTCCATACAAATACAACACAGGCCTACAACAGTGCAACTACAACGCAGACCAAAATGACGACAACAACAACAACAACGTCTATAAAACACAGAAACACAATAATGCCATGGCTCAGCAATACACAAGTCCAAAAGCTCATTGCGCACAGCACACAAGAACATATCTAAACATGCACATTTTTTCAGCACATGTATATCCTACTGATGTTAAAATGTATTGACAACAGACTATTTAACTGCTCGGCGGCAGCTTGTTTATAAACCAAATATCTTACCTTGAGCTGCAGACAATTTGCTCCAGTAGTTACAATAATCCAAAGGTGGCCTTGCGCTCGGGCGTTGGGTATGGACGGGGCATGGATGTCCAATGAGTTCAAAATGTCACTGTGGACATGCATCAAGGAGAGATGAGTCGGTCTCTCCTGGGCCATGGTGTTGCTTAGCCATGTTTTCAAATAGGCAAGGTGGAGAAGGTCCGCTCAGATGAGGCCACGGAGATGGGCGGGCCCAGACGAGTATTGCACCACGTGTAGTGTGACCCCTGATGGTGATCCCCATGCTTCCCAGGAATGTGATGGATCTGAACAGTATTTCCAAAACGTTTGCTTGTTCCCAGCGTTGATCGGCACATCACGTAAAGCAGCATGCCTTTGTATCGGGACAGTGTTTTAACTCAGATCTCTCGTGCTCTTTTTTCGATTGCTTTATGGTATTTTGAAAAGCCGCCCTTCACAAAGGGATTGTCAGCCCTGATACTGTCTTCATCAATCCGTTCTTTTCCCACTTCATGCAAGCAAAACACACAATCTGATCACTCCCCGCCACGTAATGAAGGCACTTTCATTTAGCAAACCAGGCTGGTGTAAATGTGCGGCTTAAAGTTGCTTTTCCAAAACGTCTGGCAGGAAATTTGAAGCTTGATGGCTGGAAAGCCTCCTCACAGGCCGCCAAGTCAGTCCCAGCCTGACACCTGGGAGCAGCAGACCCCCGCTGTTTGCGGTGCCCTCGGGGGCCGGCCTCCGTCTCTGACACAAAGGTAAATTCTACCATAGAGTTGATATGTCCCGCCCTACTCTGCCTCTGATTAGCTCGTGATCATTGCCTTTGTTGGTTGGATTGGTTGAGGAGTGAGAATATGGTTTGGGTTTAGTTAAGAATAAGTCTTTCTGACGCAGAGTAACACTGGTCATGTCAGCACTATAAAAATGATCCTCTCGCCACTGGGGGGGGGCTGCAGGTACCTCCCGCGGCCATGTGTTTATTTGGTCCCTCCTCTTTCTCTCTGGTTCATAGGGTAACATGACCACCCCCACCCCCTTCTTCCTTTTTTTTTATTTTTTATTATTTTCTCTCTAAGTGATGAAATAAAATATCAACAGCTCAAATAATCAGACGGAGACAAACACCCTGCAGAGCCACAGAAATCAGTGGAGTGCCCCTTTGAGAACTGCGACCTAGATCCATGCCAAATTTTACTGCTGAAAAATAAACTTGTCAGTCTGGTGTGTTACTAAATAACCCCAATCATATCTTTGGCATTTCTTCTGCTGCAAGTTCTTGTTATTTATCAGCTGACATTTACACTGATATCGATATTTCTATGATGAGCCAATATCTGCTATGCTAGCAAACAACCTCTCCCTACAGATTCATAACCCCAACACAACAATGTGTGGCCTCCTCACCTACTGACCCATTAATGTATTTCATGTCTTATCCTTTATCCTTGAATAAATCATATATAATCATATATACACATATAAAAAAATTCAGCCACATGATGTTTAATATATGAATAATATGCTGTTAACAAAATTAAATTATTGAAAAGCAAGTGATAATAAATTTGGCTCGTCAGTCAGATTTCAGACATCTTCATAGGGACACTTAAAGCAATACAAACAGTGTATTTTTCATCATCACGTTATCAAAATTAGAATCAGTATGAAACCTTCAAATCACAGTTTCCTTTTCATTTTTCACCAGTGTTGCTCAGTGCTAAGCATGAGCCAAAGCACAGAGAGGGACTTTGTCCAGGCAGCAGACAAGAATGTGCAAACTTATTACAAATGAAAACACAAACACAGCATCCAATCACCTGAAATAAAAATGCTCAAAGGACAGGCAGCAGCATGTGTCTGATTAGTGCACCAGCTCTCTGGAGTCATAGTCCTCTATAAATTTCTCCATGGCTTCCACACAGCGCTTGCCGATGTCTCTGAGGTTCTCCTGCAGCGAGGACTGGATGGGATGCTCCAGGGACGGATCCTTTGCTATGAGCATCTTTGTCACGAGGCCAAACATTTCACACTCCTGATAGTACACCTGTAAGACACACACACACACACACACACACACACACACGGCTTTAGGGCAAATGTCCAGGAGAAGGGACAAGGCATGACAGGAAGCAGGAGAACAGACAAACAAGAGAAGGTGGGGGTGAGGGAGGGAAAGGAAGAGAGCGCAACAAATGAATCGAGAAGCCTTTTCAGGCGTTTCCAATTACCACTGAATGGATCAACAATCTGCAGAAACAATTGCATGCAGACTGTTCACAAGTATTGTGTGTGTGCCTGTATGCAGAGTTTTGTGGACATTTTTTGCATCAGCTAATTGTTGCCAGACTGCTTTTTCTTGCAATGCCTCTATAACCCTGCAACCATGGAGATATGAAAAGCAAGAGGCCATCTTTTCTGTCAAGTGGGTGGAAACACACGCCACAGACACTCTCGCACAAACACAGCCGATGAGCAGAGCCTCATGTGATGTCTGTCACATTGAAGACAGCATTAACGCACGTGTTGCAGACTCTTGTGATGCAGGTGAGCGGAGATAAACAGCCTCACTTCAAGTTTTTTTTTCTCAATTACATAAATAAAAGAATAACACCATCAATCATGTCAAACAATGAATAAGACCTACTTTGTCAGCATCGGCAAAGTGAAGACAACAATGACAGTCAGGATGCCGCAGGCTCAGCTTTTCAATATTAATGTTTAGACGACAGGAAACAAATCTTTTTTTTTTTTCCCTTGTCTCATGTCTCCCAGCACTTTCTAAGATCTTTCCTCTGCCACTCTTTCTCTAATCCCAGCTACTCTTATCTCCCCTCGTCCTCTATCTTTTTATAACTACCCCTTCTCCCCAGGTGTGTGTGTGTGCTTGTGTAATGAAACCTCTCCACCTCATCTATCTCTCTCCTCTTCTGTTGGATGGCTCTGTCTCGTGCCGCCGTCTGGCTCGCAGTTAAAGGGAGTTCCCCGTCTCTGCCTTGTTCCCTCTCTTTGCTTTTGGTCCCCCTGTGATCTCTCTCCCTGCTTTGGTTCCTGTCGTTCTGACAAACCTGCGAAAATGAAAAAAGAAAACGAGGCAGGAGTTGGACTGTAGAAATCAGACAGTTGGCCAAAAGCATGAGTGCAAACACTGATGATGACTGAGCTGCTAACGACCAGAAGACGACAGGAGTGAAGAATAGACTGAAGTTCCACATCAGCTTGTAACACTGAGGCTAGTGAATTCAGAATTTGTTTGGACCATGTACGCATTTAGTGGTAAAAAATGTACAACAAGGGGGAAACACAGGGAGGTTAAGTGACAAAAATAAAACTGGTGCCACTTCCCAATAAATACAAGGGTTTCATAAAAAAAATAATTTATTAAAGGTTTAGAGTTTAGTAATAAGTAACTAATAGGAACAACATCTGGGTTGCCAGGCTGTGAAAAGCATAACCCATGATCTGCCCATTACTACAGATGATGGCCGGAGCAGAGACTGACAGGACCGGTAAAAACTTTAAAGGTCCCATATATTTTACACTTATTTACACTATATTTGATTTGAGATATAAGAAGATATATTTGTGGTTTTAAGAACCAAAAAACATCTCAATGTAGTTTTACATCTCCTCTCTCCGGCTTATCTCTGGAGCTCTGGTAACAACAGGTCGGTCAGCCAATCAGAAGGGAGGAGACTGTTTTGTGAGCAATTAAATAAAAATATAGCAGATTTCAGTTAAACACTCAGAGAGAGAGAAATTTCCTGCAAGGTTGGATGGTGGCTCCAGCTGGGCGGGGCTTGTAACATGGCTGACAGCAGTGACTGCTTTGTTGCGACATCACAAAGTTAAAGAGGTCCTGTCGGCTCATTTTAAGGCTCGGTTTCTGAATACAGGCTGTGTGCATTTATCTGTGGACTGAGCACTCTGATACTTTTGCAGTATTAATATAGAACCAAGACCTGCTTTATAATCAAACAACACATGGAAATCTCACTTTATACAACATGAGACCTTTAAAAACTTTATGGATGTGTTGACGGTACACTGGCCAACAGCGCACTTGACACCGACCCACTGCTGCAGCAGCCAGTTGGTATTTGTCCCAGTAGTCGTGATGGCCAGTCTAACTATTCTCTCTACTAGGGAGAAGTTGAAAGGCATGAAGACGGATGTGGAGTTTGCTCTGTTTCTGCTTGACAGGTGGGTAACATTAGGTTTGCCATTGGTTAGTTATCAAGCAGGTACTGGTGTCACATTTGTGTGTTCGACGTCGTGAAATTGCTATAACCAATATATGCTGTTGGTGTGATGTTAGCTATAGTAGCAGGAGAGCTGTGAGTATCGCCGTCTGCTGGCTATGGGAAACCATCTCATCCTCTCTGCATGTTAGCTTTGCAGAGGCATCTGTAGCAACGGTTTACTGTCTCGATGTTTGCTCTGCATCATGTTATTTATCCGTACAACATGCAAAAGGTTTTATAGCCACAAAGACCTAAAAACACAAGTCAAGTATGTCCATGAATTTGGGTGGCGGAGCTTCCGAGGGAAGGAGTATATTTCTTTTCCTTTTGAGTCCAAATATCAACAGTCTTTCTCCAGCACTGCTTACTCTACCTTTAATTCGTCCTTGTAATAAAACACCTGTTAATCACAGATCTGCACCTTTAGGCAGCGCATAAAATCAACGGCTACTAACACAGCGCTGGTTAAAATATTGATTGTGGAAAAACAGCCAGCAGTTCTTAGATTTCTCCTCGTCTCCTCACTTTGACTTCACTGCAGCAGTGACCAGCAGTGATTCATCATGTGCTGCTCTGCTCCTCGCTGTGTTTAGGTCAGCCAAGGTATGTGATCATTTGATTTCAGCCTTTTTTTGCAGCACTTGGGCAGTTAAGTCAATCTCTGCTCTGAATTAATGTGATAAACACACAAAAACACCATATACATGGATATATAAATATTACTCTGGAGTAATTAATGCGCGCATTGTTAAGCAACAGAAAAATAATGGGGAATTATTTTGATCATTTATTAAATACATTTTCAAGCAATTCCACCAAACATCCTGCTGTTCCAGTTTCTGTAGTTGTAAACTGAATATCTTAGGGCTTTGGACTGTTGGTTGAGCAAAACAAAACATTTCAAAATGTCACTTTCAGCTTGAGAAAAATTGGATTAGGGCTTTTTCAGTATTTCTTGGCATTAAACAGACAAGAAAACGATCAGCAGCTTAACTGACAAGGAAAATAACTGTTGGTTGAAGCCCTTATTTCTACAATGTTATGTTGTACTGCACGTGACAGAAAATGCCGCTACATAACGATTACTGTCATTATCAGTTAATTATTTTCTTAATTAATCATTTGGGCTATAAAACATCAGAAAACTGAAAAGTACCCATCACAATATTCTACATCACAAGGTGAGGTCCAGAAATGTCTTGTTTTGTCTGACCAACAGCCCAAAACTCTCAAAAATTCAACTTTATGAAGTAAATTATAAAGTAAATTATAAAGTAAGCAGTGGATCTCACATTTGCAAACCCAGAACTATCTAAATTTTTGCTTGGTGAATGGCTGAAATGATTAATCGATTTCAAAATAGCTGCTGATTAATTGCCTTTTGATTAGCTGACTAATAGTTGCAGCTCTGATTCACACTCACACACAAAGACTAGCATTTCATTCCAATCACTGTCGTCTTTGAATGTTTTTCATTTCATGTTCTCTCCACATTCAGACGGTGCTGCCTACACCACGCTGATAGTTTGGAGGAAAGCACAGTATTATGTCATTTTAAAGGAATGGATGGAGCACTATATTTTTCCACATTTCTTAACAAAATGGAAAAGCAGAACAGGTGTTCGGCTTGTGAACTTACGGTGAACTGCATGTCCTTGTCTCTGCTGGAGGTGGACCTGGGTAAGAAAGGTCTAGTAGCTGGAAAACAGACAAACCACAAGGTCAACACAACAGCACAAGAGACTGTATGTGTACTCTAAAAATGATTGATACATGTTATAACGGTCTTTTTTTCTCTAAGTATCTACAGCATCTATAGGGGTATCTTTAGGTCACCGTTTCTGTTTAAAGCCTCCTAAACATTCTCTCTTTCTCTTCAGCATCCCACTAGAAAGACTTTTTTTATTTTTTTTTATTTTTAAGTATCAGGATTTAAAATCAATATACTTTAAGCAGAATCTGCTGACATTTGGGAAATCTGCCTTTCCAATGTTGGACTGCAGTATTCCTATGTGAAGCAATGGCTTTGTTATGGCTCATTATATACTGCTGGCTGGTCTCTCTCCCTCTCTCTCTCACTCTCATATACACACAAATCAGCGATGAGTCACCATCATCGCACCATCACTCAGGCACACACACACACACACACAAAAAAAAAAAACCTGTTCCACACTCACACATACACAAACACACACCTCCACAGTGCTGCAGTGTGCGCACAGATACAGTGCCTGAGTGCAAGAGAAGATAAAAACATACAGCTCAGTTGTCAAAAAACAACATATACCATACACCGCTTCATACCAGCGAAAGATCAACAAAAGTCTGAAACACGGACTCTAGGATTAGGGTTAAAACCAAGGAAACGTAATCAGATTTGAAACCCCTCCTGTTCACTTCTACACTCTTCCACCTTGCAACTGATGAGGTCATTCTCAGGTGTATAATAAATCTACCTGTAGCTGACTAAATCCCACAGTTGACATGAGACAAATTGAGGCATACACTGTATAATAGCTCGACTACTATCAGTTCACTGGTGACATAATCCACGTATTGAGTCCAGGAAAAGCTTCTTAGTGATCAGCATTATGTAACATTGGTTTGTTGCTACCAGAGTGCGAATACCTACCAACCAACAGATACCACAATGAGCAAATGCCCTCCAAATATTTGTAATGCAAAGTGCTCCTGAAAAAATGTGTGCGAGGTCCTCTGCTTGCTTATACCGCTACCCAGTGGTTATTTAATAAAGTGCAAGAAGATATTGTTAAGCTTGTAGAGTACATTATGTAAATGTACTGTATATGTATGTCTAAATATGTTAATATATACAGGAGGTGGAGACAGTAACATCCACAGTTTGTAAGGTTTACAATTAACCACTGTTGTAGGGACGCGTAAGAGCGATATGTGTTTTTTCAGGCCGTGGTTTGTGATGGCGTTGTACTGAACTGTACTATAGTGTACACGCGCCTCTTTTATTGTGTCTAATCACTGTTTATGTATGTGAGACAGCACGGGCGTGTTCTTGTGATTCACACATTCAGCATGTATGCAGTGTTGCATATTGAAACACTGAAAATAAACTCCTTGCAACTCACAGTCTATATGCCCAAAAGTATGTTGACACCCAAACGTTACACCCATATCTGATGGCTGAACATCTCATTCCAAAACCATTTTCCATTTTGGAACCTGGCTGCAGGAATTTGCTCCCACTCAGCCACAAATAAGCTAAATCATTTGAATCATTTTTACTTTACATTTCTGTGTGCAGGTAAGACTGTTGTACGGTTTCTCTTTGATGTGTGACTCAAGCTGCTTTCAGAGCTTGTATTTTTTTGAATGTGAAATATGCTACTTCTGATAGTCCTGTACCAAAGGTAATGCAAAATAATAAAGTATTTTCACAGTGCTATTATAGTTTGGCCAGACATGGAGAAATTGTTGGCTTGTAACAGTTTTAACATTGTTGTCTGTGCCGCCACATCCAGCACAGAAGAATAAAGAAAAGGATAAAATTACAGCAAATTACTTTGAAATGTGTTTTCTTTCCTTTATGCTCAGGCCTTTGCTACAATGGTTTGATAAGAGTCAGCTATACCTTGGCTAGGCTTGGAGAAAAGAACAGCACCAAGCACCTTTACAGATATTCTGCTCTCTGGTCTTTCATCACTCTTTTGTTTTGACCTTTTGTTTGACGATAGGTCACTGGGACCAAAGGTGACATTTGGACTCACCCATATTTAGAAACATTAACCTGCTTATTGGTTACATAACGGCAAAAACAAGGACTTTCAGTTTGTCTAACAGTGCCTTGTTCATGTACCTATAGCCACGTCAACAAATGTGTACCTATGGCATCCCCTGGAGTAAACCCCTGTCTCTTCATCACTTACTGTGCAAACTTTGTCTGCAGTCTGTGTAAAAAATTACAAGACAAATTAAATAAAGCTCTGTGTTCTGTTGCTGTTAAAAGATTATGTTTGTATGTTTGTAACAGGCAGATAGTATGGAATAATGTTGCCA
This sequence comes from Seriola dumerili, assembly GCF_002260705.1. Classification (NCBI taxonomy): domain Eukaryota; kingdom Metazoa; phylum Chordata; class Actinopteri; order Carangiformes; family Carangidae; genus Seriola; species Seriola dumerili. The sequence continues at coordinate 2,203,024 of NW_019174298.1, read as the reverse complement.
TGGCGTCCTGCAATTATGGTAATCAATTCCTGCAGTATAAGTTAATTAAAAAAATGTAAATAACACCAAGAAAAAAATGCCAGCTAACAATTACTCAAATATCTTCTGCAGTTTTTCACTCTGCTGTTTGATCAAGTATAAACACTTTGAATTTCCGACATGGTCGGTCAACAGGTGATACGATCCAGTTGTGACGGGGTGTGTGTACACAGTGAGCACAAAGAATGGCAGAGGTCATCAACAGGCAAAGGTGTTGACTGGGGGCTCAGTGCAGGCTAATCACATTCTTCTACACCAAACACGGACAACCACTTCATTATTTGTGCTCAGGGGCGAGCTGAAACAGGAAGGGGTTTTCCTCGAAACATTGGCACAAAGTTGGAAACACACTCTTGTCTAAAATATCACTGTAGGCTAAAGATTTTTTATTAATTGGAACTAAGGAGCATGGTCCAAAGAACTGCCACAGAGCACTAGTGTTTTTCCACCGCATGGTACCGACTCAACTCAACTCGACTCTCCTCAACTCTACTGGTACCAGGTACTTCTTTTTCCACTGCAGATAGCCCCCCCCCTCAATGCTGCAGTGTTACCATAGCAATGACAAAGCTACCCCGCCATCATCTTCAACACGACACACACATGAACAATGGAGGATATGGAACGTCTGCACCTCCTCCATTGACTACAGTGTGGTTTTGCAGGTTATTGTACTAAAAGAATAGTACAATAACTAACAGAAATGTAACAGGCTACAGTGAGCATGAGCAGTGTAGAGTCGCTTGTCTGTTCAAAGATGGCAGGTTTGTTCAGAGCATACCATTGCGCACAATGATCACACAGTTGTGATGATTCTCTCTGACCAATCAGTAGTCTGCACTCTGCACCTTTTGATATCGCCTCAGCTCACTTGGAACATCTGCAGAGGTGATACCATAAAAAGTACCAGGTACCAGGCACTGTCCACAACTTTTGCTTGATGGAAAACCAAAATTGGCGAGTTAAGATGGTATCATGCAGCGGAAAATGGCTACAAAAGTACTTTTTGACATATAGTGGACATTTTGTCAACGTCTCAAAGCGCCTAATTTACTATGAAACTGTTCAAATGAGATGAAGTGTGTGTGTATAGTCATTGTTTTCACAGACTTTTGCTGCAGACATTAAACTTACGGTTGTTTTGTTTTGGGGGTGAATTTCCATCAGCGCCCTCTCTCCGCTCGTACCGCTCCTTCTCCTTCTCCTTCTCCTTCTCCCGTTCCCTCTCCTTCAGTGCGATGCGGGGAAATTTAGGATGGAAGTGATCTCTCCGGTCTAAATAAGCCCGGGGGTTGAAGTGGTGGTACCTCTGGTTGCCAAAGCCAGGTTTGTGGAATGGATGGTCATCCCTTGGAAAACTGCATCATCAACAGAGAGGAGAATCTTTCAGAGCAGCCACAGGTCAGCCTCAGTGTTATCATCAATACTTTGCAGGTGACTCAGTAAAAAAGTTGAGTGTTGCTGTTATGTGGAAAACAAACTAGAAAGCGCTCCTTGTTTTCGACCCGTCTGCCTCACCGAGGTCTGTAGAATCGCCCTCCAAACTTTGGTTTGTAAGAACTGGACTGCCACGCCCTCGGTCTGGAAGGGCTTCGCACTCTTCTGATCGGCCTCTTCTCGTCCTGAATAGACATTGGTTAAAACAATTTATGGCCCTGTGGTACTTTACAAAGACAGCAGATCAATTGTACAATTTAAAAAGGTCATTTTGAGGTGCGACATTTGAGAACAGGATGTACCTGAGGGGGAGCCAATGAGCTGTCAGTGGGCCTCTTGTCAACAGACTCATCACTGCATTCCCTGTGTCGCAACATGGAGCCCTGGAGAGAGAAATAGCACCATGTTAATCACAGTTAATATAGTGTCACAGTACAGGTGGCAGATGATTATTGATTGATTATTATTAGAACGGAAATAAAAAATTGATTTAACTAGAAAAATGATCGGCATCTATTCTAACGTTTGATTAAGTCTGTTGGTCATTTCCTAAAGCATAAATGCAAAACATTCCCTAGTTCCAGCTTTTCAGAGGTGAGAATTTGTGGCTTTGTCTTATATAATAAAGACCTGAATATCTTTTTGCTTTTTAACTGTTGAATAGATAAAAGCAATCTGAAGATGTCAGCTTAGGTTATGTTAAGTTCTGACGGGCATTTTTCACTATTTTCTGGCGCTGTACAGAATAAAGAATAATCGATTAATCAAAAAAAAAAAGACATAGATATGACACAAATAATGCTGAAACGCTGATGATTCAGATTTCTTGATGATTTTAGTGCTAATAAATAGCAGCTGTCAAACTGTACATTCAAGCCTTAAATATAATGTTAGATCAAAGATTGGAAACCCAGGAAGTCTAATCTACATCTATTTTCATATCAGCAGCATAATATATTCGAACACAAGACACTTCATAGATAACATAGAGTGATACACGTTTCTAAAAATAGCCAACAACATACTTTTGAATATGCAGTGTCTTGTGTGTGAAACTGTGTATGAAATAAAATGTGTTATTACAACTCAGTCTCAAAAGTGTTCAAAAGTATGGAGCACCACCAACCAGTACTTTTATTTTAGTGTGTGATACTCATTAGTGCCCTCGTGTGTTTACAATCCAACGTGGATTTACGTTAATATTCCGTTATTTGAAGCTTAACATTTACATGAAATCAGTGCAATTGTTGTTGGTATCCTGTCCAGGTCTTTTCTCAGTGATTCAGCTCTCTCGCTCTCTCTCTCTCTCTCTCTCTCTCTCTTTCTCTCTTTATATATATATAAATATACATATATATATACATACATACATAAAAAAGATTACTAGGTCTATTAGTCAGCAGCTGGAGGAAGCAGGTTCACATGCTCCTCGCACATGAAGCGTTTGTAGAGGCTGTCACTTCTTACTCTTCAGGTGCACTATAATGATTTTACCTTGCTTTGCGGTGTGTCCTGCGGTCGCGCATGATCCATGTCTTCCTGTTTGCAGCGTTGTTTGTTGTCTATGAATGACACGCTGACTTTATTTCTCTCGACTCCAACAGACCAGGAAGTGCGTATGACCGCTTAAATTAAATACATATGGAAAGTGAAACTTTGCATTTCTGTCCCCGTGTTTATTACCTCACAACCTACACTGTGCCCACAGTTTTAAAACGTTGACCTTGTAGTTACAAATCTCACGTTGTGTTGAAGAGTTGAAGCGCAGGGGGAAAACGCAACATGTTTTTACTTCCCTTTTCTGCAGCCGCCCAATCAGGTTCAGACCGTGGTCATAAAGACTTATCAAAACTTTTCTCCCAAAAACACGCAGGCGCAGTCCATCATACCTGCTTACACCTTTGTTTTATAGTCAGGCTGCATTACTGACTCACTGTAGTTTTACCAAACGATGGCGCACTTCAACAAAAGTTGGGAGAGGAGCTGGGTGAGATCTGAAGATTTTCAAACTGTACAGACCAAAATATAAGTATAAAATAAAAATGATGCTGTTGCATAAAACATAATGGCGATGCTTTCTGAGAATTGGAAAGTATTTGACCAATGAAAATATGATTTAGACTTTGTGGTAACTGAGTCTCTCTAATGTAATCCTACACTACACACTTTCAACATAAGAGTAGTTCCTGTTTCTAAAAATAATCAACCTCAAACAGTCTATCAGAATACAGTCCCTTCCGAATTAAATCGTGGCGAAATTATTATCAGTATTATTATTCAGTTTCTTCCAGGCCTCGAGGACCTATGATGGTCCCTAGACACCAGTTTGTAAACTTCTGCCTCTGTGTTGCAATAAACTGTACGTCCATGTTCTACAATGTAGTTTTGTACAAATATTAGTCAAATATGAAAATGTATATATACTTTCGTTGTTGGATCAAGATATGTGTGCTCACAAATCCTTAAAATAGAAATATAACAAGCTTCTTTTTTTTTCAAGTACAGTTTATCACTGTATGTTTGTAATCCATGTACAGTTCAAGTGCCCAGCCCACATGGACTTCGAACACATCCTATATTACACTAAATCACTCTCATAGTGTGGAGTATATTCAGTACATATTAAAATGATTACACTTTAATTAGTCTTTTTAAAAAACAAGAACACACTTGCCCATTGTTAACTTTAAGTGAGACTAGATAATCATGAGCTCCAGGCTCACACGACCACAATGGAAAAATAAATCTGTACTAAGAAATGAAGGACATTTCTTACAAATAAAATCATTTTGTTTTTCTAGTGCAAGGAGCGACACGGTGAGTACAAAGAATAGCTGCAGCCATCATATACTGACATCCCTCCCTGGAGTTTAATGTTCCTGTCTCCGCCCACTGTCTCCACCCATCACATTTCTTCCTGCATGGAGAGACAGAGAGAGAGAGAGAGAGAGAGAGAGAGAGAGAGATATTAAAAAGATGACTTGGAGCAGTGCAGTCCTCTCCTACCACCCTATTCTTTCCCTTCAGTCTGTGGCAGACTTAAACCATTCATCTGAGGCCGGTTTGTGAAGGTAATCCTGAAACAAAAATATGACACTGACCGTGTGGGACTGTCTGTTTTCTTTGTTATTTGTGTTTGGGGTTGAGAACTTGTTGGAACAGGTTTTCTTTCTTGTCGGGTCAGTGTCACTGACTGTCCTGTGTGAATGATGGGCTGTGCTTATGTATGCTTTTCTATGATAATGAGACCATGGGAGGAGAGGTATGATAAGAATTGGAATTTATACTTTCCTTGGATTGATAGAGTCAAACTGCCGGAACCTAATTTAATTACAGGTGTATTATAGCTGTTCTCATCTGCACAATTGAGTGTCTCAAGAATGTGTGTGGTGTCAAATGCCTCTGTTTAAAAGGTAAAATTCCTATCTAAGTACTAGGGGGAGGGGAAAACAAGAGGTAGACACAGATGTTCTCAACATTTCAGTTACCGTTTTACCGCTTTATCACTTTGCCACTGATTTTATTTGATTTAAGTTAATTAAAGTTTCTTTATGAGGCAGGACTTTGTAATCTTTTCTGACAGCATCAACACTGAAGTCATCCCGAGCCCCTGCTGAATTTCTGTTGAGGTTTGAGGTCCGCAGGAAAAGTCATGAGGTAAGGATGACAAAGTTCCTTGTAGCATCCTGAATATGCTTAAATGATAACTCTGGAGATATTTGTATATTTTCATCGTCATCAACAAAATCTAGTGAAGACCAAAACTGTTAGTCTCTCAATATTTTCCAACTTGCATACCCTGTCTGTGGCACTCAGTTCTAAGCACATTACTGAGGATGTAAATCTATAAAACAGGTAACAAATATATACTTTTTTTCTTCTTTTTTTTTTTAAAGGCTCAGAACAGGTGGCTGTGGTGGAGGGTAGACAATGTTGCTCAGACATCAGTAAATAGCAAATTTATTGGGGAAAATTTTCAGCTGCAAATTTGGTGCGCTTGTTAGTATTTACAGCAGCTCGTCAGTGTATGTTGGTTCGATTCAAAATGAACTACAGTGCCCATGTTCATTGTAGTTTTTTTTGTGTTTTTAATAGTGTTTGTACAACAACAGGCAACACTTTAGCACAGAGGGACAAGCTAAATCAAGCTATACAGGCTACACTGTGAATAATTATTATGATTTATTTATGTATTTGCTTGAAGATAAATAAGGATCACCACCACACTTATCAATATTGTCTGATTTAAAGATGATTTAACGTAATACAATTGTGCAATTTTTACAGGGTGCAAACTTTCTCAAGAGTGCAGATTCTGCAGGAGTTTGGTTTTCGATGCCAGGCCCTTGCTGCCAATGACAACAGAGGCTTTAAACAGGAGTTTGAGGTAACTAGTAAGTTTATAAATTGACATTGGCATTAGATTTATGATTCGTGAGGCTAGAAATGTCTGTCACGAGTGCTAATGTCTTTGGTTCTGTGAAGTCGCTGAATGAAGTTGGCAAAGACCTCCCCACCAGAGCGGGGGACTCAGAGGCCAACAGAGAAAAGAACAGATACCCCTACATTTTACCATGTAAGTGCAAAACATATATTAGAACAGGTTACAGCTTCTCTTGTATGTGTAGCTATGTGTGAGACTCTTATTTGTCTCACATTTCTATTTCCCGACCATCGTAGATGACCACTGTCGTGTGAGGCTGTCCATTCAAAACTCCCACCCACACACTGACTACATCAACGCAAATTTTGTGCCTGTAAGAGCTCATTCACTTCTTCCACTGAATTTTATTTTGTCCTTCATTTTCATTACATCATTACTCTGTCACTGTTTTCCTGCTTTACAAGCTGTCCATCCGTCTCTGCATCTGTCAATGACTGTGCGTCTGTATTCAGGGTGGAGGATCAGAGAGAGACTTCATCTGCACCCAGGGTCCTTTGCACAACACCATGGCTGACTTTTGGAGGATGGTGTGGGAGCAAAATGTCAGGGTAATCGTCATGGTGACAGCTCTGAGAGACAAGGACATAGTAAGAAAGACATATTCAGTCTGTGGGAATGTGTTTTGATGGGTGTGCCTGTAACCTATCTGAAGAAATAATTTCCTTTTTTAGTGGAATTCACTTTCTCACCAAGGGTTAGATGAGAAGGTGTTTTTCACTTTCCTGACAACAAAGGTCTCCTAACCTTAGAGAAGTAGTAAACGATATCATCCTGTCAATAAAGGCGTCTTTATCAGAAAACACTTACATGTCTTGTTCTGGGGGGGGCAATGACCAACACCATATTTTGCTGTTCAGTTTGAAGGACTTGTTTCCTGTCAATGTCCAAAGGTAACAATGTCTACCTACCAACAACTCTAAAGCTCAGTGGTTAACACATGAAATCATTTATTTAATTTGCACTAAATCTGAAATGTATAATCGACAGCGACATGTTTCCGGTCTTTGTGCTAAACTCAGCTTAACAACCTGCTAGTGGTACAGACATGTGGTATCAATCTTTTGTGAACTCTCCAAAATAATAATTTCAGAAAATTCCTCACAATTTCTTTAAAATTTTGACTTTGCCCCCCATTTCTACGTGTTCAGGTGCTGTGTGATAGGTATTGGCCTCTGGAACGACGGACAGTTCATCATGGACTGATCCAAGTGACAACAGTGACCCGCACACAAGGTCCAGATTATTTTATCACCACCATTAACCTCAGACAGGTGAGCAGAAGACACATTCATCATCCCCTTTGGCGCCTGTAAACTGCTGCTGTGGACTTCTGTGTGCACTGACAAAGAAGTCTTTCGGTTGGATTGAAGTAAAGTGTTTGTTTTTCAGAGATACTGTCCAACAGACAGGATAATCACACACTACTACTACCCCTCCTGGCCGGACCGGGGCATCCCTAAAGACCCATCCTCCCTGTGTGCTTTTACTGACCATGTCCGGCAGCATTTAGAAGCCATTCCTCGCCTGGGGCCAGCTGTGGTGCACTGCAGGTCCGACCACTGACTTTAAGCCCATCACAAACACCCCTTCAGGAAACCCATTACTTACTTATAATCCTGCAGAGTTTTCAGAAGTTTATCAGTCAGATGGTGCATGAGACTTTTTAAAGTCAACCCTCTGTTTATGTGTTTCAGTGCAGGTGTTGGGAGGTCAGGGACTTTTGTTACATTGTTGTGGCTGATGCAGCTGTGTGCCAGGGGCATCAAGCCTGATATCCGCGCTGCTGTGGAAGATCTACGGCTACATCGAATGTGGATGGTCCAGAATCTGGTCAGTCCAGTACTGACACTCACCTCCAGTAGTGAAAGAAGTAGTGAAGCCTTTTACTTTTAGTAAAAGTAGAAATAACCAAATAATAAACAACACATTACCACTAAAAGTCCAATCTTCAAAAATGTAATTAATTAAAATTACAAACAAATTAGCAGTAAAATGTACTTTAAGCATCAAAAGTTAAATACTTATAGAACTTAAAATCAAGTAAAAGTAAGGTATTCAAAGCATTTGTTATGCAACCTTTTTATTTTGGAGTATTATTGCTGATGCATTTGTGTGTAAACAGAATTTTTTTTCTTTTATTATCATTTTTATTATTATTTCTTTTTAGTTTTTATCTAGAGTATAAAAATGCTTCATATTTCAAAAACTAATAATATATGATAAATGTTACTTAAACTTAATCTGAACAGTAACTAACTATAGCGTAGTACCTCAAAATTGCACTTAAGTACTGTACTTGAGTAAATGTATTTAGTAACTTTCCACTACCACTCACCTGCACAGGGTTATCAGACATAAGTGAAATTTGTTGAGACATATTTAAGTACATGTGCAGCACCTCTGAATCACACCTCTCATAGTCATAACTTTGCTTATTTATCATCACACCCATGTAATATTCTGTTAGAGGACCCATACTCCAGTTTAGACTGTAATAATACATGTGTTAAAATGAATAGCTGTAATTCACTCACACGTGTATTCCATTGCTTTCTAGGAAACTCATAAACCTATCATCTCCATGCTCATAAACACTGTGCTCTACTGGTTCATCCCAAACGCCATTAAATGAAGCAGCCTCATTACATGCTCATTCCTTTGTGTGTACTCAGGAGCAGTACATATTTGTACATCAGTGTCTGCTACAATGGCTCAGTGGAGGAACAGGAGGAACCTCAGCATGGTGAGAGTGCAGAAATAAGCTCCCACTGAGCACCGACACACACCATATTGAATTTCAGCACAGGCAGCGTATTGTTAGTCACTGTAACGTATGATGCCGTTCTAATTAGGTGTCCTCTCTTTCCCAGCAGCCCACAGATTCAGGGAGCCAGTTCGAATATTAACCACCACGTTCAGGATCGACCTCATGGCTCCGGGGGAGACCGAACAGGGAGGAGGAGACGTCACCGTCACAGACAGAAACCTCCACCAGACCCACCGCAGAACACAATACAGCAGATTTTACACCCAGGGAACCTACTGAGGAGGTTACTGCCCTCCTCATCTCCATTTAATCCAGGCTCACACTCCTCCTGAACTCACTTACTCTAAGTGATAATAGAGAGACACAAGCAAGACACTGGGTAAAAAAAAAAACAAACAAAAAAAAACATTTGAAATAACATCATACAGAACGTGACATGCAAGGATAGAAGGCAGAAATAATGCTGTGTGACAGGCTCCTGCAGGCGGAAAACTGGTCTGGCAACATGCAGCTAAATGCTGGTGAAGAAACTGCAGACGCAGCTGTTCATACTGCTACCAGGAGCAAAAATGAAGGAAATCGCCTGCCATTCAGGACAAACCTGTCCCTCTACTGTGAATTACTTACCACAGGATTCACAAGAATAATGTGAGGCTGATACCTGTGAATGCTAATGGTGCACACGGGCACAAAGATCAGGTCTACTGTGTGCAGCTACCAAAGATGTTTGGGCACTTCAGTGTTTTTATTGTGAGTTTGTTTGCCTCCATTATTGATAAAGTGACGGTGTGAGATGACTTTTATTTAGAAAAAATCATTGTGCATCACTTTATATCACACAATGCAGGCTATCAGTACTTAAGGATGCATGTGCAGAATTGATACTGGACTTGCTAGAAAGGCAGACACATGGTATAGTGGCTGTACAAAAAAGGTCATGTTTCAAAAACACACAGGCACTGCCATTCTCCTTAGATGACTGAAACCCATTACAGTACATGAAGGAGCTATGAGTATAATACATTATAGAACATTAAGGGCTATCCCACTTCTTAGAGTCTTTCATCTGTCATGTAATAAACATGTATGATACAATAGATCCCTCTTCGGGTGGAGTTTTGGGGGTTGGTGATGTATTGAGGAGAGAAAAGGAGGATCCAGCAGCAGTCAGCATCCTTCACGCTCCCTCTGCCACGTCTCCACCACGTGGCAAGTGCTAGTAGCTGCAGGTCGAGTGGTGACACTGTATTGCAATAAAAGTCCGTAACGGAGGAAAGTCCTGGTGCGATTTTAGTGCTGCTGAGCTAGTCCAACAGGGGGCGTCACAGCCCAAAGCAGCATTCACTAACAAGCGAGTCATCTCCAGAGTTCGGTTTGTCCGCATGTGAACTCAGCTCAAGACAGGCGAGAAATACAAAGAAAGAGGGAGAATTCACACAAGTTGAAAATGCGCTTTTAGCCTATGTTTGGCTACGTAATGCAGTCTTAATACCACTGAGGTACTCACTGTGAGACTTAACAGTGAACAAGGCAGATGAGGGAAGGTAGAGCAACAAAGAGGGATGTCTAAGAAAAGCAGCACAGCGCAGGCCAACCCCAGCGAAAATATATATGAAGTATATTACAGATTAAAACAAATGAGGAGAGAAAATGAACTGTTCCAGACTATTGGTAAGGAGAACCAACAGTTAAAATAACACTTAAATTAGAGTTCAGGTCCAATAAAAAGATTAGACACTACATCCTTTGGCCAAAACAAAAATGAAAAAAAGAACTTGAGCAATTGCCTCAGTAAGACAACTTATTATCTGTATTGTTTGTATGTGTATGTACAGTCCGTGTGCGCAAGATATGCTGACACATAATGAATATAAACATATACATGCCACCCTAACAGACCACAAGAGGGTGTGAGAGAATAGAAAACTACTGATAATGAGCAATCAAAGGCTGGGTGAAAAGAAAGAGGGAGAGTCTAGTCCATTAATTGCTCTCCTCCCAGTCAAACTAGTGCACGCTCTCCGACATGTTAATGGCTTCCTGGATTTCACGGACGACGAGGATGCGGGCAAGCATCTGCTCCAGCTGTTCTTTTGGGATTGGCTGAGTGGAGTACCAGATGGGGCTGTTGGGAGCCACCACGGGCTCAGGTGTCAGGTAGAAGGTGTCGTTGCGACCTTTAGCACTCTGTGGACTGACACAGGAGCAGAGAGAACACAGTGTGAGGACACTTTCAGGATATGTTTATTAATCAGATGTCAAGGTTACAGTTTCAGCTTGTCTGTGCATTAAAAAAAAAATTATGAAATATTTTTTGAGATAATGAAGTAGGAAGGTGTGCCTTCAAATAAAATTTCTATCTGATGTCTATGAAATGCTGGAGCGACAGCAAGATACTGTCACGGGAAAAATCCAGTTTTTACAATGTGGGTCTTATTTTTGTAATGTTGGCCATCATCTCCTCATCCTATTGACATACACTGTCCACATTATAAGGTACACGTGCATCTCAACTGTACATCTTTTAAGATGCCTACAATGTCCAGTTTTTGTGTTAATTCAATAATATGTTTAAGCATTGATGTCATAGTTAGTGGTGGTATTGTATTGAAGGTGTTTCTAACATTCTGTATGTAAATGTAAAGGACAAAAAACATTAGAAACACAACTCAATATAATGAAGTCGAGTACGACACTGCCTTTAACTATGACTTTAGTGATAAACACATTCTCCCATTTACACATTTTGACAATGTCAAAAAAACTTGAACTTTTTTGGCTTCCAAAGAGAATTTATGGAGCTGTTGCATTGAATTACATGAGATTGTACAGGTGTACCAAATAAAGTGGCCACAGACTGCATATTCCCTTATGCTTCCATGTCCAGAGAGCTCAACCTTTAGGTCCTTGTGTAAAATGTTACACATGAAACGACTGATCGGATCCAAGGTGTTAAAAAAATCCTTTGAATGTGGCTGTGATTACTTGGTTCACATGAACAACCCACTCTGTGGTAATTTCTTTTTTTTTTTTTTAAGTAGCAATTTTTTCCATTTTCAGTGAAGAATGCTGACATTTTTAAAAGGCAGCCAAGGCCAGAAAAGCTAGTTGCCGTTATTCCTTGGCATGCTGTTAAGAGGCAGAAAACATTAAAAATCTTTCACCGTTTTTGAGAAGAGAACAAAAAAAAAAAAGTTATTATACAGCATCCATTTGTCAGTTGCCTAGCAACAGTGTTCTCACAAGTTTAAGCACTTGAACACAGAGTGCAATGTGTACTCCACCTTGCATGTCAATAACACAACACAGAGTTTTATTTGAATGTAGCAGCAGCAGCACATTCAAAAGAGAAGCTCGACTCTCGTCATGCCTACACCTGGCCAGAGTGAAAGACTCTACATGGTAGCAGCAAGAGGCATTTTTACCTGTTTTTTTTCTTATCAATGATACTGTTTCATAAATTTTCAAAGGTTGGATTCATCATTCGTTACATAGGCAAAGGCACAGAAACAGGTTATACCTCAGAAAACATGTTTCCTCATAAAAACATTTTCCTTTTCACTGAAATCCTTTTGTCATCCTTAAATTATGTTTTATATTTACCATTTGAAGAGGTAGAAATCGTAGAGTTTGATGGGGCATCGCAGTGGGTTCTCTGGGTCCTCCAGCTGCTCTGAGTACATGTCATCTGTCACTGAACAAAGAAAGAAAATGGTTCATTATCCTTAAAAATGTGGATTCCTCCCAGACATCACAGCACAAATCAAATCCATGTGCGCTCTTACCTTTCTGACCTATGAACCTCTCTGTTGACTTTAGATATCGGATGCTGGTGCTCTTGTCTTTGGGGTTGTTGGGACTTTTCCTGGTGTGTCTAAGCACCTTAGAAAAGGCCACTTTTAGATGCTGATCCACTGTTTTCAGGTGGAAATACCTAAAAAAAAGATAATGCAGTATTTGATCAGCGTGTGTTGACAGTTGATAAAATGGGGCAGAGGGGTGATACAGAATAACTACAGCAATGTCTTTTGTATGGTTGTATTTTGCTAATATGCAAGTTGGGAATTATCTGTGATCTACATGGAGCTCTGCCCTTATGTACAGATATAATGGACAATGCTGCTGCATGTCAGTTAAGCAGTATAGAAAAATCATTTGTATGTGATGACTGAAGTAAATTGCTTCACGTGGGACCATAGTGCAACTCACTTTGTGTTGAAGAACATTAGAGTTGTAAGCAGTGTTGAGGGTGAATGAGCTCCCAGCTGTTTACATTCCCACAGCATTTCCTCTGTCACATGACTGGGGATAACGTAACCTGGTAGGAGAGGTAAAGAGCAGACTATGAAGATGTATCCAGTTGGATGGATCCAAATCATCACTTAATCTGTTATGTTTACTACTATCCAACATATAGTTAGAATCTACCCAAAGCAGATCTACTAAAACCTACAGTTTCTAGTAGGGGGTCTGCTCTGGCTAAATAAGTGTTATTTAATAATAAAGTCCTCATAATCCAAATTGAAGCAACCAATCACTAAAACTGGACTGGAGCCTCCTGTCACTCCGATTGATGAACCGATGTTAAAATACAGCAATGCTTCGAAGGACAGTCGTCCTCTAGCTTCAATTATGATAACCTCTAGAACGGAAAACACTAACTTTTCATATATCTTATATAATAACCATAATAATAATAATAATTATTATTAGAACAATTCTAACAATAACAATCAAATTGAGTTAACCATCAAGCAGACAGTTTTTCTCTCATACTTTATATTTTGCTCTGAATATGACCACAGAGTGATGCAAACAAATAAAGAGCAGCCGCAGCTTCAGTTAATAATATCTACAGTGTAGGAAAAAAACACGAGCATTTCACAGACGTGGCCGCCTCCAAAGTCTCACTGTTTGACAAAACGTCATCAACATATATGTTTGCATATCATTCAGGGATTGATTCACATTGACACTCATTTTCCCAAATTATATCACAGAAAACTCCATAGGATGCCCGCCGAAACAGAAACAACTGCAACCAATATGTTCTGAATGCTGAGGTAATAAAACTGACTTTAATCATTATACTATAATCCTACATCGGGCTTCAATTCTGCTGTGCAGCTGTAATATTTAAGTACATAAAAATATCAGATTAGACTCTATATCAGCATTAACTCAAAATTACAGCATGCGGATTGAGAAATTTTGATCAGTATCATTACAAAAATGGTTGGTTTGTGTTTTCTCTCTTGTGCACTGTATAAAAACAACAAAACACAAATTGCAAGTTCACCATAGGTTTGATTAACACCTTTAGTTCTCACCTAGCGGATGAACTGATGGTCTCCAAGGCTCCAGGATCTGGTGCAGACTGTGAGCGAAGCGAGTGTAGTATTGATCTGAGAAAACGTCATCCACGCGACCATTATCAAACAGATACTAGAGGAAAGAAAACAGACAAAGAAAGATGCAGTAGTACCAACAGGAGGAATGGGTGTTGAATGGAGCGTGTGTGTTTGTGTGGATGGTGAACTTACTTTTTGTATGCACAGAAATACATAGTATAGAACATCAGCCTCATAAGACTCCCCTTCCAGCCCCCGAGCCTCTGTGGTCATCAAGGAGAGACCCATGCAGAGCTCAGCAACTGCACATGACACCAAGTCCTCCTGGAAACGTAGTGCCTGACGTCCTAAAAAACACACACGTCAGTCATAAGCTTGACAGATGAAAATAAAGACGAAAAAAATATATTTTTTTAACACTATAATAAACATTGTGTGTGTGCACTTACGGCCAATTGGGGCCAGTTTATTTTTGTCTGATTTATCCAACTCTGCGTTTTTCCTCTGAGCCCAAAGCCGCCAGACGTCCAGGCCCTCTTCCGGCTTCAGTGTGGCAGGCAGCAGCAGCTCTTGCACCTGCACTTGCTGCTGGCCTTGACCATCTACCTCTGCTACCACTGTCTGACCCTGCACATACACAAACACACCAACGTGGTTACCATGTGCTAAAAATAAATAAATGACTTAAAGGATGTTTGGTAAAGACAAAAGACCATCCGTCAAATCCACAACTGTGTTAGTACCTGTAGCTGCTGTGCGTCCTGCCCTGACAGCCCCTGCGTGTGCAGTACCTGCTGCTGTGGGTCCCAGATAAGGGACTGTGTAGCATTGGGGTAACCCTGTACTGCCACTGGGATGTGAATGTTTCCATTCATCAGCTGAGCAGGGAACAGCGTGTTTGCAGCCAGTGTGTGCACCACTTCTTCCTGCCCCCCCATTCCTCCAGAGCTTGTTATGCTGGAAACGGCCTGCGCTGTTTGACTTTGACTGGCAGGGATTTTTAGCTTGTCATTTTCAATAGTAACTTGTGTTGGCATTGTGGTCATTGTTGTAGTGTTTGCCCCTGCAACCTGGACTGTCCCATAAGCCTCCTGGGGGATGGCAATGTGTGTCACTTGCTCGCGGCCTCCAGACCCAGCAGGAGCAGAATACACAGGGATGGTCCAGGTCTCCCCTGTTGGACTGGTGATGGTGCCTGTAGCACTGTAAAGGTGAGAACTGTCCACTGTTAGGAGGTCTGGCCGCAGGGACACGTAACTTTGCTGCTGGCCCTGTCCCTGAGGGATAGCCAGGACTGTGGCTACCTGCTGACCAGGCAAGGCATAGGACACAGTGATGGGCATGTCCACCTTGCGCTTTTTGGCTGGCTGGAGGACACCTGCTCCCTGGGATGTGGCAACTGTGGTTCCCAGTACCCTTCTCTCTGCACTTTCCTGCTGCTGGGTGGGAGACAAGGCCCCCACTGTCTGGATTTGGATCTGTTGTCCTCCTGCAACCGCTGCAACCAACTGGGCTTGCAGCTGAAAGACATGGGAACAAGTGACAATTGGTAACTAAATTTAAACTCTGGTTGATGACAAAATTTGTAATCCTGCATTCATGTTGTGCACATGTGTACCTGTTGGTGCTGCTCCTCTGTGAGTTCCCCAGGCTGAATCAGCTGTGCAGTAGTCACACCTTGTAGCTGTTGATGGGAACCAGAGGGCACTTGGAGGACCTGACCCAGCATTTGACCTTGCTGCTGGCCCTGAATTTGCACCTGAAAATATGGATAGGCCTAAATGAAGTGTATCAAGAGTGAAATGGAACAGGATTACGTGACAAGCACAACATAAAGGTGCGTTAAAGGTACAAACCTGAACTATCTGTTGCTCTGTATTCTGCTGTACAGATTGTTGCTGAGACGTGGACTCCTGTATCTGCTGCTGCTGAGGCTGGACCTGCACCTGAACCTGCAACAGAAGACAGCGTCTGTCAAAAACTTAATTTCAAGGACAGACCTCTTTCACCGATTTTTTTATATGGCCATTTAGTACACTGACTTACCGGGCAAGCCAATTCCAACAATGACCCTGCCACCTCTGTGCTGTCTGTGTAGATGCAGTTAGCCTCTTGCTGGTAGACCATAGTGGTGGTGGTAGTCGTGGTGTCTCCACTTTGCTGGCTGAACTCCTGCAGGGCATCTGGACCCTTGCTGGCCAAGGACTCCAGGAACTCCTTCATGCGATGCTGAGGGATGCTCCGAGCTTTCTGTCTCACTAGCTCCTCATAGGAGCCTGCACCATCCAGGGAGTTATTCATTGCTGCTGACAGTGTCCTGTTCTTTAGGGGGAACCTGTGGACATGGTGAATTTACAAACGATTGATTTAAATTATTGTAAGGCTCATGTGCAGTTATAATAACATCAACATAGAATGGTTGATGGCAACACCATCGACACAAAAGAAACATACACGGCTTTTGAATTTAAAATAAAAAGTTAACAAAACATGACATTAGTTGAAACTTAAGAATGTTTACAGTCTGACCTACAGTTCACTGTCCAGTGGCAACATACACAGATGGTAATAGGAAAGGGTTAATTCTAACTGCGTGTATACGAGCTGGGACAAAAGCGCGGTCACTTTCCAAATCCGATGCAGTATTCAAAGTGGTGATGGAAAGTGCTGCATGACGAAAACATGCAAGTTGTACACTACATTTAAGTTGCGATAGTGTGCATGGTACAATAGCTCTATAAGAGCTAATCTAACAGCTGATTACACAACGCGCTAGGTTAGCCAGGTACACGGCTAACTAGCCGCGTGTTGTTTGCAAGTAAGATCCGACCACAGCTGTGTATAGCGAAGTGTAATAATGCCACCATGTCTTTGAACGACAATGTTTTAACTTCGTAGCACATGGTACGTAAACAGAAAACAACGGAAGTTGGGTAACCCTCCCATGTCAGTAACGTTACACCTACTGTATTTTTGTTATCTCCGTTGCTAGCAAGCTAACGTTAGCAGGCGCGTTAGCTACCTCTCTTCCTCAACCGGGCCGAGGATCGAACCGCCCACTAGCGCTTCTCTGCCCTCGAAACGGTGGTCCTTTTCCAACCAGCAGGGAAACGAGGTGCTATTGGTGTTTCTTTGTGGCTGGTTTATTCTTAATTTTTCGTGATTTTCGTTAGATGGATAGCTGTAGTTTTTTCTTTTTCTTAACCACTCATATTTCGCTGGGCGCCATCTTACAACGATACCCTCAGACCAATAAGCAAGCGATTTGTAACTGTGTCGTTCTATCGCGGTATTTGCATCGCGTGATATCGCGGCAAGTGACGCTTGTAGCGTAGTCTGTTAAAGGCGACACACGCAGACAAACTGGCAGACAAGATCAGGTAGATGTCAGTCCACCTTAAAACCCAGTTATGCCAGACAGACGCTCCTAGTGGTTCACTGGCTTCTGAATCTTTTAAGGTGGTTCCATTGAGATGCACTGAATATTTGGGTGGTGCTCAAGAAGCTCTGGGCAACTAGGGGTTAATTCCCACGCACTACACCTCAGCATGGTCTGCATCTACCACACTGGTTTGTGTTATGGGCCAAATAGCATCAGTATTAACCTAAACCTATTATTGCTTATTATGGAAAAGTAGAAGAGATATTATATGTCTTTTCATGGCTGAATTTACCTCCTCAGGATTCCCTGTGGACCCTTCTTAATCCAGCCTCCATTTATTGACCCACATTATAAATTGTTTCCCCACATATGTGTGTGTGTATATATATATACACACATATATATGAAATCAACACTACCAATGGTCATCATATAGATAAAATGCCATCATATATTAATCAAACATATTAAGGTAGGAAAATATAATATTGGCTTCAACAAACATAACAGTGTATCCTACTTCAGACAACAGAAACATTGCAGTTTGAAGTATTATTTATTCTTGTCCCATGTCAAAAAGGACACATGTGCACCCATCTGAGTCTTAAAAAAAAAACACACAGTGGTTTGGCACTGACCCACCAACTTTGTATGAAAGCCATGGCATTTGAAAGCATCCCCTCTGTGTAACATCAGCTTAGAGCCTATATGAAATTTACATACATGAGGTCCTTGTTGAACAATAATCAAAGTTGCATACATTCAACAAAGAAGAGGAAACACTGTAAGTGAATATTATTGCAGCTGATATAGAAAAAAAAATGAAGAAGGCTCTGACACTGACCGGCGAATCCTGAGATTGATCAAAGTGTTACCATGATAATTTTGATGAAGAAATCACAACTGACAATCAAGAAATAGAAATATATTTTCCAGTTTCAATGGGATCGATCCACATATGAGAACTGCAGATCAGCAGATGAACATGTAATGATTAGAGTATCTGACTTGACACAATCTCAGCCTAATCAGCCTGTGCCCTTGCTGATATTACACATTAAGTGATGCAAACAATTTGGGCATGTATCTATGGGCTCATGGGAAGTACGATGTGCAGCTTGCTCTCAGTCAATCAAATCTTCCCAGGGTCTTCTTTGAGGGTGACTGTTCTGTTGAAGACGAGCTGTGGCAAAAGAAAGTAAATTACCAAATAATTTCCCAACTGAATAAAAAAACAGAATCTTTCATCAATGTGTATTTGTAATGTAAGACATGACTGTTTACTGTACCTTGTCTGCGGTGCTGTCAGGGTCCAGGGAGAAGTAACCAACTCTCTCAAATTGGTATTTGTCAAAAACCTTTGCTCCCTTAACTGAGATATCCACTAAGGCACTGCTGATCACCTGCAGGGAATGCTAAATCACAAAAAGAATACATATATTAAAACAAACTGTCACTTCATCCATTGATCTCAATTAATCCAAAAACACCCTCTGTCACAGGAGAGCAGATTTACTCACAGGGTTGATGTCACTCAGGAAGCCTTTGGGCACTTCAGATGGATCCTCTGGATGTTTGTGCAGGAATCTAAAAAGACAGTGACAACTTTTGGTTAAGTGAGTTTTCTACATGAAGTAATGGTTGTGAGTGACAGCGGTTGATTGTGACTTACAGTCTCTCATAGAGACGCACTTCACACACAAGCGGCTGGCCGACCCAGTGGATGAAGGCCTTCGGTTTCTCTGCAGTCTCCGAGCTGCAGCAGTTCACCTCCAGTTCCACCACTTTACCCTGAGCGTCCTGAGAAACAGTGGAAGAGAGACCATGACGCGTTGTGAGGACACGGAGGATACATGGAATCAATTCATCACTAAACTTGACCTCGACCTGGATAAGCAGCTGAAATATCCAATTAATTTAAGGTCCAAATATGAATTTTACATAACATCAGAGATCTGGAGCAGTAGAACTGGGGATTTTACAGCCAGTTTTTCCTAAAATCTCATAAAAGGCATTTTAACAACTAACATTATTGCCAGTGGCAGGCTAGAAAAAGTATTTTAGACCCTTCAATGACACGTAAGACTTTTTTAATATGCCCTAGGGCCTTTTTTGAGGAAACTGAAATCAATGCTTTTTATGGCTTTTCAAGACCTGCAGAGACCCTGAGAAAACAGAATCACACACACTCTGTTAACATTTAACTGGAATAAGATCTGTGGAAAGCTATTACATATTAAAGGATTTCACAGCAGTTAGAGCATCTTTCTCTTCAATAATGGCAGGTATTTTTTTAAGTGAAACAGAATATGTAAGCAGGGTATAGTTATGAAAGGGATTTAGGTCATATCCTTCAAATTTGGTTGGATCGCTTAAATATGGGCAACAAATAACAAGGGGGCAGAGGATTCTGTGTCTTTTCAAGCTACTGAGTGAAACGACTTCGAGTCTTACCTTAATGACCTTCTGCACAGAGATGACATACCCAGCATGCCTCAGTCCTACAGGCTGTTCTGGGGTCAGCCGTTTGTAACCCTTCTCCATCACCTGCAAACAAAGGGAGTCCATCATCATGTATACGATCAAAAACATTTCACAAAGAAAGTCTGCTTCTTATACTGTGAGGGTTTTTATTCCCCCCCCCGACCTCTCTGAAGTCGCTCTGTTCTATGAAGATCGTGCGAGTAAATGGAACTGTGTGGCTGCCTTTGGCCTCGTTGGCAGGGAAGTCTGGTACTCGTACATCTGACTGGGAAACAAGAGGACAACCGCAGGAAGAGTCAGCACATATGATGTTTAATACTATGTAAAAGACAGGGTATATACAGGGTATAACAAGTCTCAGGAGGCAGTTTGATGTATAATGTCTGTGCATTTGTAAAAAAAAAAAAAATGTTCAAACCCGTGAGTTCTCAGGAAGGTTCGTTATGGTGACTTTGAGTGGTTCCAGCACTGCCATGGCTCTGGGTGCTGTGTCATTAAGCACCTCCCTCACACACGACTCCAGTAGGTGGGGCTCTGTTGTTGTCTGGGAAACTGTGACTCCAACCTGCCAAGAGATGCAGCGTATTATTATACAACAGGACTGTCCTCTTACATGTAATTACTAGTTCCTCCATCCATCTATTCTACATACCCGTGCACAGAAGTTGTTAACTGCCTCTGATGGGAAACCTCTTCTTCTCAGTGCAGTCAAAGTGAAGAGACGGGGATCGTCCCAGTCCCTGTAATAAGAAAAGATATCTTCTACTGTTATCCAACAGATTCAATGAAGCATGAGGAGAGCACATGAAAACTCGCTGCACACTACAGCTGAGTGATATGAAAGAGAAAAAAAATCATACTGAGATTATTTTGGAAGATATTGCAATTGCAATATGAGTCACAGTTTCAATTGGAATTGGCAGTTCTGCATATAATTTTCACTTTTTTGTTGGGTCTTGTACCAAACAAGCATGTTCCTTCACATCTGGAGAATATGATTTGTAGGCTGGGGCATCTCTTTAACACAACAATGCTTCATTTATGGTATGTTGTGACACATTTTACCTTTATCAAAAAAATGTAGCTCTTGAAATTTGGATTTGGATCGTTCAACCCTACTGCACTACAAATCACAGTTGGGAGTACACAATCCAGCCCGTAAGTATTTGGACAGTTGCACACTTTTTTGTTCTTCAGTCTCTGAGCTTCAGCACATTCAATTTGAAATTAATTAATGGATACTACATTAACGTGTCAAGTCTCAGCTTTAATCTGAGTATGTTTACACCAATAAAGAAAGAACAGTGTAGAGATGTAGCCCTTTAAACACATAGTGCCCAAAGTCTAGAGGTTTAAAAGTAATTGGACAGGTGAACATCAAACTAAATTATCATATTTCATATTTTGTGGAAAATCCTTAGCATTCAATGACCAAATACTTACAGTCTGGACTGTATATGGTTTAAATTCACAAGATTTCAAGATACTTGTGATGTTCTTACAATAAGTGGTAATATCTTTTAATACGAGAGGAAGGACTTAAACCCTTTTCAGGCACAAAATTTGTAACATCTCTGAGTTCATGAAGCTGTTAAAGTGATGTCTTTTTGTCATTTCAGATGTAGGTGACTTTTACCTAAATGTTCCTTATGTCTTAATTAAGATATGAGATATGACAGTTGTAAACAGAGCAACATGCTTGCCTAATATTTTGCAAGTGCTGTACGAGAGGAAGTGGTATCACTGCAGGGAAGCAGCAGTGAGTTGAAACCTTGAAGAGAGTGTTTTCTGTTCTCTATTCTCTAACAGGCTGCACCACAGACTTAACCTGAATTTTGAAACTTAATTTGAAGCCTTAATTAGCTAATCAGTCCACTCAGGGTATCTGTTGATATTGATTTTAAGAAGCATACTGCTTGGAACTCATTTGAATATTTTTATATAGGGAAACTTCAGACCAGCGATTTATGTGGCACTAAAAGTACTAGTACTGGTACACACATGCTTTCCATCCATTTAGTATTTTTATACCCCATTATTTAAATTCATTACAGGACAGACTGTTTATAATAATAATAATGTAATATAAATAGTTGAAAAATTGATAACCAATAATGGAATAGCAAATATAAATCCTATTTCACCTGACAACGCCAGTCTCTACCAGTCTGATGATTTTCCTCTTGGACACA
This sequence comes from Seriola dumerili, assembly GCF_002260705.1. Lineage (NCBI taxonomy): Eukaryota > Metazoa > Chordata > Actinopteri > Carangiformes > Carangidae > Seriola > Seriola dumerili. Next base: position 2,180,928 of record NW_019174298.1, on the reverse strand, counting down.
ACAGTGTAGGTGAGGTTCAAGCGGCCATATTCCCACTGAACAGGGCAGTACACATCCAGAGCGTTACACAGCCAGTAATATGATGAACGCCTGTCACAGAAATAAAAGAAAGGAAGGTCAACATCGACAATTCATGTGTATGCCTCCAAGACAGATTATCATGTTGAGATGTGACAGAATTCATGTATACCTGGCCTGAAACTCTTTGGTACACAGTGAGTGTGTGATGTTTTCAATAGAGTCACACAGGCAGTGGGTGTAGTCATAAGTGGGGTAGATGCACCTGCATAGAAAGATTTGAGTTTAGGTTTGAGTAAGAAGAAAAATATTATATTTGATTGAAACCATCTGGGTGGAAAAAGTACAAGAGTTCAGATTTCATACCATTCATCTCCTGTTCGATGATGTGCTGTGTATTTGATTCTGTAGGCCACAGGGTCCATCTTCCCGTCCTCCATGACCATCTTCATCCTGAGTGTGGCCTCTCCCTCTGCAAACAGGCCCTTCTTCATCCTCTCAAACAACACCAGAGACTCTTCAATGGGACGGTCCCTCCATGGTGATGGAGGAACGTTATGGCCCTTTAGTTCCTCCCCCCTCTGGTGGCACACATACGCATGACCCCTGGAGGATGGCAAAGAGAGGAATGAAACATCTTCTATTGGCTTGTGCACATTTACTAACAGGTATACAAAGTTCCTACACTCACCTACGAATAAGGTCCACAGCAAGGTCGTAGAGTTGCTGAAAGTTGTCCGATGCGTGCGTGACATCATAAGGTTTGTAGCCTGTGGAATACACTTATACTGGTAAAAAAAAAAAAAACTCTCTTCATAAATGTAGAGTGTAATTGACAAAGCTTTAATCAGACCAAAATAAAGTGTAAATCAAACTCACCAAGCCACTCCACCATGTCTCTGATGGCAGTGAAGTACTTTTCCTCCTCCTTCTCAGGATTTGTGTCATCATACCTCAGGAAACAAATTCCATTGTTTGCCTATGGAAGAGGCAAGGTTTAAAGAAAACACCTGCACCAGAGAGGATTAAACAGCTTATGTGGTGGTGAAAGATGAGAAAACGACTTTTACCTTTGCATAACCAAAGTTGAAGTTAATAGCTTTGGCATGGCCGATGTGAAGGATACCATTGGGCTCGGGGGGAAATCGGGTACGAATCTAAAAGGATTCAGACACAGCAGAGAGAAAATTCAACCACACACATGATCATTTTCAACAGTGAAAAATGCCTGTTACATTCTCACTAACTCCCAGTTGATGTCCGCAAATAGCTTGTTCCATCCAAAACCCCGAGCTAATAATTTAGTATTACATAGGACAAAGAAAAAGAGCAGCAAATCATCACAATTGAGAAGCTGGACCTAGCGAAATGTTCATGATTTTTGTTTGAAAAATGACTGAAACAATAAATAGATTATTATTAGCTGCTGGTTATTTTTATGTTGACTGACTATTCATTGAAATGACTAACCATTTCAGCTCTAGTAAGACATATAAAGTTTGTACCTGTCCACCAGTGATCTCCAGGTGCTTTTTAATCAAGGACATAGTGTTCGGTGTGACCACATAGCCCTCAGTTTTAAAGTTCTCTCCTGTATGACGAAAGGTAAGGATGAAAGATCGACATCTTCAGTGAGTAAACTCGTTAAAAAATTCAAAGACAGCGGCACGACTGCATCTCACTGTTCAGGTGGCTCACCTGGTTTATGGAACTTGAGTGCCTCTCCTCTGAGCTGTTCCATGAGCGACTTTCCCTCCCCAGTGGTCACTTCACCTAAACAACCAACACACACAGTTAAAAACAAACCACCAACACACACAGTTCACTTCACTCCCGTGTGCCACCCATTTTGCCTGCTGCTTACCATTCACTGCCAGCTCCTCTTTCTTCAGCTTCACCTCATTCTCTGCGACTTTTGCTTTCTGGGGCTGCAAGATAATTAGATATTAACTACAGATGAAATCAAATCCTTCAAAGTGCAGTGATTAAAAGAAATTGTTTGACATCATGGAAAAAAAAACGTATTCGCTTTATTGCAGACGGTTAAATGAGAAGATTGATTGATTCAACTCCTGTTGAAGCATTACCTTAGGCTTCTTCTCCAGGTCAGCCTCTGTCTTGGGTCCTAACAGGTGAAGGACCTTTAAGACCAAAGCCAGAGTTAGTTAGGTGAGAGCAATTGGAGAACAGTGGGAAATGAATCACAATCTCACATCAAAAAATTCAATCACAATGACAGATATACTACTACTAATAATATTCTCTTTTTCCAACACACCTGCATGTCCACCTCATTTTTGATGACCTTCCCATCAGCCCATTTTAGGGCAGCGCGTGCCTCTCCTGCAACAGACACAAAAGCCCAGTGAGACTTTCTGTTTATCTGTGAGGTTGTAAGGATGTCAGTTCAGTGTGAGATCATACCCATTAGTAGTCCCATGTTGAAGTGGTACCGCTCCTTTACCAGCTGCTCCTTGTGCTTCTTGATCACAGACTCCACCTGCACAACATACCACTGTCGCTGAACATACCACGCCCCGAAAAGCTTGTAAAAGGACACACTTCTGATCAGTGTAAACTCGTGCGCTTACTGCGTCTTCAATCTGCTCCGGTGTTATGACCACGCCCACTCCACATGCTTCTTCAAACTCATTCTGGTTGATGGGGTCCTGAGGATGACCTTTCACAAAGTCCAGTGCAGCTGCAAAAAAAAAAAAGATGGGTATAAATTCATAGAACACACATACACATACCTGGTACACATTTCTATCCACAACCTATGTCAATCATCCAGGCAGTCCATATATCAGGGCTGGGCACACATTCTGCTTTCTCCAATGCTCTCAATGCTTCTAAACTTGACCACCACCTACGTCCCCAGCCTCCTTCACAATTTGCATTAGGTGTGGTGTCAGGACATTTTTTCACTGTGTATTTTATATCCATCAAATGTTTTGTATTTCAGGCTTTGTCTGAGGTTTTTGAGCTATAGGAAAATTTGTGTCAAGCTTACCCAGATTTGTTTCAGAGTGCCACATTAGCAGGATCCAATTCAAATGCATATCATGTTGAAATAAATGATTCAAAACCTTGTGTCCTGGCTCAATTTGGTTATGCAAGGCAATATATTTTGTGTGTGTGTCATATTATCAGATATCCTTGCATCTTGTTCATGTCCACACAGTTGTGGTACCTCATCAGTCAGAACTTACCTGCCAGCTGTAGCTCTGTGCAGATTTTGCGCTGAGCTATACTGTCTGAAAGGAATGCCAGACGTTTTAGGTCTTTAAGGCGGGATGCCATACTGTAGAGCAGTGTACCCATGGCTTTGTCCACTCCTGATGGCCCATGGACCCGTTGGGCCTATCAAAACAATGAGAAAAGAATTGAATTTGTTGCTTCATTAAAAATGTGAGAGTGTCAAGAGCGATACTACAGCTAAGACAGTCAGGGAACACCGGCGTCACTATTTTTCCTCATCTTGCCCCTGGAGCGATGGTCTGCAAACCTTGGCTAGACTGGGTTCCTGGGGCACATTAAACCCCACTGTACATAACTGATGAATCATTTCAAGTCAGTTTTTAAGCAAAGATGCCAAAAAATCACTGAAACCAGCTTCTCTGATGTAAATATTTGCTAGTTTCACAGTTTTCTATGATACTTAAGTCAATATCTTCTTTCTGACTGTTGGTTAGTCATTTGGATCATTGATCTTCTGGGAATAATGATGGTTAAAATAATGATGCATTTTCTCTACTTACATTTACTCTTTATTTTATACACCAAACAATCACTCAGTTAATCAAAGAAAACAACTGTCTAATATATTGTTGATGAAAATAATTGTTGTTGCTGTTCTGTGTGTTAATTACCTGACAGGCAGAAAGACACCAAAGCAATATGATAAAATACAACTTAACAACAAGCATAATGTACACTAAAACAATTGCAGTTGTTGAGACAAGACCAAGCCATAATATGGAGGTGCAAATTTCTAATAAACTTGAGATGATTTAGATTATGTATCTAGGGTAAACATGGGGCTTTTGGGGACCCAGTGTAGTTATCTGCTTATTGACACAGGCTTGTTGTAAACAGCGGAAGGAATGTGAAAGTGAAAGCATAGTGACCCTATACCTACCCAAAGTCAAGAGAAACTTCATTAATAAAAGACAGTGAGGTACTCAGACATAAATGATGTCTAAACTCATTAACATAGAACCTTAAAAAAAAACTAAGAACAGGGGGTGGACACAACAAGTGAGCTGAAGAAGTGAATGTCACAGCTGCTGTCTCTACAGGCATCTCAGTTTCCTCCAACACACTGGCTCGTACCTGAGTAATTGCGTCCTTCAGGGCAGAACTCAGCGCTTCATTCTTCAGCGTTTCTTTTGCTTTCTGCTCACTGAGCCCTATCGAAGTGAAAAGTGTCATCGTATCCGCCATTTTTCCACCGTAATCACCGGCTAGACTGGAGCCACACAGACACGCCACCACCGTGCACGAGTTTCCTTCTGGGAGAGGGAGATAAAGGCGACTTCCTGTACACCTCAAAGAAAAGAAAAAAAGAAAAGATATATAAAAATATTAACCAATAAGACACCGCAGGCACGGATGTATTAACCAATCGCGAATGAGCTTGATTTAAAGTTACTACCTACTATAAGCAAGAGAGCCAATCAGCGGCTGTGTTGACATCTGTGAGGGTGGTGCTACCGGAATCGGTGTAATGTTGCATCAGATTGACATTCAGTCATTTTCGACAATTATTAACATTGATTAAGTTTAATAATGGCATCTTATTCACATTAGATTACGTTTGAATTTAATTTACAAATGCTAAAACATTTCGAAACTTTTCTCCTCAAATATATACGTCTTTCCAACTCAGTGTAAGGTCTTCGTTGACCATCATAAACAACTCCGCGAAAGTTGCTTAGATTGGCAACGGCAACTGTATAGTGTACAGTTAAGTTGTATTTCCCTGTAAAATTACTTTTCATGGATGGGTAGGATTTATTTTAGGCTGCTTTATTGAATCACACCATGATACGTTTATAATGCCAGGACACTGTGATAGGTCAGTATACGCTCGTTCTAGTCTTTAACTATCCAACAGGGTACCTGTTAGCATCAATACAGTTATGGCCAAACATGCGATGCTGTCATCGGGGGCAAAAATATGGAGATCTCTGGCCTGCACAAAGTCAGAGCTGCGGCTGGATCTCACCCTTGCCTGTGGACAATCTTTCCGGTAGGTTTAGCAGACTCAGATAGCCTTAGAACATAATATGCAACAAGAGAGCTGCAGAGCGGAGTTTAGATCATCCCTGTGTATTTGCATGAACATATATCTCAACCTACAGCTGGAGAGAAACCGCAGAGGGCCATTGGACCGGAGTGATGGGAGGACGAGTGTGGACTCTGACCCAGACAGATGACACCCTGTGGTACCACGTTTATAAAAACCAAGAAGGGCAGAAATGGGGATGCGACAGGAAGGGGAGAGCTGGTATTTCTCTCCAGGAGGAAAACAAGCCAGAGAAGAGATTCAAAGGGGCTTTGAAGGTAGAAGAGGATGAGATAGTGGCTGAGACTGCAGTGCAGGACACTGATGAGGAAAAAGAGATGCTGAGAGATTACTTCCAGCTGAATGTGGAGTTGGGAGAGCTGTACAGAGAATGGAGAGCAGCAGATCCCCACTTCAAGAAAATTGCAGATATCTTCACAGGTCAGTGTGTGTTTGTGCATTCATCATATCACTTATTATAACACAGTTAGTAATGACTAAGTCAATATTTGTTTTATGAAATGTGACTGAAATATTATCGTTTGGTATTTCTCAGGTGTGCGAATGCTGCGCCAGGACCCCACTGAATGCTTGTTTTCCTTCATTTGCACCTCCAACAACCACATCTCTCGTATCCAAGGCATGGTGGAGAGACTGTGTCAGGCTCTGGGTGCCCCACTGTGCCAGCTGGATCAAACCTCTTACTATGACTTTCCTTCCCTAACTGCACTTGCAGGTGCTCCGTTCATTCCCCACACTACCTTTTTATAATCTTGTCAAGAAAACGTATACATGTGATGCAGTTTTTACAACTTTTTTAGGGCCGTGGGTCCATTGAGTCCCTGGTGATATAACTCGTACCATCACTCTTGCTATAGTGTTAGTGGTTTAGTGGCAGAAAATCCCTCCAGTAGGCCTTGATTTGTTTCCAAACTGAGTTATCTTGAGTAACTATGAGGAGCTAGTCTTTGACATGTTCATATCCAATGATTATCATCGTTGTATGTTTTTCGCATGGTAATCGGCAGACAGCAGCGTAGAGGCATGTCTCAGGGATCTCGGTTTTGGATACAGGGCTCGGTTCCTGCAGCAAAGTGCGAAGCAGATTCTTGACAGCCATGGACTCCAGTGGCTTGACGGTCTGCGCAGTGTCCCATATCTGCAGGCCCGTGATGCTCTGCGCACTCTCCCTGGTGTGGGCACCAAGGTACAGTGGCCCTTAATGTTTTTCTAAAATTAAGTGAACTTGGAGTAACATGTAATAATGGCTTTGTGTCATCCTGTAGGTGGCAGACTGTGCCTGTCTGATGTCCCTGGATAAGGCAGAGGCCGTGCCCGTTGATACACATGTGTGGCAGATTGCTAAGCGTGACTACAAATATGCTGCTGGCAACGGACAGAAGAGCATCACAGATAAACTTCACAGAGATATTGGTTCGTATTCATGCATCTCAGTAGTTCCAAGTGGCTCCAAACATTGAACAGTTGTTCTCAATTCTCACAATGCTTAATGTTCTATTTCTACAAGGTGATTTTTTCCGAAAGCTGTGGGGTCCTTATGCTGGTTGGGCACAGTCGGTCAGTGTTATTTTAGCATTCAGTAACTGCTGGTCAGTCTCTGCCATGTCTAATTATACTCCGCTATAATCACAGTGTCTCTTTCTGTTTTAGGTGTTGTTCTGTGCTGACCTCAAGAAGTTCCAAAAGCTAAAAGAAATGCCACTGATGCAGCCAAAGAAAGAGGAAGAAGACAGAGATGAAGAAGAAACAAGGATAGCATGCAAGAAAACTAAAATGAAGGTGGAAGAAAATCAAACTGTGAAGCACATGAAAACTAAGTCAGCATGCCACAAGAAAGCAAAGATGACTGTCAAGAAAGAGAAGGTGGTATGAGGTAAACAAGCTTCTCACATCAGGATTCACACCAGGTTACAATAACAGACTTTTTTTTAAATTCAGCTTCATTTGAAAAAACCCACTGAAATGAAAAACATAGTAGATTTATTTGTGAGATAAAACTGATTACTGTAAAAACAATTCTCAGGTGTTTTGTTTACATGTATTTTTACATTTTACTGTAATGTCTCCTTCTGTAATGTCTACTTCCACATGAGTTCACTATTACACACTGTTGTGTTTTTTTACAATAAAAACAAAAGTCTTTATTCGCTTTTCATAGTTTATGTATTTTGAGAGAAAAAGTCCATATTAGCACAATCATCAACACAGAGATACCCTCAAGCCCAGTAAAACCAGCAGTCTCATTTCTGCTAAATGTTGCTGGAAGTGGCCCCTAGGAGGCAGTATGCACTGGAAGATATTGCGCCACAAGATAATAGCACACAGATGACCATTTGCTTAAGCATTTTTTTTTTTAATTTTGAGAAGAAATTGCACTGTTTCCTTGTGTGGATTTTTTTTGTTTGTTTAGCCCCCGGGTTTCTGTTACACCATGTACCCACACGCCATGGCATTTGTGTGCATGTCTGAAAAGGTCATAAGACACCAAAATGGTGTTTGTTCTGTGGCTTCGCTGCATTAAAATAGTTTGCCTGTCCATTGGATCATAAAATTCTGGGTGGCTGTGAAGTGCCATGGTGTCCGTATGTTTATCTATAGGCATTAGTTGACTGTGTCAGCTGGTCTTTTTATAGCATGGATTGCAGTTATCTGCTGTCACTGCTTGGGGCTAGTGTGACTGTCTCTGGTGACAACATGGACATGTCTTTCGGAGTGTTTGACCCGTTAATGTCTCTTTATAATGAGAAAGCAATATTTTAGATTGTTTAAAATACATGGGAAAAAAATCATTCTGAAATGTGGCAACAGCATACATGACAATCAAGTCTCGTTCTTGCCCTGACATGTAGGCTTAAGTGAGCAGGTGCATTATGCATTTAGTTGTTGCATCTATGTGTCTGTATGTGCATGCCTTATACCCATACAGAGTGTTTGTATTATTTGTGGAAGGGTGTGCAGCCATGTGAGCTAATGAGTATGTGAGTCAGCTTTCATCTCCACTCTGGTTGAGCCGGACAGAATCTGGGGCCCAGCTTTAAGGCAGAGTCGCACAGTCACACTGAAAAGAAAAAAAATAGATAGTAATCATAGTAAAAAAAAAAAGAAAAAAAGAGTTAAAAGGACACAACTGTTTGTTTTTTTTTAAAAAAGGAGAGTGGGATAGGTGAAAGTATGCTTGAGGTAGAGACTTGATTTTAATGGAAAAAAACATGAGTGCACGCATGTTGACACACAAAGACTAAAACAACACACCAGTGGCCTGTGCCTTATGTAAGAGGTGGGTCGCAGCTTGTGTTATGCCCTCAGGAACTGTTCAGTTCAGAGGACATCGTCAACGCACCTTCTCTCTCTCGAAGAGGCTCTCCTACAGGCACCAGGGGGCGCCACCTTTGGAGTTCCAGCAAAAGGGAAAGGCCTCTGTCTATTTCCAGATGTGCAGCAGGGAGATTGTATTTGTTTGTCTTTGGGTGACAACATGTGAGAGGTGGTTTTGTGGGCGTTGAGTTTAAGAGATGTGGGGAGCAATATTATCCAGAGTGTGTATGTGTGTGGGCTCGTGGATGAAATAACCACATGGGAGTGTCTGGTTTTGGCTGATGCAGTTAATTAGATACCTGACAAATCAAGCTACTTGATCAAACTGATGCATTAATGTTAAAATCAAATACCCACAGTTGTGAGTTTCTTAGGAACACCTAACTAACTAACAGTCCTGCCATAAATTCTATCTGGATCACGGTTTGAACTACATTGTCCAAAACCATCATTGGATGTAGTTTGAAGTGATGTTGAAATGCATGTTGACATGTGTTCCTATTATTTTGTCCACCCCATTTAAATCAATGAGGGTCGGCTAAACAAGAGACACACCTCTTTTTGTAATGCAAAATAGTTTAACATCACCACAAATTGCAGCCTCCAAAATAGTGTATATAGTCACAAAGCAAACATGTTCATTGATTTGCAACATTGCCCATGAAGGCCTAATACAACCAGAGATCATAAATATAGATTACAATAATACCTGGTAACGTTCTGTATTTAGTTAGTACAAGTCTAGTAGATAGTGAACTGTATAATGTTATGCTTTGATATAAGGTGCTTCACTGGAATTGTATAGATCATCATTGGAAATATCTATAGTGAATCTATATAGGAATTTATATGCAAGAATGTAATATGCATTCATGTATGTAATAATAATCTTAATATCCACATATATAAATTTCTGACATTGACAGTTTATATTTTTTCACAGTATAATCATGTTGCCCTTTATATCAAAAGTATAACTATATATGTCAGGTCTAAATTTTGAAAAAAGTCTTATAATTATTACATTATAGTTATTGTAATGATTTCTCTCTGCTGTGAGCCCAAAATTGTCTCCATGCACATCCACATTCTGTCTGCTACTTAAAATGATGGATGTTATTATTCCTGAATAGTAACAGATGTATTATATAACAGTATCTGATACAATACCTAAGATGGATAAAATTTAAAGAGAGTTGTGTTGATTCACCTTAGATGTGGTGAAACCCAATGCTGCTGGAGACAGCCGTGGGGGAGCCTGAGAGACGGGGGAGGCAGTCCCCACATGGAAGTCTGTCTTTGGGGCCCAGAGTTGGGGAGATTATTCTTTGGTGTCTAGACAACCATAGGTTGAAGGGAAAACCAGGGAGAGACAGACTGAGAGCACAGTGACGGCAGAAGTATTTTAGATCTTAAGCTTTTCTGACTTGTATGTGTGCAGATGGACGTTAGCATATGAAGGTCTTGCCTGTTCTTAATGAAAGAGGCTTATTTTTTGGAGAAAATTAATACTTTCTACCATCTGATAGAATCTCTGCTTGGCTGGCTGTGATTAAGGTTCAATACCTTATAGATTGGGTGGAAGAAACAGTTCCGTCTGCTCTGGTGTTAAATTTCAGAGCCCCTACCAGGATCAATTCAAATGACTAAGTGGAATGTATTCACCACATTCCTGGACAAAGATGGTATAGAAATACTATCCACAGTATATATGGGTTTGGGATAGCATAAGTTCCACGTGTGGTTTTGGTGTATGTCAGTGTCAGTGCAACTAACTCCTTCCTTTTTAAGAATTTGTTCATATAGGAAGCTTTAAATAAGGCTGCCCTCTCACTTTATTTAAAGCCCACTAAAAATTCCCCATATGATTCAAGAGCTGTCAGTCAAAGGCAATATACGTGTAAGTTACAGGGTTGACCGACTTTACTTTAAGGGGGACACAATGGTGGAAAGTAACTAAGTACATTTACTAGTACTGTAGCCTACTTAAGTGCCAGATTTGAGGTACTTGTACTTTACACAGGGATGTTTTACTGCACAACCACAATTTTTACTTTAAGATACTTAAAGCACATGAAGCTGATAATGTTTCTGTACTGTCCTATTTTACATAAGTAGAATTTTGAAAAGGACTTTTACTAGTACTGGAATATATTCATAGTGTGGTATTACTTTTAGTCTTAGTATTTTTACTCAAGCGATCTGAGTACTTCTTCCACAACTTGTGGGACATGAAAGCACACAGTAGTTTGGGTTGTTTTATTTTTTGTTATAAAGAAAGCTAGGATTATTTAATTGAAAATGAGAAAATGTGTGCCCATATTTTTTCTCATTAGGTCAAACTAGCCTAGGACAGAGGGGAGTAATGGGACAGTCGACTGTCTGTCGAAACTGGGGGTTTATTATTTTGGAACAAAACTGTGACAGGAAGACAAAGTCACTTGATGTCAGGTCATTAATTTTTAAGAGAAAGGTCTAAATGTAATCAGTGAAAAAACATGAGGCCACCAAAGTTCAAATATCTCACTTATGAGTTTGGACCTGCCTGAGCTCTCCTTTATTTGTGTTTAGAGGCCAGGCCAGCCGTGTAAGAGGAAAGACTTATCTGGGCATTTTTACATTTCATACGAAATGTCAGATAAAGTAGTATACTAGTAGAGCAGATCAAAATAATCTTGCCACAGGAAAAATATAACTGGATAACAATCAATGCGTACTATAAACACTGCACTCAGGAGGTGAGTAGAGGATGGGAAGTAGATGTACATACATACACAAAATACCTAGGGTGCTAATATTCTAAATTGCATAAGATCTCTTGCAAAAACTTGCATAAACATCCATTGTCTATAAATATGTAGGATTTGATCACTTATCCCCTACCTACAGAATATTAGTCATAATCCACGTGCAATAATGGGATTAGCATTTTGAAGTGTCCCCGCTCCTCCTGTCCAAACCTTTCAGCGTCTCTCCTGCTTGCTCAGTAGTAATGTAATGGCATTAGGACAATCCTCTGAGCTGCACAGGTTATTTTAGGACTCAGCTGTACAATGCAGACAATCTAATGAAAGTGACAAAAACATGGAGAGATAAAAATGATACAGGATGAGATGGTTATTGACTGGTAACCAAGCTGAGAGTATGTTGTGTACTTAATGTTCTTTGTCAACTTATGTCTGCTTTTGGGCTCAATCAGGGCAGAGATACAGTCTAAACAGCATGTCCAAACTGGAGTGTTGTGTTTGTGCAAGACAAAGAGACAATCAGGCGGGGGATGAGGTGGAGGCACAGAGCCAAGGTGCAGCATGAGGAAACAGTATAGTGTTGGCTGAGTCTGGCTTGCTCCCCTCTACAAACCCTAGTTGGAGGGCAGGGGGAGAGAGGGAGGCTAGAGTTTCATGCACAGCTCTGTATCCAGCATATTGTCCTGTCACTGCTGCACCACTCTGCCAGAAATGTCAGGTGCCTCCTCACCGGTCTCCACATCACAGTCCTTTTCACACCGCCCCGCCAATTTAACAATCCATTTCAGAGCGTGACAGCTTATTTTCAGCTGAAAACCCCAGAACATGGATAGAGGCACTGCGTGCTGTGTGATGATGTCAATGCCAGTGTCGTCATATTTCCACTCGGCACTGTCTAAGCAGGCTGCTGTGTGTGAAAGGTAGATGAGGTGATATACACTGCACGGATACACCGAAGCTGAAAACTGCGTGACGGACTGCTGTTGCGTAACAGACGTGCCAGGCGGTAGGTTGGTAGGACGGCAATCGTGTTTATCCGCTTGTGAGAAAAAAATGAGAGGGAGGGAGCGATGTGAAGAGAGATGGAGCGGTCGGAGGGGGCGTACGTCTCCTTAACCGGCTCATGACTAGAGAGAGCTGGCGGCGGTACAGGGCTCTTGAACGCAACCACTCTCTGTATGTGTGATAGGATAGAGGACTGTTTTCACCTCCATCGCCGTAGTTGACTACTGCGACCAAAAAAATCGGTGAACTTGGCCGACGCTATTCCTCCTGGAGGGCTCGGTATGTCCTAGCCATCGTACCCTGCCGCAGAGAACGCCATCGGAGATGAGCCGCACAGACCTGCTGCAGGTATGTTGGTCGGTAACGGATGGACTTCAGATAACAGTTGTGGACTAGCTGCTATGCGGCGATACTTTGCGCAGTAGTAACCCATGCGTGACGTTGTTTCTACCTGTGCCGCGGTACTACTCGCTGGTTCAGGTTTCTTTTTGTCATCTTACCTGTACTTGGTTTCCGCACTTTGTGTACGTTGTTATCGGGAATAAGAGCTAAATGTCCTAGTCGCGAGGAGTGTAGGAGAAAGCGGCAGTTTGGGCGAATTTTGTCAGTTGGGTTGTGTCGTCAGGATGGTAACGAGCACAGTAACGTCGTTACTACCTTTCGTGACTAGCGGTGAATAATGCCAGCCTGAAATGTAAAAGATGTAAAAGAAAATAAAAAGAGTGTTAAATTGAGGAACAATGTGAATCCCCAAACTACCCTCAGTCCTTTACGGTAGTGAGGTTTACACCGACACTTTTTAGCTAATGTTTGCTAACGTTACTAACTTCTAGCTTACTGACTACAGCTGGCTTCTTCGTTACATTTAGTTACAGCTAGCTGCGTACGGATACCTCACAGGGGATGTAACATAGGAGGACTCACCTATGGAAAATTGGCTCAGTTGTTCATTCATGTAGTCGCAATTTACGCATTATGTTGATTCTTTGTTTCAGTTCAATAAAGACCCCATCACTAGGAATAGATTAAAATTATCGTAAAATGCCAGTTTACGGCTTCAGTAGCCATTTGACTCGACCACTAAGATTCTTTCATTAATTTGAATGGGAAACTGCCCAAATATCTCAGGAAATTAATAAGGCTCGCCTGTCCAGAAGGTGGAAATAAATGTGTGCACTTTTGTGAAACAGCAACAAGTGGAGTACTATTTCTCCATTTGGCCACTGCTTACAGGTGCGCGCAAAGTGTTGTGTCTGTGTTTACAGTATATTTACGAGGGTTGCCCAACCTCAACATGTAAGAGAAAGGCTGTGGCACTTCAGTGGACCCGGCTCCACCTGTTCCTCATCAGGATTTGAACTCATCCAGCGGAGGAAGAAGGCAAAATAGGGGGAAACCGCGCCAATGCGCCTCTCACTGAGAGCGCGCGGGGCAGGGAGCTGCTCCAAAGTGCTACTGGATGTAATGCAGAGGCAGGGCCCTGCCAGACGTCTTGAATTCAAAAGAAAAACAACACACCCTGATCCACAGACAAGGGAAAAAGGCTCTATCCACTTCTAAAGCAGCTCAACAAAGATTTACTCTCTGCTTTGATTGTATTTTTTGGAGAAGTGGGGTTTTGAAAGAATAAATGGACAGAAGATGATCCATGACTGAATGCCTCAGCACTGAGTAGCCTTTAAATGGTTTACTTTAATGGCTTATCTTGCAAAATAAAGTCATCATTCACTCTTATTATGAGCCAGATGCTTTTAAACAGGCAGGATAGTTAAACAATACCTTCCAGTTGAAAGATGACATGTCACACTTCCCAGAACAGACAATCCTGAACTGTCAGAACAGTGGAAAATAAAGCATAACTCAAGACATCACTATATCAATGAGGCACTAACCCACTAACCACTAGACACATCTGTTTCTAAGGTCTTTTATGGCTCTGGATCATTTTGGCTGTGGGTATACCAAGCAGTCAAGCAAATTCAATTATTACAATACAATTGTAATTATGCACCAAGGACATCCATGCACTGGATAATACTTTATTTTTTATAAACATACAATTTGTTTGCAAATTCAATGATTGCCACGCAACACACCACTTAACACAGCAGTCATTTTATTGCATCCAGCTGCAATAAAGTGAGAGTCTTGGGTTGAAGTGGAGCTGTGGTTAAGTCCTTGTAGCAGGCACACAGTTTATGACTTGTGATGCCTGTAATCAGTTTTCCTGAAAGTGTTTTGTGGCTTGACATGGTTTAGCAGCTGTCTAAATCAGTCACCACACTTGCTATCTCTCAGGGTGTGTTACTGGGAATGTGTGAATGCTAATCTGAAGATCTGAGCACCCTCAGCTCATAATAATTATTCACTAAACCTTTGTTGACAATGCCAGTTCTCTGGTAAACTTTCTTTCCATGGTCACCTTTCATGTGTCAATTTTCGTAGCATGTGTTTTTGTGCAGAGGTCTGTGTCTGTAGATGTGTGTGGGTGGAGTGACAGTTAAAATGCCTCACCCTTTAAGGCTGACCTTCAGCCTTTGATCTGTGGCTCGCATGAAGGCGGAACATCAGTCAAAGTTGTTGTGGGGCTCAGCACTTTTAAGCTGGACATCCGTTTCAATTGGGGATCAAAAGCATCCGTGATTGGTTCTGGAGCCTCCTCTCTCTGTATAGCATGACCTCTCTGTGTGGTCGGTCGCTCCATTGGAGTTTTGATAGCCCCCCAGGCAGTGGAGCGCCACCAGAGAGCCATCTTTAACACACTTTGGTTTGTCTTAAGAGCTAAATGGTGAGCTTTAGTCTGGTGTAGAGGTCTAGAAGCTGGGCGGAAACTTCCTGGAATGCCATTTAAGAGCTTGTGTATCTCTTAATACTGTATATATCAACTTAATTTAAGATGAATAGATATAATAGAATAGTATGGTATGTACTATAGTCCCTGTTTTATTAAAATTATTTTTAATGTGGTAGCAATAATCAAAATGAGCAATAAAATATCGCAGAAGCTGTTTGCTATCCATATGTTATTTCAAGGTGTGGAATTTTTAACGGTCAAACCAGCGACCTCCCCCACCACTCGCATACCAACATAACCACACATACTCCCTCGCCTATTTCTCCCCCCTCGCTGTTTCTCTCTCTGTCTCACGTACACACAAATTCACAAACATACAGTGTTTCACAGTCTCACCTCTCCCCCTCCAGGGTGAAGTGCAAACAAGTTATACATCTGTATGGCAAGCTGATGGGCAAGCAGTAATACATAACTGCTCTTTTGTTGCTTTGCAGAGGTCCACCAGCTGTGTGCTGGTTTATTCCAGTCTCTTTCTCTGTTTCTGATTCTCTGTAATCTGATTCTTACTGTCAGTTTATTGTTTTTGATTTAGTATTTTCCATCACTCATGTTCGTCCTTATCTTCCATTAACAAGCTCTCCTTCTCAGATGAAGGTCATGTCTCTTAACATGACTGTTAAATCCTGCTCATTAGTGAGCCACGTTGACAGTGGATACTCCAAGTCAACTCAGGTATTGGGCACTCAGTCAAAGACATGACTTTGTAATCTCATGCACAGACACACAGCGTGAGCATGTGTCTAAACATTCACACATGTACTGAAGAAGACTATAGGGTTGGCTATTAATTTATAGCCACGCTAGCAGCTTTGGTCCAGACTGAAATATCTCAACAGCCTTTCGATGGATTGCTTTCACATTATGCACAGACATTCATAGTTCCCAGAGGATGCATCCTAATGATTCTGGAGATTCCCTGATTTTTCCTCTAATGCCACCTTGAGGTCAGAATTTGTGGTTTTGAGTGAAATGTCTCCAAAACTATTTGATGGATTGTCATTAAATGGCGCAGGCTCTTCCGGGACCCTGGGGGTGGGTTTGCATACATACTCAGCACATTAAATGGTTACCATTATTTTCTACAGCATGGTCAACCACCTCACAGAAGAGCCTGCGCTGTTTTACATCTTGAAAATCTACTTCAGCATAAGGCACAGTGAGGGAACTTTTAATGTGGTTTCTGCACTTTTTATTTTACAAATATAAATACAAATCTTTGGAATTATTTGTGAACATCACTTTACAAGCTCAAAGTCTTTTTACCCAATTTGAGCCCATAGAACTGTAACAACTTTTACAATCTCCTCCTATTTCATCTAGCACCATCATCAGGTATACCTTTATTCTGTCCAGTACGTTTTTTGACCAAATATCTGCTAAATCAATGACATTTCCATCAGCCTGCGCCTCAGTGTCATGAAGGTGGCACAGTACCTGAGTATCGTTAGTGATACCAAAACAGTGCTTATGTTGATACCTTTTTTTGAGGAATGTGAACACGTTTTTGTACAAAATCCTTTGTTTCATTTAACAAAAGAAATTGCTTAAGACCTTGGCCTAAATAAGGTACAGTTCAAAATTCGCAAAATTGTAGTTTAAATCATGAACTATCTGTTAAAAGAATCAGTAAACAATATTGCATATCTGTCCAGACAGTCAATACTGTCTTTCAGTAATTGACAGTTTTCAATACTCTTAGCTTTTGGTCATTACCAAACAGTATTGAGGCTCAGTACTCAACGCTAACAGAGACAAGTGTAGACTAGACCAGTCTTTGTTGAAAATACACAGATCCTTCTGTCCCCAAATGGACTTATGTCTGTCCCTGGAAATATTCACTCAAATTAATGGAAATCTTGCACTGCCAGATTGTATCTGGCAGAGAGAGAGAACATTTGCAAGAATGACAGAAATTCTCCAAAAACTTGACTGTACACCCCAGCCTTTCTGCCAGGCTCCTTATGTAAAGTGACATTAGCTAGTCATATTAATGCATTAGTGTAGACATGACATCACGAGTGCACCGATTAGTAACAGCTGCTGTTGTACTGACTAATGTGATTGTATAACCAGCAGGTCTATACTGTGAGCAAGGAGTTTATAGTAATCTTCAGATTGTCGCTTGCTGCTGTACTATTGGATATTATCCATGGGCATTTCCTGCTCTGGATAAAGAACGTATTGTGCGAGGGAGAGTGACGACATCTACACAACATGCACACCCCAGTGCAAATGAAATACAGAGTGATGTGTCCCTCGGCCCTGAGGGGCTGAATGTGATAAAAATACATCCATCTGCCTTCTCCCCCTGGACAGTCATAAAGGGACGTGTTGTCTTATTTGTGAGTGTGTATGTCTGTATTTTACTCACTGTTGAAAGGGACGTAGTATGCAAGGAGGAGTTATGATTGGCTGAGAGAATGCAGATCTATATAGAAGCCAAACACCAACCAGCTGATTACACTGATCCGATCTTTGAAGTGTTTGGTTAGAAATGAAATCCAACAAGCTTGTTCCCAGTCTTTAACTCGGACTGCTTAGAGGAGCTGCCAATCTGCGTCAATTTACTCCATTTGTAATACTTCCGTGGAAACTTGTAGTAAAATTGTCTAAATCCAGTCAAGGAAAACATTTTGAGGGACCACTGCTGTGTGTGTGTGTGTGTGTGTGTGTGTGGCTATGTGTTTGTGCTCATGGCCCATGTGTGGAGATGAGATTAATGCTGACAGCGTTTCAAATACAGCAGCAGACTGTTTCTCTCCTCTCACCAGAGCTTATTTGGCCGAATGCCTTTTGAGACTCATTAATCACTGCTGCCTACCTTTATACACATACACATACACATACACATAGGCTGACGCACGCCGGATTACTTTCCGTTAAGATAGTGGTATGTTTACTAAAAGCCATTTCTCAATACTCAGCTTGTTTATCTCCAGCTGCCAAAGGCCACACACCTGCCTGTTAACTTCAGAGCAAAGGTGAGGCGGGCTCAGTTTCTCCGCATGCCTTCCTGGACAGACTGCCATATCTCCGCTTGGACCATAACAAACCTGCTAATCCTGAGACATAGTTCCCTCGTGACTCTTCTTCGTTTTCTCAAGTATTCTTCTTCTCCTGTCAGTTTCTGTCAACTAGCAACCCCCTTCCTCTCTACATTCTCTAAATTTACAGCCCTCACCACTTCTCTCAGTCCTACTTTTGTCACAGATCCCCTCCCTGTCAGCTTCATTACCATCACTGTACCTCCTCCACCTTCTTCACCCTTCCATCTCTGTCCATCCCCTCCTTCCCATCCTCTCTGTGAGCCTCTCTCTTATCGCCACATTCTTACATCCACCTCCTCTGTTTCCTCTTATCTCTCTTTCCTCAGGGCTTTCTTTCAACCCTCATCCAGGTCCATGCTGTATGACTGTGCTGAAATAACTCCAGTTAAATGCGGGACATGAGGGAAAGAAAGAAAGGGGGGAAAACAGGGATTAATCAGAGATTGGATTGGCTAACAGCCGACTAGACCGAGAGCAGAAGAGGTGGCTGAGACAGGAAAGAAAACAAACACTGAGGCTACTGTGAGTGGGTGGAGATTGAGATATACCACCACTTCTATTACTGTATTCATGGACAGCTCTTCTCCACAGCTGCTCCACTAACACTTAGTAATCAGGGAATTAAAACACGGGTAAATACACGACAAGCTCAAAAGCATGCAGACTGTATTTGCTGTGCACTAGTTAAAAATTTCCTTACATACCTACAGTGTGCTGTGTGACTTCCTGCTTGGTGACTGACTCCTTGTGCACACACACATACTTACACACATTTTTCCATATACTCACACAGATTTCTCACATTTTGCATGTGTTCATGGCGCACAAGATGCATATACCAACCGTAGTGTGCAGCTGCAGTAATTTCTCTGGAGAACTAGATGTCACGGCTGTGAATGAGCCCTGGGTGAGTCATAAGCAGCCGAATGAATTCTCCCATAGTCACTGATGTCTTTTTTCTGTGTTTTCCCTCCTGAAGTTTCAGACTGAAGTTTCAGTATGATCCCGATTCTGCTCCCTGAGGTTATCTCCTACTGTGAGTCATAGGTGGAGACTAGTGTGAACAAGGGAGGTTTACATAAGTCAGAGGCTGAAATAGTGAAAGAAAAGGGGTGTTTTTTGATAAGAAGTGCATGTTGAAGGGATGCAACTCACAGCTGTTTAGCTAGATGACTCGTAGGATTGTGTAATCCTCAGGAGCCTGAAGGTTTCTACGTGTCACTGGGCTCTCTAAGCTTCACCACACTCTGTGTTACAGCTGTCAGTTCCTGGCATCTGTGACTCAAACACAACTAGCATAAAAGGGAGTAGAGTAGACTTTGGAGGAGAAAGGAACTGATATTCATCCAAAGAACATTTTATGGCAGGGGTAGTGTGGCAAAAACTTAATGTGTCCATCTGCCACTGAATGAAACCATCTGTGACTTCTTTTGGTTTTTGTCTCATTAATTTTGAAAGTGCAACTTCTTATATAACTTACAATTTGAACTCTTGCCTTTGTGTTTGTCTGTGTGTGACGGCAAATGTGCCATGTATTCTGAAACAGTATACCTTACCACACCCTGTGTGTGTGCTGGTGTCATGCTGCTGAAACCCTGTGAGAGTTTCATTGACCTGCTCTCTGAATCAGCAGGCTGCAGTATGCACTCCTCAAATTAAACACAATCACAAATTCTTAGAGAGTTACACAATTTCATGTATTAACTTTAGCAAGCTATAGACCATTACTACTACATAGACAAGAATTCTGCAATGGATTCAAGTTTCAACTGAGCTGAATCAACATCAATGTGCTTAACTGTGTTTCTGCCTGTGATGATGATGTAATGTTTACATGTCCTTTATATGTTTGTGCTTGTATCGCTTGTTTTATTGCATGGTATTTACACAACGCCTGTTTTTCTCTGCCACCAGAAGCACAGTGGAAGGATGGTGTGACAGACACAGAGACAGACAGAGGGACCAGTCACTGCTCACCACTCAGAGGCAGACCATGGCTCACATGCCCCTCCTTTTCCTGGGCTTCTTCCTCTCCTTCCTCCATTCTTCAGATGCCCAGATCATCATCGGCTCCTCCTCCTCCTTCTCTCCTCTGGACCTGCCTATTAATTCTTCACCTCCACCAACCAAGCAAACAGCTCGATTCTGGCCCTCTTTACCCCCCAGAGGGCGAAGTGATGTGCCTATCAGAGCTACAATCCGGGATAGGCTGACAAATACGAATACAGTGCAACAGGGGCAAAGAATGGTACGTCCTACTGCACAGTCCACTCCTTCTTTTATATCTGCCCTCTCTACGCAGAACCTCAGCAGCGGACCAATTTTAACCCAACCAACTGCCTCCAGGCCCAGGACTGACACAGCTAGTTTAGTATTCAGCAGGGCCTTTGCAAAGGGAGATGCTACTACAAAAGGCCTGACTCCACCTCTGCCCACTTTGTCCTCCACTGCTGTCGCTGAGCCTGCAGCTTCCAAGCCAGTGATAGCAGGTAAAACAGAGGAGGGATCAGTCAAAGAGTCAGAGGATGGTGATTCACAGGGGTTAGGATCGGGTAGTACTCCAACAGTGGTGTTTGTGAAGGAGGAATTACCTGTTCCTCTGCCAACGTTTGACGATGAAATGGCACAGTATCAGCCACAGGCACAGACCGCAGTTTCTGACGTAAAGACACCACCACCGGGCAGTCGGAGCGTGAAGCCTCACCTGTTTCTGCTTACAACAGCCAGTAAAGTCTCCACATCACCACTGACTGAGACAAGAGCCACACCGTCCCCTGTGGTAACACAAGCAACACCTCGGACTGTAGTATCAGCAGGTGAGAAATCAGATATATTAGAATGAGTGCTTCATAACAGTAAGGTGTTGTTTAGGACAAAATCTTGATAAACTGTGTCTTTTCCACCATATTTTAGGTGAACTGACAGAAAACAGTCCTCCCACCGACAGAGTTCCTCCAGAGCAGGACTCTGCTGCTGTGACGACGACCACCACTGGCTCTACTGATAAACAGCCAGAGGCCTCAGGACTTCCAGTTACTGGCCAAAGCCAGAAGAGTTCACATTCAAACTCCACAACGCCGCAAGTGACAACCACATCTACTGCTAGTGTGCTTACTACTACACAGGAGGCTGTGAGAACATCCTCAAAAGTATCAAATCAACCCAACAAAACAGCACAACTAGGAAGGAATACAGCCAGTACAACTTTACAGTCATCAAAGCCAGGTCAGAGACAAGGGTGTTGTGTTTTGATAATTCAAAATGGAATGATTTATGCAGCTGGGACTTCTTTACTGGAAGAATCTGGAAAAAGCTTCAAAGGAGGGAAAAAAGTAGAGTCACTTTTCCATGGAAAGTGGGGTGGTAGTTGTGTGGGGTAGACACAGCAAGGCAAGAAAGTATGAGCTGGAGGTGGGGGTGGGGGTATGAGGGGGTGGGTAGATTCGCAGCCAAGCGGAGAGATAGACAAGAGGGAAAAAGTAAGGTCTGAAAAAGAGACTGTTGGGAATACAGATGAGAGAGTAGACAGGCTGGGTGAAAGTGTGGTAGAAGAAAGGTACGGGCATAGAAATGCAGGGAGTGGAGAAGGTAATGAAAACCAGATGCACAGAGAAAGGGATGAAGGGAGGGGAGTTGAGGAAAAGTAGATGGAAAAAGGAAAAGCATGACACATGGGACACATGGGCCAGTCTCTTAGATACCATGAGAACAACATCTTAATGACTTTCAAACTCTCGGGCTCATGAGCACTTTCTAAGTCTTCGAGTAGGCTCCTCGACAGGTCATTGAAAGAAGCAACAGTCTGCATCCTTGAGCACCCATATGTACAGTATGTATATATCTGTCCACATTATCTGGGCCATAAATATGATTGTATTTCCTATGAGATGGAACAGGATATTAATTTTTTTTAGTTCATTGCAACATGTGGACATATAAAGCAATGTAAGGAGTGAAAAAAAAAACAAGGGTAGGGGTAAGTTTAAGTGTATCCAGCTGTGAAATGTGATCAGCACATCTGGAATGTGTCTGGATCTTGCTCCTGTAAGAAAAAAAAAAGTTTGTGGGAAGGAAGTAAAACATACCTTTATATAAATAAAGAAGTGTGTCTGTGATCTGTATGCGGCGCTCGCCTATGTGAGTCTGAAAGTGAAGTGTGTGTGTGTGATAGAGTGGGGAGTGAGAGAGAGAGAGCCAGGAAGTGAAACACATGCTGGAGTGAGTCATTAGTCAGCATGTCAGGTTTATGGTTGTCTTCTTCAGGGTGAGGACCTCCTCAGTCCTCCAAGTGGCTGATGGTCTGAGTGTTTTCGCACTGATCATTTTGTTCCACCATCCATCCAGTTAAATGTGTATGTGTGAAACAATTCCTTATAAATAACTCAAGATACCCCTACCCTGCCACTGTTTCTTACTGCCCCATCCGGCACTGAGTCTTTATATTTAACATATTTATTATCTTCTTATAAAATACTATTTTAAATTATTGCATTTAGTAATACTGTTATTCACATAATGTTATAGTGTTCACTTAGTTCTTGTATGTCATGTTTTTTTATGCTGTTATCTTCACAGTTGAGTAGCTCGCAAAGCACTTGGTGACAAATGGCCCAATGATTATAGTGCTGTTGGGTGTTTCCAGGGTATTACAGGAGGAGAAGGTGGAGTGCCTTAAACAAACACAAGAATGTATGTGCATGAGAAAGTGAGCGACAGAGACAGACAGAGATGCCAAATCATCAGGGTGTTGTCTTGTCCCATTAGGGATCTTTGTATTGTACAATACTGCAAATTTTAACAGAGAGGTCTCCTTGTTCATACGTAGATGCATTGCGTCACTGTACTGTAGATTGTAACGTAGATGTTCTGGTAAATTACATAATCTAATCCAATTAAGACACACAATTACTGAAGGGATTTTCACTCAGCAAAATGTCTGATGTAGTTATGAATATATAAGATGTATATTTCTACCTGCACAAAGGGATACTGTCTTTGGTTTAGGTCTTTTATTTGCATACTAGGTCGTAATTGTGATGGGCAGCAACACATTAACCTGACACAGGGACAAGAGAAATGATGCTGATGCAGATTTTTAAAATACGTAGATGTTATTGAGACTGTATAAGATGGATTACTTGATTAGACATTGTCCTCATATTTATATTACATATTGACCTGGGACAATGTGTCTGTGCAGAACTCATTAAGGTAACATTGAGGGTCAGATGGGCCTGGCTCATGACTTTGACGGTGAGCTACACCCCTCTAGTGGCTCTGAATAGTATTTCATGCACTTTTATAGCATTGCTCTACTTTTCAGTTAAATGACAGGAATTGAGGAAGGACAATCATATCCCTGTATTCAATAACATTTTGACTTCATATGTTTAAAAATCTGAAAACCAAAACTCTGTTTCTGCTTTTCTAGGGAGTGCTTCCTTCCTTACCACCGGTGTTGTGCCAGTCACCCGACCAAGGTTTAGCCCCACCTACCAGACGGGTATTGGGCAGAGGAACCGCTCCATTCTCCTGGGACATCCTCACCAAGCTCCCCACTCCACCTCTTATCCAGCCCCCTCCCCCAGCGCCAATCCCTCCCTCAATGGCACGCTTCTCTACTGGGGTGACCTGAGCCGGACGCTGGCTTTCGCCTGGGAGCTGCATGTCTACGGCTCAGCAAGTCTCTTCCTCCTCTTGTTTGCTGGAGCTGCTCTTGGCCTCACCCTGTCCCCTGGCACAAACTGTCCTCATCGGGGTGCTCTTGCACTCGCCAATGCTCTGTTGTTTCTGGCTGGAGGCCTTAGGGCAGCTCTCTTTCTAATTGACCCCTATGGCACACGGAAATTGATCCCTCGCCCTGCAGTCACAGCCCTCTACAACTTGCCCCTACACCTGCTGGTGTGGACACATGCTGCCCTGGCACTGCTTGCCTTGAGGGTGGCAGGGATAAGTGTGTTACCTCCAACTATGGAGCGTCCTCCTCTGGTGGCTGTGTTGGCAGTGTTGCAGTGTACCCTGCTGCTGGCAGCTGATATGCTTTCCCCAGCCCTGTCGCCTGTGGTGCCTGTCACTCTGCAGGTCCTGTCCCTGTGCTGGGGCCTGGCTCTCTGTCTGGGCTTCCTCTGCTATGTCTTTCCACGTATACGCTGCCCTCCCATTCCCCATCCTGGAGTCCCTGAAGAGGCCAGGAGGAAGGCTTGGACAGGAAGTAGGAGGATAAGTGTGATCCTGGGGAGAGTGCTGGCAGTGTGTGCAGTTTTGGGGGCACTGTGCTGTGGGCTGCATGTTCATGCCACCTTATGGCTCTATGGACTGCTAGGGGACTGGACACACTTTAACTGGGGATGGTGGCTGGTTCACTTCTGGGCCCGGCTCCTAGAGCTTGCATGGGGGTTCTCCCTCCTCCTCCTGGGTTCTTGGATGTTCTGGAGGCCTCAAGGTTGCCGGGGAACGGAGGAGGGTGGACCAGATTGCAGAGCAGCAGGAGACCTGCCGTCCCCTGGCCAGTCCGTAGGGTCCACTCAAAGACATACCTGCTGGTCCAAGATAGTGCAGAGTTTGAGAGGGAAGCCTTGTAGAAAGTCTGACAGTAATGGGGTGGGAGGAGGAGGAGGACCAGGGGAGGTGCCTAACAACTGGGCTGGTCAGGAACGTCCTGGAGCTGACATCA
This sequence comes from Seriola dumerili, assembly GCF_002260705.1. NCBI lineage: Eukaryota > Metazoa > Chordata > Actinopteri > Carangiformes > Carangidae > Seriola > Seriola dumerili. The sequence goes on along the minus strand of NW_019174298.1, from coordinate 2,155,958 downwards.
GTAAAAGTCTAATCAGGAACCAAAACCATGAGCAGGCCCCTGTCCCGCCACGTAGTGTCAAAGACAGCAATAGGGGACGCAACCACAGGGGCCACTCTGCAGAACGAGGCATATTTGATGGCTCCACGGGCTCCCTGCTGAGACTGCAGGCGCTGGGCCGGCCTCCACAGCGCTCAGTGAGTGGCAGCCTGGATCATGAAAGGGACACTTCCCTGTCTCTATATGAGTTTGATCTGCGGCCCCCCTCTCCGATCGACCTGACCCGCAGCATTGATGAGGCTCTGCACAGGGAACACCTACTCGGAGGAGGCAGCCTGTTCCATCCTTTGAACCAACACTCACAGTCCCCCTCCCCGGGTTCAGGGGTCAGTCAGGGGCCCTGGCTGCGGAGGAACAGTGATCCTCAGATGCTTTCTGAGAGCAGCGAGGCCCCGACAGAGTCGTCCATGCCACTGGGGGGCAGCGTACTCAGCAGTGTACCCAGCAGGCAGGTGACTGCTCCCCCCACACCTTCCCATCAGGGTCACAGGTGGGCAGGGAACGGGGTGGGAAGTGTCCCTTCATCAGTGTCCTGCCCTGTGTCACTTCGTCCCTCCCGAACGTCAACAGGGCATCTGGGGGAGGATGGAGTGGACGACACGCGGCCGTTCATAACGCCGGACTCAGAGAGGGTGCGGGGAAGGGCCGGGAGGCCAGTGGGGTCACGGAGTTACCTGGAGGTCAGCCGACATGACGACTCTGCCAGTGTCAGCAGTGAAATTATTGACCTTTGAACCAAACCATGGACAATGAGGACCGATGACTGCACATCAGACATACCCATTTAAACAAATACTGTTCCTTACCAAGACTTCAACAAATATTGGGAAAATCTGATCATTGAAATGAATGATTTTTAGAAGAGGGAAAATATCAAAAAAGGGACCTGGGTGATGAACTTAAAGAATATCGCCTAGTTGCCTTTTATCTTGTTAATGGGTTCAGCAACTGTGTTTGTGGAACAGATATGGTATACCTTTTACTCTGAGAGTAAAACTGGGAGATATAGCACAGATAAACAACACAGCACACTCATAACTCTCTCCATCTCTTCCTTGTCATGTTTTTCTTTTCAAACATACACACACCTGCATAACACTGACATAACCTCAAGTACACTGGGACCATACACACATTTCAGCAGGTTCCTCAGCAGGCTCGGTGGTGATGAATTTCAATAACGTAAGAAATCCACAAAATAGTAATAATAATGAATAATAGTAATGAATTCTATGTCTGAAAACATATTTAGCACGACTGAGGGTTTCAGTAAGTTTGAAGGGTGAAAAACAAATGTGGTTCTAAGCGTCTGTAGGTCCCATTTCTGTTGTCTCTGTGAAAAAAAGATGTCTGCATGTCAACAGTCGTGAATTTCATTGCTTTCATAGAGTTTATTTGCTGTCTTCCATATTTCAGTTTGCTTCGTGAAGTAAAGATGTGCCATACATAACCTTGGTTGTTTCTGCGCTATTTGCAACGGTTCTATAAACCCATTATTTGGGTTAACTCTCTATAGCGTCTTACCAGTATCATAGTGACTCAACTATGGATTACTACTTCTAAGCTCTTAACATGCTGCCGCTGTTGTTGTTGTGCAGTCTGCCTTGTAGGTTAATGTGAAGCTGGTTACATAAAGAGGCAGGCAGTAAACAATAGCCAGAGACATGCAGACACATGCTTACATGGTGAAACTGCTGCTGAGGCTTTTAGCTTTCGCTGAAATTGTCAGTTTTAAAAATGAGAATCAAGTATTCAACTGTGAGGTTAATGCATTTCATCTTGACATTTAGCTGTAGGACAAAGCTTTTGCCATAATTGCATACAATTGAAGCCTCTGGCAGCGTTTTTACCGCATCTAACTAAGAATATTAAACATTCATGATCCTATCAGTTGCATTGAGTCAATTCAAACAGTTTGATCTATTATCTAATTAAATGCTACACAGCTTTGCAGGGCTGCAACACACAAGTCTGGCTTGGCATGAACCTCAGACCTCTCATAGCTAACTCAATAACAGAGCACTTAACTGTAAGCCTGAGCACTAAACTGAAGTATTTTACTACTCAAGAGGAAAATATCTTTCAAATATATGATGTATAAGCACCAATGTAAATATTGTTATTTTTGATGTTCATGAATAAAGATGTATTTGAAACATAGTCGTAGTTGTTACTGTGAAAGACAATCTAAAGTGGTATTGCTTATGTGTCTGAGCTGTGCAGGAAATTATGCTATTTTGACAGATTGTGGCCTGTTGAGGACATGCAGAGCTGTGACAGTGGATACTTGAAAGTCAAGGACTTTCTGGGCTGTGCTCAGGATTGTTATAAGGATGTAGAACTAATGGCCATGGTCTGCAGGGTTTTGATTTCTACTTTATTTTTTTACTATCATTAAATGATGACAAGGGCATTGGAAAGCAACTAATAAAACAAACTTGAAGCTGTTTGGTGATCCTGAAAATAGCCCAGAGATTCCCTCCTCAGTCTTACATTTCCAAAGCTTTGTTCCAAAATGACCTTCACAATGTTGAAAAACGAAAAGTGACTTGCTGTCACAGATTGATTACTGGAGCGCTATCTTGGGATGCTGTTGTGAATATGTAATGATAAAGTGACATTTTTCCGAAGTGGATAAACATCATTTTGGAATAAAACTTAAAAATTAACTCATGTCTCTGTTCCTGGTTAGATCTAGTCCATGACTTGTTTTCCAGGTTACCTCAGGGTGACTTGCTGTACCTCCCAGTGACGTGAGATATTTGACTTGTATTTACAGTACAATGGCCTTGTGTTGTTGTCATTCCAATGAACATGTAAGATTTCACTGTATCGGTACTCGCTGTTACATCTTTTACTTCATGACCAGGGTGGTACCTCCAGCACTTGTAGTGTTGTTCCCTCCCCAAAGCAGTATGTGCCATAGAAAATACAATCAGTCCAGTCTGTATTCACAGTGCATAAGTACAGTGTTAGTTTGATTCCTTTATTTTGCTCATTGAACTTTGGTTCCTGTATTTCTTGCTGCATTTTGTGTCTGGATTCAAAATAAAATTGAGAAAACTCGAGATCTCCTTATTGTCATATTTTCTTTACATTTAGTTATATGTTTTCACATAATTGTAACGGTGAGAGAGAATATGATCAGCTACAGAACTGTGCGAAACTGAAGATCTCTGTTTTTCATCTTCTTCTCATAGCCTTCATCAAACTGTTCGTTCTGTGGAGCAGCAAAATGATTCTTCCAGTCCCCAACTTTTCCTGTATAAATAAAAGCAGCAATAAAAATTTAATAGCGTCTTTTCCTCTCCTCTCTGCTTTCTCTTTAATTCTACAAGATTTACAAACATAGAGGCAAATACATTAAACCTTTGCGCATGAAAGGAGATATCTTAAAATCAAGGACTTCATACTTGGAGCCATTCGCCATCTTGTTGTTTTTCATGTTGTCAAACTGAACTTTTTGCACAACTTGTCTCTTCAGCTCGGCAGTGGCAGACAATCCCAGGAAGGAGCACAGACGGTTGCGTTCTCGTTCAGTAGTAGTAAGGTGAAATCTTGTGCTTGTGTTTTACAATCCCACAGACTAACTTTTATACTCACCTCAATCAGATCTTCATAGAACAAATAAAGGATGTTTGAAGTGGTCTGCTTCTTCTCCCACCAGCCTCTCACACGTTCATACCAGGAGCCAAACACCACTGTTAAGATAACAGAAAGACATAAAATAACATTTCACATATTACATATTCCCTCGATGAGATGCTCTCATTCTGCTCTCCTTCCCTCCACGAATCTCTGCAGGAAGCTGCTCCGGTCTCCTGGCTCCGGCTGGACCATGTTCATGCGACTGACGTGGAAGTAAGCCAACGCATTGTCCTTGGCGTTGCGGGCCATGTAGATTATCTACAATCAGAGTGAAATCAGAAAAAAAAAATGCTGGAAAACCATGGACATAAATGTCTCCAATCTCACATTTGAAGGACACGTGTGGTAATATTCAAATTTTTGTTATTGTCAGCAAATCCCATGAAACCTATACCTTTATGACCTATACTGTAACCTGCCACTAGGAGACAATCAAGATGTTTTGGCTTCACTTTTGGGGAGCTTATACGTTGTCCATCTTTATACAACAGTCATTGGTTGGCACTAACAAAAGTATAGAATAAGAGCATCCTTTAAAATGTGTGCTTTTGTTACTGATCAATTGGCGACAGTATACCTTAGAGTTCTGTTTGCTGAAGGATTTGGGAATGAACTGGACTGGCAGATGTGTCTTGATAATGTTTGGAAACGTGGTTAACGTATTCAGTTCATCCACTCCTGATACGTGAAAATATGACGTTACCATAATGTCACAATGACACTCACTTACTGTATATCACCACTGCATGGGTCAGTGTCAGTCTTTTTACAAACTTGCCTGAGGAGGATCCAGGAATGTGTTTCTCCAGGAAAGGCACTCTGTTATGGAGTGGGACTGTGACGTTCAGGCGACACCTGGCTGAAATATAACAGGTCCGGGTTTTAGCACACCCTTGTGGTTCCTTGAAAATTCAAGAAAGATGACATTCAGTTGGCTAATGGCAGTTGAAACACATGAATAAACACTATAAACAAAAGCAAACACATACTACAACAAAAATGCTACAATAGTGTGTCAAAAAAAGATATAAAAAACTGCACCTGCTTTAGGATAAGTAGCTATGAGAATATCATCTGGTCTAGCTTTGAAGTTCTGTATGTTGTCCCAGTTGTCAGTGAAGTATTTGGTCATGGAGACTCCGTGGAAGTCAAACAGCTTGGGCCGGGGTGGCAGCTCCATCTGAGAGAGTGTCACAAAATGTTTTTTTATTTTATAATTAAAAAAGGTTCTCTGTATGACTCGTGGCCAGGTTGTAAGAACATTTAAAACACATCTGTTATAAATGTGGTGGGTACTAAACCTAAATTTCTGATGTTTTTGACAAGTACATCAGAGGCTCTTTACGTTGAGGGGGCTTAAAAAACAATTTGTTGCCCATGGCTTTTTTAAAACTAATAAAACCTTACAGGAAAAACACCCTAAGTACTGCTTCAGCTAAATGACATGCTGAGTTCTCTCCACCTTGAAAGAATAAGGAATTTAAAAAGCCCCCCCACACACATACAGACATACAAAAATACTTTGCTTGGAATAATAATTTGTGTCTGGCATGTTATTTCAGAAATGAATTGTGTTTTGTTATTTACCAAAACAGAATTTCAATTACTTTGATAAACATTTGTAAAAATTACATTTATTCCTCTCTGTCATTGAAAAATCCAGATTGTATGACTATGCAAAAATGTCTTATTTCAAAAGTTTAACTACTAGATGCTGAAGATGTACTTGCCCATTCTCAATATATGAGCACAAGAGACAAAGTTTCCTCCTCATGTTTGTGTGAGCTGCATACTGAGCCATGATTGGCTTCCAAGCTATTTGGTCCTCTTTCACTGCTTTTCTGGAGAAAGTCCAAACCAGTTTTATTCATATGGGCTCAGCCCTTAAAGGATCAGTCTGAAGTGACCTAACTACATATAATAACAATAATACTGGGAATATAATGTATATGTAATATGTCAAAAGACAGCATAACATACTCTTAGCTCACCTCACAAATCCTTAAACAAGTCATAAGTAATGTACATAAACTGCACTGCACTAGCTCACCTGCATGTGATCTTTACCTGTATGTGTGGCGCTCTCATGAACAGCTCAGTCAACTCTTTTTTTTACAGACTGTGCACCATCCAATCAATTTCCACAAACTAGTGACGTAATGGAAAGTAGACGAGATTCAGAAAATGCGTCAAATGCATAAGAGTCAAAGTCTGACATTCATTGAGCCTTGACCTTTGATCATTTCTCATGACTATATAACATCAGTCAGCTTCACTATGAAGAGAAATGACTCACAGTGATTAGACAGTGTCCTTGTCAATCGAACTTAAAGTCTCAGTCAGTAACATTAACATTACTATCTATTTTATCACGTATCAATGTGCACAGTAGGAATGTAAGAAAGAGGCAGCTGAGAGAGGTCACTGAAAAGATAGATACGATATATAGGGACAAAAGATAGCAAATGACAAGAGAAGAAGAAAAAAGTGAGTGGGTTGGTTTCTGTTTTCAGTCTTTTAATCTAGACTGACATTTGACTGGATTGCAGCTGTACAGTTGATATACCTCTATCAAATTCATTTTGACAAACTAGTGATATAACGCTTAAATCTGTAAAAGTCAAAGTCATCAAGTTTTGATATTTGATAAACTTATGTATTCAGACTGATTAGATCATTTCCTCAGCGCTTAAAATTAAGCACCTGACTCAGTAATTATCTATCTCTATCTATCTCTCTAACATTATCTATTTGATCACATATCACAGTTAAGGAATTTTCGTTATGTAGCTGCAGCTGCACCGGACCTCTAAATTTCATTGCGAAATGTCAGTGTGGGATTCTTCATCTTTTTCTTGTAGTCCTCATCAAACTCTTCACTCTGCGCCACAGTGAAATGGTTTTTCCAGTCACCAACCTTCCCTGGAGAACCACAAAGAATCAGTCAGATATTTTATATTTTACATGTCACATGTATTGTATGTCACTATTCACTGTACCTTTCCTTATGAACGAAGAAAGTTTGAAATCCATTCCTAGAAATGCTGAATGGTTGACCACATTGTCCTGTTTCATATTGTCAAACTGCACTCTGCCTGCAAGTCGTTCCTTCTCCTGAGCTGAAGGAGACAAACCAAGAAAGCAGCAGAGTTTGTCTATTTCCCGTCCAGTATCCTGGAAACATAGTGGTCAGATACTGTCACCACGCTATTACCAGCAAGAGCAGAGCTTTAGAAAAGCACTGTGAACAGGCAAAGACTTCTGAATCGCACAAACACATACACGTGTGAAACCCACATGTGCAAACAAAATTACCTCAACAAGATCTTCGTAGAACATGTAATGGAGGTTTGAATACATCTGTTTCTTCTCCCACCAGTTGTTCACATGGTCATACCAGGATCCAAACACCACTGGAGCAACACAACAATAAACTGTGAATTGAGGAGTGTCTGTGCATCCCCAATACAAACAACTTTATTATTGCATGAACATCTCAAGTGAAACTCAAAATTTTGATTGTAACTTTATTATTGTGTTTCCTATTCATACTCTTTCCCTCCATAAACCTCTGGAGGTAACTGCTCCAGTCTCCAGGCTCTGGGAGGATCATGGTCATGCGCTCTTGGTGGAAAAAAGATACCACGCTGTCCTTGCCATTGCGGGCCACATAGACTATCTACACAACAAAAAGACACATGCAGTATTGCATGAAGCATGAAATACCTACAGTACCAGTCAAATGTTTTTCTTTATTTTCACTATATAGTCGAATATTCAGATGTAAACTATAAACTATATTAACACTCAAAAACACAAAATTATAATATAATATTTTGAAATAATAATATAATGTTAAGATTGTAAGAATTTGAAATATACAAACTGGGTAAAGGATTGGAATCAGTCCTTTGATACTTCCTGTACTTACACATTATCTTTATCGACAGAGCGCACTTTGCTTTAATCTTGTATGAATTATCTCCCTGGCTTTAAATTCTCTGGAATATGTCCACTTATCATTTTTCTTTAATTTCCTTTTTTCTTAACTAAGATCCATACCCATCTCAGATGAACATGTACTGTATGTTCAATTATTATTCAAATTATTAAAAATAACATGGTTCAATAATATTTTTCATATAAATCCATTTTCTTCTAGGAGTATTTTAAAATTTTATATTGGTTGTTTGAATATAGTATTTTTTACCACTTTATGTTTTTGATAACTTTTGTTAATGTGTATGGAATGTTCTTTTTAACATCATCTGACTATGGTTAGCCAGATTAGTGGCTAACCAAGTGCTCTGTTATTGAGTTAGCTATGAGAGGTCTGAGGTTCATGCCAATGAATGAACATTGTAAATCATTAAAAGATATGATTAAACAGTAAATTCCCACCAAATGTGCACCATCTTCATATCATCAAATATCTCAGCTCAGGCAATGGAAACAACACTCGGGCTACTGTACCCTGCAGTTTTGCTCCCAAAAAGATTTTGGCACAAACTGGACCGGAAGATGAGTCTTAATGAGTCGAGGAGAAGTGAGGAGATTGTCCACCATGTCTGTTCCTTTGTGTATGGTTGAAGATTCTGCACAGTAATAAAAAATTTTACATGCCAGTGAATACATCGCAGTATGACATATCAACCATTCACACATGATGATGAAGATAAATGCACCTGTTATTATTAAGTAATTTGACACTTCACGGCACACAGTGACATGTAATTCAATGTGATCTATTTCCTTATTTAAGCAGACAATTACCATGTAGGCATGAAAGTATTTGAACTTTAATCAATATGTGACTGCTGTATGTGACTCAACCTGGCTGCAGAGAAGGGAAGGTGATCTCTAAGACAGGTACTCTTGCATAAATGGGGACGGATTTCTGACACTCTGGAGATGTCTGATCAAAATACAGCAGGTCAAGGATGTAGGAGACCCAGGTGTTTCCTCAAAGAATGACAGTGGAAAAAATTTAGATAGTTAAAACCCTTTACCACCACATCATCCAAATATTCAAGAGCTACAGTATGCAGCAAAACACATCCTGTTCATGTTTACAGACTCACCTGCTTTGGGGTATGTTGCAATAAGAATATCATCTGGCCTGGCCTGGAAGTTTTGAATATTATCCCAGTTGTCTGTGAAATAGCGAGTCATTGAGACTCCATGGAAATCAAAAAGTTCTGGTCGAGAAAGTGAATCCATCCTTAAAAGAGAAGAAAAACATATGTGTCACCGCCTCTGCGCCTACCTGATCTCTCTGGTGTTATTCCACTCACCCCGCCTCCGTCTCACTCTCCTCTCTGACACACCTCCTCATCAGCCTCACCGTCCCCACCTGTTGCTCCCAGCTGCAGTCCATCTCCAATTGTTCTGTGTCCGTGCAAGACTTTCCAGCGTTCATCTCCGGACTGACTTCCCGGTATCGACTCTGCCCCGGTAAACGCCCGATAAACGTCGCAACGTGAGTGCTTCCCTGCTGGTTTCCTGATCATTCGTGTGGCTCTGATTACCGGCCTGCCTGCTCATTCCTGGTTCGTCCGCCCCCTTGCTACCTCGACAACGTCTCCAGCCTGCTCCCTAACGGTACCGTTGCTTGCCTTCCCTTGTGTGTGTGTGTGTGTGTGTGTGTGTGTGTGTGTGTGTGTGTGTGTGTGTGTGTGTGTGTGTGTGTGTATGTGTGTACCCCCCCAAATACCCACCTGTGTGCATTATCTCTGCTGGTTCATAATTAAAGGTCATTACAAACTATATCCAGTTGTGTGCTGCATTTTGGTCCATACCTGTTTCAATATGATTACTGAGTAATCAATGTGATTGCTGTCAAAAAAAAAAATGCAACCAACTATCTGGAGTTTTGCATACCTCCTTGAAAAACAGTACATTATATATATATATATATTATAAATTTGAAAAAAAAAATGGAGACATACCTTGTCCAGAATACTCGACGTTCTGTGATCGTTGTTTCTCAGTTGAATTTTTGCCTCCTTTCTCTTCTCTCTCCTTCCTCTGTGATTCTGATTATGGACCGTGACGAACCTTCCTCCCCTCTTATCCCGTCGTGTTATGGTTAATTTACAACCCTCCTTATTTAGTTTGCCTGCATCAGCTAGAGGTGGAATGATCGTTAGTCTATAGGTTTGAATTCAAGAAATTCCCCCAACACACACAAAATATCTTGTAAATTCACTTTTTATGCTGACATGGCCACATGCACTTGAGGCAACAAAGTGACCCCAAGCTCATTCTGAGCGAATGATCTAACTTGAACTCTTGCACTGCAGTAAAAAGCTGTGTGCACAAACCTATATGATTCATGAAGATGATTTAGTGTACAGTGGGTCTGTAAGAAATCAAGGGGGCAAAAGTGAGAAATTTTTTAATTTTTCATGATGTGGTGAATTTAAATGACATTTTGACAGTAATAAAACAAGTCATCCTTTGATCCAAGCAAAACAAAGTTCAAATACAGTGGTTAAATGGAGAGGTTGTATGAAATAAAAGTTCTGGGTGTTATACATAGGCTAAATTAAGTTGGAAAATGCATATTAATCATGTCAATACCATATAAGACTAAGGATCTGTTAAAGTGTTGCTTGTTTTATATTGCTCACTTCTGGTTCCACCCGTCACCTATGGCTTTCATATAACAAAACAGAACCATAAGAATTATAATTGAATTGGATGATAAAGAACCAACAAATGGCCTGTTCACAAAACTGCAGATATAACAATTTTATAATTTAGTTGGTTACAAGATTGCACAACTAATATACAAAGTGTGTTCTAATTTACTTTTCTAAACATGTTTTTAAAAAGACAGCAAATATGAGCTTCAGCAAGGTTGAATATTAAAAAAAACAATCTTGAGGACGAATTCAAATGTGTAGTACAGTTCATAGATTTAAAATACTATTTGATAGATTAATATAAAATATACATTTGATACCCCATTATAATCTGTCTGATAAATGACATTTAGTGATGTGGTATTACTGACTGTATCCACGTGTCTGACAAAGTTTTGATAAATGTACAGACATGGAGCCGAGTGTGTATTGTTCTGATCCAGATTGTGTAACAATTAAGTCTTTAATAGGTAGAAGAGTTGATGGTGATCATAAGAGTAGGTGTTATAATCTTTGACTTCAGCCTACACCTTTTTCGGTTCAAATTGTATCATTGTGCATTATTAAGGAGGATATATTATGTTTGCAACAACGTGTTTACATCAGTACTGCTATGCATAGTCTTTTGTTTTCTTTCATGTTTTGATTTATATTTTAATAGACCAAAGATCGATCAATTGATAATTAAAAAAAAAAAAAAAAAAGATTGTTTTTCAGGTCTTAAACATACACTGCCATTTTACGACATAAATATAAATAAAGCCAATACACTTACATCTAATGAATTTCCACAAACCAGTGACATAATCCAGATTCCCAAACAGAGACAAAGGAGATTCAACATGGCTCAAACATATACAAGTCTGACATTTATCCAGCTTTGATCATTTTTGATCAGTTTATAACATCAGTCCACTTCACTATGAGGAGAAATGCACTGATCAGACATCATCTTTGTCACTTATACCTGACCGGCCGGACCTCTACACCTCAGTACGAAACTTCAGTGTGGGATTCTTCATTTTCTGCCAGTAGTCTTCATCAAACTGCTCATTCTGGGTCACAGTGAAATGGTTCTTCCAGTCACCAACCTTCCCTGGAGGAGCAGAGATGATGAATTAATGAAATCAGTGATAAGTGTGAGTAGTTTTCTTCTTCCCAGACTCCTTTCCCAGTAGATAATTCCACTGTACCTTTTCTCATGAAAGGAGACACCTTGTGATCCATGATGTGGACGGTGGAATAGTTGGCCATTTTATTTTGTTTCATGTTGTCAAACATCACTCCAGTTATGACTCTTTCCTTCTCCTCGGCTGAAGGAGACAAACAAAGGAAGGAACAGAGTCGGTCTATCTCTCGTCCGGAGTCCTGCACACATTAAAGAGTCTCAGTGTCAGCCTTGGAAGACATAAATCAAAGACACATAGCGGTTATTTTTTTCAAAATCTTGATAATGCTGACTTGCTTTCGTGCTGAGAGTTAGCTGAGAAGACCTATACAGTGCTGGCTAAAACATGAGACCAATTCTTTTATACTGATTCTTTTGCACATTCAGTCCTGCACAGGTATGTGCAGCCTCCAGGAAATAGCCATATGCTTGCACTCTAAAGTCTGACATGATAAAAGCTCTTGTGTTCTTGGACGTTATGTTACCAAACCAACTGCAAGCCACATAAATGGAACATTACAACCTTAACAGTAGGAACTCACTCAATACTTTTTGTGACAATGTTGAGCTTGTTGAGTATTTGTAACATTTCAACAGGTTATTAGTTGAGATTCAACAATTCAACAAACCCTGCTAACCCCAACCTTAACCATTCAATGATTTACTGATTTTTCGGTGAATATTTGTCAAACATTAGTTGAACATTAGAAAGTTCAACAAAGATTAGTGAAATGTTAAACTCTCTGTTTAAACTCTCTGTAAATACCTATATACGAGCGGCCTCTCCTCAGTCCCCTCCCCACTAGATTGTTGAATCTTTCATGTCCTGGACTTTATTCTAGCCCTCCTGTAACAGGTCAGCATTTGGGTCGTCCTTACCGTTTCCTCATACTGTGGCAGCTTGCTTTAAGCAGTGCAGAAGGTGACTGACAGAATCATGATTTCTCCTCAGGGCTTAATGTATGTAAGTGCTGCCGAGACCATTCAGTGCCACAAACTCAATTCAACTTGACTTGAATGATGCCGATGCTAGCACTTGTACGTACTCGCTGCCCTCGACACTTACGGTACATGCCATACTGTACAACAGTTTAATTGATAGCTAGCTTTACTTTCACTTGGTCTGCATATAATGTTAATATACCCTGCAATCTTGTTGCCCAAAAGGTTGAAATACTTGATATATTTAGAAGTCCAGACCTGGGTGAACTGAAGCAACGTAACACGAGAACTTCCCGACATGAGACTGGTGCCTCCCTCATGTCTGATCATTAAATTGATGCCAAAATCAGGAGATGGTGAGATTGGCAGAAAGACTGGAAGCAGGGGGAAACAGCCAGTCTTTGTTCAAAGATTTAAGAAAAAAAAAAAAAAAAAACCTACCAGTCCCTCTAAAACATATCTTGTTTGTTTAATCAGGACCAAAAAGAGAGATGTAGTTTTAGGGGAGAGGTAACATGCTGGTGCAGTGACTTCCTTGAGTCCTCTAGCTGAGTTGCTGCTTTCAAGTCTTCATACTAAGATTACTGTCCTCTTTCATATTTATTTTTTTCCTCATCTAACTCTTGGCAAGAAAATTAATTGGCATATTTCCCAAATTGCCGAACTATTCATTTCAATACAGGGCATGTTGTAATTTTACAAGAAACCAGCTTAACTGTCAACATTAATGACCATAAGAGGTCGGACAAAATCTTTTCTTTTAATGAATAAAAGAGTGTTTACAACATTTTCCAAAAAAACCTATGCCATCAAAAAAGGTGTCTAGCTCACCTCAATGAGATCTTCATAGAACATGTAGTGAATTTTTGAATGTGTCTGTTTCTTCTCCCACCAGCCGTTCACATGGTCATACCAGGATCCAAACACCACTGAAGCCACAGAGCAATGCATGAAGGAAAATTTAGACTTGAAATGAGAGGAAAGTGAGCCTTCATGCATATGAAAACTACTTTGAACTCACTCTTTCCCTCCATGAAATTCTGCAGAAAGGTGCTCCAGTCTCCTGGTTCTGGCTGGCAATTGTTCATGCGGTCAAAGTGGAAATAGGACACTGCGTTGTCCTTTGCATTACGGGCAACATAGACTATCTACAGGGACATAAAACAAAAATTAAATCTTAGCTGAATCAGAATTAAAATGTGGTCCATAAATCTTACATTTCAAAGGCTTTTACCCTGCAGTTCTGCTCCCAGAAGGACTTAGGCACAAACTGGACTGGCAGATGGGTCTTAATAAGGCGAGGAGTGGTGGGAAGCTGGTCTGCAAGCTCTTTGCCTTTGTGAAGAGAAGAATTTATCTGTGACTGACTGCATGTACAGCCTTGTTTATATACCAAAGAAGCTAACAGCCAAAACGGGCAAAAAAAAAAAAAAAAGGTGCTTCTCAGACGTTTTACATTTTACATGGTGTCATGAATTTACACACTGAAATCCTGCTGATAAAAACATTGATAGAACATGATAATCAAGTAAAAGAAAGTTATACAACTACACATTTGCCGAAAAAAGGCTTTCTATGAATCTGCCAGTCACTTTGCACATAGCACCTCTTTCAATAACTACAACAAAACTGATTGTAATCTCTTGAGTTTCTTAAAAGCCGTGAGTTCTGACAGCAGCCCTTTCATCATATGACACACATATGACTGAGTGCATATCTGCAAACAAGACTAATGTGAGGCAAAGAGTCTTGTTTCAGGACTTTTGACAGTGTCTGTGAAATAAATATCGCTGAGGCAATAAGCACACAACAATGTAGAGATTACGGACGCAAAGTCTATAGTCTATAGGAGCCAGTCTATAGAAATTTGCATTCAAAAGATTTAAGTGTGATATTAATAGGCTTGTGACCACATGATTCAACCTGCAGGTAGAGACGGTAAGCAGATCTCCAGGAAGGGCACTCTCATATGAATAGGGATGGATGTCTGACGCTCCGGACACGCCTGCCCAAAATACAAAAGGTCCAGGATGTACGAGACCCACGTGGTCCCTGAGATTAAAACACATGCTTTTCAATGGCCTGAACATCAGAAAAAAAATAACTCCAGGGTATTCATCAACATGAAATGATACAGTATAACAATGATGCCACAAGGTCAATACTCTAATCCACACAACCCCACCTGCTTTAGGATAAGTAGCTATAAGAATATCATCTGGTCTCGCTTTGAAGTTTTGGACGTTGTCCCAGTTGTCGGTGAAGTATCTGGTCATGGAGACTCCATGGAAGTCAAACAGTGTCGCTCGAGGAGGCAACTCCATCTGTGAGAAAATATCAATATGACATTTTGAATACCAGCCATGCTGCCAGAACAAGATTCAAACCTAAATATATTAGTTTTAATCATTCAGTTGACTGTACACATCGTTAAAATGGAACTGGTATTTTCAATACTTACTTAGCTGATGTAGCCAGTACAATACAGATGTATAACTAATAAGTAGTAATAAGGTTAATGCATGTGTTGGCCGCCCCTGCAGCAACACAGCTACAATAAAAGTCAGTAACACCCATGCACTGACACACCTCAGTTATCTTAAGCTTCTTTACACTTTTACACCCATATTACATACACACACACAAACACATAAGTCTTCATTTTATACAACATAGTTATGGTTTATTTCGAGCTTGGTGGAAGTACATTAGCTCTACTTGTAGTGTGCACATTTAGTTTTGTATATTCAACATTATGTTAATTTATGTTGTCCTAATTCTCTGTATTGATGCAAGGGGTTCCTTGCTTCACGTGGCCAGGATTGGCCGAACGGAAGCAGTGGTCCTAACTACAGGAAGTGCCAATAAGGCACAATAAGGTGTTCACCATGTCAGGAAGGAACTTGTCATGGTGCGGGTAAGGCTGGACCCAAATTCAGCCAACACATGGGAATCACGTGCAAAATTGTTTATTAATGGAAGACTTACGAAACTGGCTAACCAACAGAACAGGAAACCTAAGCATGAGGGCACACAAGGAACAACAAACGGAGACACAGGGGATAACAACAGCCGACATGAACAGACCGAGGACAAACCAGACATGAACAGATGAACCGACACAGACAAAGAGGAGCACAGAGACTATGTAGATACAAGGGAGGCAAGGGTGATTGAACACAGATGAAACACATTAGGGCGGGGCAGACAATCACCAAACGGAAGTAAAAACATTGAGACACAAGGAAACCAACTTCAAAATAAAACAGGAAGTGACACTGAGGTCGAGCGAAAGGACGGCGGAGGATCGCGGCGGAGACCGGGCCTCTCCGGAGGTTGAGCGGAAAGGCAGCAGCGAAGACCGGGTCTCTCCTGAGGCCGGGCCAGAGGACGGCAGCGGAGGCCAGGCCGGAGGATCGCAGCGGAGACCAGGCCTCTCCGGAGGTCGAGCGGAAGGGCGGCGGGGAAGACCGGGTCTCTCCAGAGGTCGAGTGGAGGGCGGCGAAGAGCGTTCTCTCCGGAGGCCGGAGGATCGTGGCGGCGGCGACCAGGCCTCTCCGGAGGTTGAGCGGAAGGGCAGCAGCGAAGACCGGGTCTCTCCTGAGGTCTAGCCGGAGAATCGCGGCGGAGACCAGGTCTCTCCTGAGGTCTAGCCAGAGGATCGCGGCGGAGGTCGAGCGGGAGGACGGCAGCAGAGACCGGGTCTCTCCGGAGGGCAGGCCGGAGGATCGCAGTGGAGACCAGGCCTCTCCGGAGGTCGAGTGGAGGATCGCGGCGGCGACCGGAGGTTGAGCGGAAAGGCAGCAGCGAAGACCGGGTCTCTCCTGAGGTCTAGCCGGAGGATCGCGGCGGAGACCCGGCCTCTCTGGAGGTCGAGCGGGAGGGCGGCAGCAGAGACCGGGTCTCTCCGGAGGCCAGGCCGGGTCTCTCCGGAGGTCGAGCGGGAGGACGGCAGCGGAGACCGGGTCTCTCCGGAGGTCGAGCGGAAGGGCGGCCGATCAGGCCGAGCGAAAGGACGGCGGAGGATCGCGGCGGAGACCCGGCCTCTCTGGAGGTCGAGCGGGAGGGCGGCGGAGAAGACCGGAGAAGAGAATCGCGGCGGAGACCAGGCATCTCCGGAGGTCGAGCGGAAGGGCGGCGGAGAAGACCGGATCGCGGCGGCGACCGGAGGTTGAGCGGAAAGGCAGCAGCGAAGACCGGGTCTCTCCTGAGGTCTAGACGGAGAATCGCGGCGGAGCCCAGGCCTCTCTGGAGGTCGAGCGGGAGGGCGGCGGAGAAGACTGGAGAAGAGAATCGCGGCGGAGACCAGGCCTCTCTGGAGGTCGAGCGGGAGGGCGGCGGAGAAGACTGGAGAAGAGAATCGCGGCGGAGACCAGGCCTCTCCGGAGGTCGAGTGGAGGACCGCGGCGGCGACCGGAGGTTGAGCGGAAAGGCAGCAGCGAAGACCGGGTCTCTCCTGAGGTCTAGACGGAGAATCGCGGCGGAGACCAGGCCTCTCTGGAGGGCGAGCGGGAGGACGGCAGCGGAGACCGGGTCCCTCCGGAGGCCGGGCCGGAGAATCGCGGCGGAGCCCAGGCCTCTCTGGAGGGCGAGCGGGAGGACGGCAGCGGAGACCGGGTCCCTCCGGAGGCCGGGCCGGAGAATCGCGGCGGAGCCCAGGCCTCTCTGGAGGGCGAGCGGGAGGACGGCAGCGGAGACCGGGTCCCTCCGGAGGCCGGGCCGGAGAATCGCGGCGGAGCCCAGGCCTCTCTGGAGGGCGAGCGGGAGGACGGCAGCGGAGACCGGGTCCCTCCGGAGGCCGGGCCGGAGAATCGCGGCGGAGACCGGGCCTCTCCGGAGGTTGAGCGGAAGGGCAGCAGCGAAGACCGGGTCTCTCCTGAGGTCTAGCCGGAGAATCGCGGCGGAGACCGGGCCTCTCCGGAGGTTGAGCGGGTGGACGGCAGCGGAGACCGGGTCTCTCCGGAGGCCGGGCCAGAGAATCGCGGCCTCTCCGGAGGTTGAGCGGAAGGGCAGCAGCGAAGACCGGGTCACTCCTGAGGTCTAGCCAGAGGATCGCGGCGGAGACCGGGTCTCTCCGGAGGTCGAGCGGAAGGGCAGCAGCGAAGACCGGGTCTCTCCTGAGGTCTAGCCGGAGAATCGTGGCGGAGACCCGGCCTCTCTGGAGGTCGAGCGGGAGGACGGCAGCAGAGACCGGGTCTCTCCGGAGGTCGAGCGGAGGGCGGCGAAGACCGTTCTCTCCGGAGGCCGGGCCGGAGAATCGCGGCGGCGATCAGGCCGAGCGAAAGGACGGCGGAGGATCGCGGCGGAGGTTAAGCGGGAGGACGGCAGCGGAGACCGGGTCTCTCCGGAGGCCGGGCCGGAGAATCGCGGCGGCGATCAGGCCGAGCGAAAGGACGGCGGAGGATCGCGGCGGAGGGTAAGCGGGAGGACGGCAGCGGAGACCGGGGCTCTCCGGAGGGCGAGCGGAAGGGCGGCGTAGAAGACCGGGTCTCTCCTGAGGTCTAGCTGGAGGATCGCGGCGGAGACCGGGCCTCTCCGGAGGGTAAGCGGGAGGACGGCAGCGGAGACCGGGGCTCTCCGGAGGGCGAGCGGAAGGGCGGCGTAGAAGACCGGGTCTCTCCTGAGGTCTAGCTGGAGGATCGCGGCGGAGACCGGGCCTCTCCGGAGGGTAAGCGGGAGGACGGCAGCGGAGACCGGGGCTCTCCGGAGGGCGAGCGGAAGGGCGGCGTAGAAGACCGGGTCTCTCCTGAGGTCTAGCTGGAGGATCGCGGCGGAGACCGGGCCTCTCCGGAGGGTAAGCGGGAGGACGGCAGCGGAGACCGGGGCTCTCCGGAGGGCGAGCGGAAGGGCGGCGTAGAAGACCGGGTCTCTCCTGAGGTCTAGCTGGAGGATCGCGGCGGAGACCGGGCCTCTCCGGAGGGTAAGCGGGAGGACGGCAGCGGAGACCGGGGCTCTCCGGAGGGCGAGCGGAAGGGCGGCGTAGAAGACCGGGTCTCTCCTGAGGTCTAGCTGGAGGATCGCGGCGGAGACCGGGCCTCTCCGGAGGGTAAGCGGGAGGACGGCAGCGGAGACCGGGTCTCTCCGGAGGTCGAGCGGAAGGGCAGCAGCGAAGACCGGGTCTCTCCTGAGGTCTAGCTGGAGGATCGCGGCGGAGACCGGGTCTCTTCGGAGGCCAGGCCGGAGGATCGCGGCGGCGACCGGGCCTCTCCGGAGGGTGAGCGGAAGGGCGGCGTAGAAGACCGGGACTCTCCGGAGGTCGAGCGGAAGGGCAGCCGCGAAGACCGGGTCTCTCCGGAGGCTGGGCCGGAGGATCGCGGCGGAGACCGGGTCTCTCCGGAGGTCGAGTGGAGGGCGGCGAAGACCGGGTCTCTCCGGAGGCTGGGCCGGAGGATCGCGGCGGCGACCGGGCCTCTCCGGAGGTTGAGCGGAAGGGCGGCGTAGAAGACCGGGTCTCTCCGGGCCGGATCGCGGCGGCGGCGACCGGGCCTCTCCGGAGGTTGAGCGGAAGGGCAGCAGCGAAGACCGTGTCTCTCCGGCGGTGGAGACTGGGCCTCCGAAGACCTGAGGTCTAGCCGGAGGATCGCGGCGGAGACCGTTCTCTCTGGAGGCCGGGCCGGAGGATCGGTGGCGACCGGGCCTCTCCGGAGGTTGAGCGGAGGGCGGCGGCGGAGACCGGCTCTCTCCGGAGGTCGACGGCGGAGACCGTCTCTCTCCGGAGGTCGAGCCGGAGGACGGCGGCGGAGTTCGAGCGGAAGGGCGGCGGCGAAGAACGGCTCTCTCTGGAGACCGGGGCAGAGGACGGCGGCGGAGACCGGTGTAGGGGCAATAATGCTCTAAGGTGAGGAAAGCAGACAACAATGAGTCTATGGAGATTCAAAGATTTATTACCGAACACTGTCAAATTAGAATGAATCAGCAATCAACACAATGATCATAAGCAGAGGCAAAGAGCAACACATTACTATTACATACACTATTACTATTTGGCCAAATAGGGTGCAGCCTCTCTCAACCACTCAGTACTGGAGTTCAATAATTTGTCAGTTTCATTAGACTTTGGTTTTTGGTTTAGAGGTTGGTATTTGGATACTGTTGGCTTTGATTAACAGGATGTTTATTTCAATTTACAGATTAACCGTCCTGTTTTAATCCTTTTGTTGCTAGTTAATGTGTTGAGTGTTTTTTATCATCACTCTTTGTGTACAATTGGTCTGATCAGACAGTATATCATTTTGTGATTCTTATGTCTGTTGACTTTT
This sequence comes from Seriola dumerili, assembly GCF_002260705.1. Lineage (NCBI taxonomy): Eukaryota > Metazoa > Chordata > Actinopteri > Carangiformes > Carangidae > Seriola > Seriola dumerili. The sequence goes on along the minus strand of NW_019174298.1, from coordinate 2,136,255 downwards.
GCAGAATTTAACTCATGCTATGATAAGGCAATTTAACAAATCTAAGTTTAGGTAAATTTCCTTATCATAGCATGAGTTAAGTTCGGTTCATTTAACCTCTTTCATGGCCCCAGAACTTGATTGTTTTTTGTAAATTCATTTTTGGATAAATACAAAACACATAACATTTAAGAGACAACCAGCTTTAAAATCATGCACAGAACATTACTAATGCAGGGAAATTCAAATATTACAACATTTCCTGTTCAGCTAAGGATTCCCCGGCCAGTCTGGACACCCTCCAATCTCATACTTAGCTCTTTTATACAGTGACCATCACGTACACGTTTAAGCAAACAGTTCAACTTTCATTCAGGGTCATTCATCTTGCTTAATCATTAAGTGTATTTGCGGAGATCAGTTAATACAGTTTGTTCATACATTAAAAGAGACCATCCAATCCGATTAAAAGAAAACGTTACATGAAATGGAGGAAAACCGTTTTTTCCCCCATTACAACCGGCTCCCACCGGAGGCCGGGCCGGGCCGGAGGACGGCGGCGGAGAACGGCTCTCCCCGGAGGTCGAGCGGAAGGGCAGCAGCGAAGACCGGGTCACTCCGGAGGCCTGGCCAGAGGACGGTGGCGGAGACCGGCTCTCTCCGGAGGTTGAGCCGGAGCAGGAGTCAGCTGGACTGCTGATAGGAAATCTGGAGCGCAGACTGGGAATTTGGAACTGTAGTCGGCCGGACCACTGACTGGGAACCAGAATCAGGAATCAGAATCAGAATCAGGCCAACGACATGACACGGGGAGCAGGATACAGTAATCGGGCGGACCGCCAACAGAATAGGAGGTGAGACGTTGTCCAGAACCACTAACTCGGGAAGAAGGGAGAAGTCGACCGGGACCCCCAACGCTGAGACAGCTGATGCATCAGCCAGGGTGGTTGGGGAGGGCTCCTGGTTTCCCTGTGGTGACGGGAGCCACAATGTCATCGCCTTCTGTGGCCACCACGGAACCCCGGAAAAACAGACTCATCCCTTGAAAGGGGACTCGTCAGGGTCCTCCAGATCCGAGTCAGACAGCGGGTCAGCCAGTGTGAAAAAGGGACCTGACGTTCGACGGGGGCGCTGGCTGCAAGCTGCCAAAAAGAAGACGACGGCTCAGGGTCTTCCAGATCTAAAGCTGGGTCCATATTATGGTCGGTTCGTTCTGTCACGGTGCGGGAAAGGCTGGACCCAAATGCATCCAACAAATGGGATGAAGTGCAAAATTGTTTATTAGAGTTACGAAACTGGTGAATCAACAGAACAGGAAACCGAAGCACGAGGGCACACAAGGAACAACAACCGGAGACACAGGGGTTAACAACAGCCGACATGAACAGGCAACATGAACAGACCAACCGACACAGACAAAGGGGAGCACATAGACTGTATAGACACAAGGGAAGCATGGGTGATTGAACACAGGTGTAACACATTAGGGCGGGGCAGACAATCGCCAAACAGAGGAACAGGACCAAGACAGGAAGTAAAGAAAAATTGAGACACACAAGGAAACCAACTACAAAATAAAACAGGAAGTGACAAAAGCCAAACATAAACTCAAACAAAAAGTGCCTGCCATGGCAAACCATGACAGTACTGGAGTTCAATAATTTGTCAGTTTCATTAGACTTTGGTTTTTGGTTTAGAGGTTGGTATTTGGATACTGTTGGCTTTGATTAACAGGATGTTTATTTCAATTTACAGATTAACCGTCCTGTTTTAATCCTTTTGTTGCTAGTTAATGTGTTGAGTGTTTTTTTATCATCACTCTTTGTGTACAATTGGTCTGATCAGACAGTATATCCACTGTCCCATTTTGTGATTCTTATGTCTGTTGACTTTTGCAGAATTTAACTCATGCTATGATAAGGCAATTTAACAAATCTAAGTTTAGGTAAATTGCCTTATCATAGCATGAGTTAAGTTCGGTTCATTTAACCTCTTTCATGGCCCCAGAACTTGATTGTTTTTTGTAAATTCATTTTTGGATAAATACAAAACACATAACATTTAAGAGACAACCAGCTTTAAAATCATGCACAGAACATTACTAATGCAGGGAAATTCAAATATTACAACATTTCCTGTTCAGCTAAGGATTCCCCGGCCACATTAAATACACAAAAGAACAATGACAGCTTACATTTATTTATTTATTCATTGAATGGAATTTAAAAAAGTTAAACAAAGTTAAAGTAAAATGTAATCCCTTTAATCCTTAGTCTTTACTTCCTTAAGTATAAGCGGCAGATTTATTATTTGCAACCTATGAATACAACGCATCTTTCTGTGATGGTCTGTGCCTCCACATTTAAATCATTGATCCCAACAGATTTACAAACAGTTAAACAGTTGAAGTGTCTTGGTCAAATATTTGCTGTGTATGACCTGTAACTTTAGGAGCATGAAGCCAGAACAATGTCATTCCTCTGCTGTCATTTAATAATATGCCAATTATCATTTCAGTGCAGCACATTTGAAAACATACATATTAAAAACCCTGCCATGTTCCGGAAGTTATAAGTAGCTCACTGCGCACTTACCCTGCTCAGTAGATATTTTTCAAAACAGTGATTATGTCTGGATCATGCACTCGAAAGACGTCTATTTCTTGTGTAGTACTCCTTGTGACATAACTGCACAACTTCCTGAAATGAATGCAGGCGTGGACATGGTTTGTCCTTATATCAACGTAAGTGTGACTAGTCAAACACCACTGCTATCAGGTCAGAGGTAAGCCTGAGCTAATAGGTGCTGGTTGTGGCCAAATATGAGACTGGTGTTGATCCTTCCATCTAACTCTGTTACAAAGTAAAATAAATAAATATAATCTACTTCACACATGATGAGTCACTTGATTTACTCAGATAACATTAGCAACAAGTTAACTTAATTTTGAAACAGATTTGCTTCACAATATCCTTGAATTATCTTTACATACACTCCAGCCCTGTTCAGATGTCAGCATGGAAATGAAGTGTGGGGTCCTTGATCTTTTTCTTGTAATCTTCATCAAACTCTTCACTCTGGGCCACAGTGAAATAGTTTTTCCAGTCACCAACCTTTCCTGAAGAACCACAGAGAATCAGTCAGGTATTTTAGGTGGAGAACTGATTTTCTTTTACATGTCTTATTTATTGTATATCATTATCTAATTTACCTTTTTTAGTGAAGGACAAAGTTGTGAAATCCATCCCTGGGTATATTGAAAGATTGACCATGTTGTCCTTTTCAAACTGGATTTCTCATCCAATTCTTTCCTTCTCCTGGACTGACAGAGACAAACCAAGAAAGCAGCAGAGTTTGTCTATTTCTCATCCAGTATCCTAGAAACATGGTCAGATAATTTCAGCACACAATTATCGTCTGCAAAAACCTGAATAGTAAAATAACGCAAGGACAACCCACAGAGACAACTAAATTACCTCAACAAGATCTTCTTCGAACATGTAATGGAGGTTTGAATATGTATCTTTCTTCTTCCACCAGCTGTTCACATGGTCATACCAGGATCCAAACACCACTGAGGCCACAAAATACATCAGAATGCTTCAGTAAATTTGGACTTTTTTTTTTTGCATCTTTGAAAAACACAAAACAAATGAGTTATTATATCTCATACATACTCTTTGGCATTTGGCATAAATGATCTCCATAAGAAAAAAAAACACAACAAATTATCTGGAGGCAAACATCACATGAAACATGATAGAATTTGTATTCATGAACAATTGAGAACTAATAATTTGTATTAGTAACTGGAGTTAGACATCCCTCAGATCAGCATTAGAGTTAGCATCGCACTCAGCAAAGCTTCCCTGTCTAAATAATGGTTACTCTGATGGCATAATCACTAAGCAAACTTCATTATTAAACATACCCTGCAGTTCTGCTCCCAAAAGGACTTCGGCACAAACAGGATTGGAAGATGAGTCCTCATCAGTCGAGGAGAAGTGTGAAGCTTGTCCACCATTTCTGTTCCTTTGAATTAGGTTAAAAAAAAGCCTGGATCCTGTACATTATTACAACCGTTTACATGTCAATGAACCGCACAGGAAATGTTTTTAGATAGAGTGCCTGAATAAAAACATGATGGAAGGTTACAATGATGGAGATAGATGCACACAACGCAATGACATATCACTATTCAACAATATTAACAATTTAATTTACTGATTTAAGCAAAAGAAAGAGAATTACCATCATGGAATTGTGAGTAAAATTCTCTATATCTCTCCCATGAACAACAGAATAACTTAAGCAGAGTGAGATTGATGAAATGCTCCTTTACTGCTCTTTTTTTTTAAAAAATGAATGGAAGATACAGTTACACACAACACTCACTACATGTGCAAGTGACATCCTGCTCTAACACAGAACATGACAGACAGATGTCCACAACAGACAGCTCTCCTTTATACGCTCAACGCTGCCCTTTTGGCGAATAGGCTCAATTTTGATTATCAGTGCATGATGAAAACACATCATAATCATAATTTTCCTCACAGTATACAAATGTTTGAATGTTTGTGACATAGGAAATATTATGAATATGTGACTCAACCTGGCTGCAGAGGAGTTAAGGGGATCTCCAAATTAGGCACTCTGCACTTGCATAAATAGGGACAAATTTCTGATGCTCTGATGTCTGATCAAAATACAGCAGGTCAAGGATGTAGGATTTTTTCCTATAGAGAGAAAGAGAGAAAGAGGCAGAAAGAGGAAAATAAAATAGAATCAAATCCTCACCTCTACACACATATCTTTTAAGAGCTGTAAAGCACTTACACTGACATCATGTCATAGACTGACCTGCTTTGGGGTATGATGCAATAAGAATATAATCTGGCCAGGCCTGGAAGTTTTGAATGTTCTTCCAAATTTCTGTGAAATACTGAGTCATTCAGACTCCAATGAAATCAAACAGTTCTGGTCGAAATGGTGAATCCATCTTTAAAAAACAAAAAAAAAAAAAATCAAATCAAATGCAAATCATATGATGATGGCATTTGAGTTATCATGCTGGTTATAAATGATGGCTTAGTACTGAAATACATCCGTTTCTAACCATTGCTTCCATACTCAACATCCTGAAAAACAATCTTAACCATCCCAAAATCAAAATGATCAAAAGATTCTTGCTTTGTTGTTAGATTAGATAGATGTATGCTCCTGCTAATCCATATTAGTGTCTGTATTTCTCAGTAGGCAAGTTCTTCATATTCAGGGAAAGAGTGAGAAGAAAAATTGGACTTGGACTTTTGACTTGGACTGGCCTACCAGAACACATCAGGAGACACACCATCATATATGGCCTTTGTCATACTTTACAAGAACCATATAGTAAACAGATGAACTAAACTAAACTGTAGATCTTTTTTCACTTCATTCTGTAAAAGTTAGAGGCCATAGAAACTGTGAGGTTAGAGTTCAGACTGGACAGAACAGCAATTAATAACAGATATTTTATTAGTTTTTGTCCCTTCATTTGATCTTTCTGTGATAAAATTCTGTAGATCTGAGCTGATCACATAGACTTTGAGGACTTTAATTAGCAAATTAGAATTACTACATAATAATATGAAAGCAGAACAGACGACAAAGCTATTCGTCATTATCCTGATAAATAAACTCGGACTGGATTCCTGTTGTCTTTTGCCCACTGCTTATTGAGTAAAACTGGAAGCTGTACTGGGAGCTTGAACTCACCCTGCTGCTCTGCTCCTCCTATCTGTTGTCTGCACTGTTACTGCTGCTAGATGCACAACTATTTGAAAACTTTTTTAGATTTTTCTTGATTTTACTTTCTCTGACCTCCGTAGGCTTGTTTGAGATTAGCAATTAGCCATTAGCCAGTACACTGCAGCTGAAACACTAGTGGTGCCAACTTTTGTGAAGACTGTTCTTCTGCATAACTGCTAACAAAACATCATGTATTTAACTTGCAAGCTACAGTTAACAACACAAGTTTATCAAGTCCGTCATACCCCATCACAGACACTCTGCCGCTGGCTAATGCCGGTCAAGATGCCAGTCAAGATGCCAGTCAAACACTCCCTGACTCCCGACAAGCCCCCTCTGTGTGTCAGCCTAAGCGCCCCACTCTCCCTTCATCCCCAGGAGTTCACATGGACTTATAAGACTATCGTGCCTAAAACTCTGAACTGCCAGTTTTCACTTCAGTCAAATAATGATGCTTTCATGCGAGGCTGCAAGACTCTTGATTTTGAACAGTTTAGTTTTTACTCTACTGTATGCCCACTTGTTAACATGATGTATTGGCTAGCTCCCTAGCTAGCTACCCTGTGTGCACATATTGCCCATATTTCTACATGTAATATAAACTAACAGCGTCAATGTCACTTTCTAATCACATACCGACATGCCAACTACACAAACATTCTAAAAAAATACTTACACAGGTAATTATTCAGATGTCCTGATTCCGCCACATCCATCTCTTTTGAGCCACTGGTTATTCCACGTTCATGGAGTGAGCTTCTGAGCATGTGCATCTTTTGACCTTTGGTAACCCTTGTTTTAAAAATTATACTGAGATTCTTTGAGGACAAAGATATCGTTGTCAAAAAAGCAATTAAATATTATAATTTACTAGTTCACTGAGTTTCAATTTTTATTTCTCTGTTTATTTATTTTCAAATTCTGATCATAACTGTCAAATGTTCATTCATTTTCAGGATTGTAACCCTACAAATCCCAGTTTGTTTACATAATGTCACAGTTTTCATATTATTTTCCATATACTAAATACTAAAAGGGAGATTTTTTTTTGGATCATGAAAAAACAATGCCATGAGAACCACTTGTTCTAGACTCATGGACAAGCAATCACACAATTTGCATAAAGGCGTATGCCATATTTGTAGTAGCTAGGCCACACACACTCACACTCACACACATCTTCAAAGCTCAATAGCCTACTGTAACTTATGTACAGTACTGCACCTATGAGGTATAATATATTATAGTCTATTGATTTTGAATGTAATTTATTCCAATGGTCTACAGTGCTCTATAATAGAGCAACAATGCCCCCAGTGAACACCAGGAAAATGAATGTATTTGCTCCATAGGCCAAATACGACTTCATCCAGGACTTTAGAATTAAAACCTATCATATGCACGGCTTTATGCTGTAATGGCAGACGGATCTGATTTTTCTCTTTGGGGTAAGATTAATAAAAAGTGACGTTAAAATCACGTAAACGTAAAAGCGTCCTGTCTGGACTCTGATCTTCTCCATCACCGGTCCTTCTAGACTTCTTTGTAGTTTGTGCTCTACTCTCAGACCTCACAATTGTACAGCATCTCGTCAGTAACGTAATTCACTGTTTTCTACCTGTCTGTAAAAATTGGGTGTCTGCACTGTTTCACCTGCCCTCGCGATTCTCTTCTTCGTGGACCCGCTTTTAAAGTAATCGCTGATCGGGATGAAACGTGCTTGGATGCAAAGCAAACAACATCCACCTCACATCCACTACATATCAGGGCGCCGCCGCCTGACACACTCCTGCTGTGGGTTAAAAATAGACGCTCTGTAGAGGAAATTGCAGCTGTTATGCATTGTGCTGATCACGGTACAGCGCCACCAGGTGGGCGCAATGCTGCAATTGCAGTTTCAAAAGACAAATCCATTTGAAAATAGTGTTTTCCATGAAGGCATCCGTAAGAATTTGACGAGAACTGAAAATGGCACGAAACTGATGGTCTCATAATCCTTTAAGTGAGTCGTTTATTTATAGGATTCTTCTCATTAGGACTTTTCATATGCTCTCTCCGAATCCCCTTGATACACCCCTGAGTCCCTATCCCAAAGTCCACCCTCACGGACTCACAGACTTGGAGGCGCCTTCCCCGTAAATTTGAGAGGGCTTAGCGCTGTCCCACTGTCAAACCATCTGGTGCATGAGGGCTCTCCAGCAGACATTTTGAGCCCTTTATGCACACTTTCTGTAAGAAAGGAAATTAAAAGTTCATAACGTTGTGACATTATTATACAACACCTCAGCCAAAGGAAGTGGACTAATCTAATTATTATTTTTTATTTATTAAATGTTTCTATTCTTCTTCTTCTTCTTCTTCTTCTTCTTCTTCTTCTTCTTCTTCTTCTTCTTCTTCTTCTTCTTCTTCTTCTTCTTCTTATTATTATTATTATTATTATTATTATTATTATTATTATCATTATCATCAATGAGCTAATGGACACATGGATTTCCCCTAGGGAATAAATAATATCTATCTATCTATCTATCTATCTATCTATCTATCTATCTATCTATCTATCTATCTATCTATCTATCTATCTATCTATCTATCTATCTAACAAACAAGTATGAAAGGAACGAACCCTAGTGTTAGCATTACAAGAAAAAAAACATTATATGACAGTATAACAAAGAGCTCACTGTGCACAGAGCTCAGAGCCAGAACTGCAGCGTTATTTGTCCTATGATGATATGATGATGAATTTCAAATATCCAAATTGAATCAGATCTGATCCAATATTATTATTTCTTGTTTCCAAACAGGGAGTGAAGGGAGGGAATAAAAATGTAGCCTACAATCAAAAGTCCCAAACCCACATTTAAAAGCAAATGTTTTGGCATCATCAAGGTAATGTGATATAAGTGCTGTCCCATTCCTCTTTATACCATTTTGGGCCCTTGCAGCCTCTCGCACTCAATCACTAACCAGGCTACATCAATTAAGTCTGTGAGGGTTCAGGGCTCAGGGGGTACATTGGGATTGGGTCTAACTCTTCATTGCTCACTCTTTCCCACACTCACCCCAACTCATCTCTTTATGTGTACTTTTGCCCCCTGTTTTCTCTCTCCTTTATTTTTCTCTCCCTCTTTTGCAGTTGTCTCTCAGACCCACAGGCTACCAACTTCACCAAGGCATGAAGTTATTCCTGATGTCCTCTCTCTCCTCTGCCTACAGTTAGTTGATTTGACATTCAGAGATTCACGGTAATATCAAAAATGTTTGAAATTAAATTTGTATTGTTTTCAATGGGAAGCTGTTAACATTTTTGTAGTTGTTGGTGGCTGTGGTGGTAAATGCAAATGATGCTAGAAAGTTACTTAGCGAAGCACATTTCTGTAATTGCTATAGTTTAATACTGGCACCGTAATTTAGAACTGCAAACAAACACCTGCGCCATAACTGTCCAGTCCTACTATTAGTTAGACCTTCCAGCCAATCAGACGTCATAAAGTCACAACTGGACTACACTCTGTTTCATTGGCTTCTGTAACTCAATGCAATTACTCATTCAGCATTTTCATTCATCTTTATGAAAAAATTAAGTGTTTGCTTTTCATATTCTAAGACAAATCCACAAATCCACCGCAGCATTCACTGTAAGAAAATGAAAAACTTAATGATGATGATGAAAACACTCTTTATTCCATTTAGTTCGATGGGTTGGGTTCAAAATGACAGAACCTAAATGAAATACTGGAAAAGATGATTCACTTTAGCACTTCAATTCACAATTTACGTGCAAACAACTAACTCTTTGATGCTTACTGAGCCTTCTTCAGAGTCAAACAACAATGGCAAAGATTTGAAAAAAATGAAATAACCTCCTCCAGGTAGAGAAAAGTCTCATTGCTTAACAGGGCTGCAAGGTACTAAGTTTTAATGTCATGTTAAAAGATGGCTCCTGAATTTTTTAACCTGGGTCCTTGTTTTCCCATGTTTTTGGGGTGTAAGTGAATTATAGGGTGATTGAAAAATCTTTGCCATCAGTCCACTATTGAGCAAGAATGGTATACCTGAGTTCCAGGTATAGATTCCATTTTCTAAGAACAATATACTATTCATCTCACAACAAGTAGTCAACAGGCCTAACGGACATTGGTGCGCTCAAAGAGTAGCCTCAGGTTGTGCTCAAGAGAAACAACACTTCAAATCCGATCTTCAAATGCAAATACATAGCTGTTGCATTCATTTTAAAACACTGTCATGCACAAATACATTAGCTCAACATTACATGCTTAACAAGAAATTAACACTATGAAACTAAAACACACCGTAGCTCTTTGCAAAAAAGGCGTCAGACATACCTTTACTGGATTAAGTGAGAAGCTGATCGCTGCTGGTTTCTTTGCTGTATTTCTGATGCTTTTCTCTTCTATTGAAGTTTTCCCCAGACTAGCAAAGGATTTACCTTCCTCTCTCTCTTTTTGTTGCGTAACACCATCCCCATTGTAATGGTACACTCCCTTATGTGATGTGAAATTCCAGCCCCCTCCCGGTCCTTCAAGATTTCCTGGGCTTTTACCCTTTAGTTTTCTCAGACCCATGGTTTATGTAACTGTGCAGTTTGTATGGCTAGACATTATAAGAACCAACTTGTATAGCCATGTTTACAGTGCCATACAGGTCCATGTTTGTGTGTATCAAATTTGAACAGGAAAGATGTTTTACTTTTTCCATGCCATTTGTTCTTTTTAACCTCACAGTATTATGCCTCAGTGAACTCCCCTTCTCCCCTTCATTATGTGGAGATAAAGAGTCTTGGCCCAGTTTCAAAAATACTTTTCAGTGGGTGTAGCGCAGGAAGTTCCCACATGAGTATTTAACCTAGGGCAATGCACAGCTCTGAATATATCTCAACCTTTTAGTGACACGCCTGCCCACTTTTTTTTGAGAAAGGAAAAAACAAATTAAATTGGATGTTAGGATTGTCTGTTGAATTTTATAGATTTCAATTCAAAAACTGCTTATCAATTCCAGTTCTTATCGATTCCGTTTTGATTCCGAAATGAGAAAAAAAAAAAAGTAAAACGTTTAGATAACATAAAAATCTTTATTCTTTTACGCGTTGACTGAACATTCACAAAGTAAGTAGTATTAATTTATATTAAAGTATTTATTTACAATAAAAATATATAATGCATAGCCATGACATGGACTATTGAATTATTACTGTTCATTATTAACTATTATTACTACAACTAATGAGCTGCTAACAAAGATAAAAGTCTTCAGCCCAAACTGGAACCTAAGTACGACTACAGTTGCTCTCATCCTGTCCTCCTTTCCTCTCCTCTTTCTCATCATCCTCTTCTTTTTTCCCTTTCACATCTTTCACACTGCTGTGTTGATGTGTGATAGTGTCATAGACAGATCCTGGTCCTGGCAGATAGCTATGTATGTTCAAGCAGACATGTAGCCTTTATTTGCAATAATAAAGGGTTATGGTTTTTAGGAACCAATGAGCAGAACTGAAATTCAGTGTTTTTTAAGTGTACTTGGTACTTGGCATTTGGACCTGGGATGTCTTGCATACAGAAGGATGAGAGCAAGACAGAAAAAACAAGACGTTTGTGAGAAGAAGGAACACTCTTCCAAAACATGTCAGATGTAAGATGCCTTTTTATGGCATAAACAACAGGAATATAAGGCTAGTTGTGTGTTTGTGTAGAAAACACTTAGCCTTAGCCAAAGATCTGAAGTAATATTTGTCTGCTGCACATTCATGCTGTGAATCTCACATTCTACCACATCTGGTGACTGGGGAGGCCACTAAAGAACACTGAACTTATTGTCATGTTCATGAAACCATTTGAGGCCTTTGCTTTGTGACATGGTGCATTATCATGCTTGAAGTAGCCATTAGAAGATTCAAACCATGATTGATAATAAGTATGATAATAACAATACAAATAAAATAATAATAAAATAATAACAATAATAATAATTCCCTTATTCGTATTTTTATAACTGCTTACTTTTATTTATTCAGTTATTTATAACTGATGCGTTAAATATTACACATAACAATAAACTAAACTAAAATATTAAAAAAAAACAAACGAATAATAATTAATTGTTTTAAATGAAATGATTTTAATCAAATAATTAAAAAAAAGAATAATTAAATACACACACACGAACACGTACACAACCAGAAGTGACGTAGTTAGTTCTGACTTCACAGGAACTGAAAAACGTATACAACAAAGATGGCGTCTCCCGGCGAGGCAACAGTGAGCGTTTCACACGTGGGGAAAAAGGTAACTGCGATTAAATCATGAGTGAAGGGTCATTACTGAAACCGAGTCCGGCTTTTGATATCACCAGCTAACACGTGCTGACAGACAGACAGTAACAATGGCTGATTGTTTGTTAGCACCAGCAGTGTCCTGGAGGAGGCGAGCAGACCGTCTCCGAGATTTTGTGTGTGTGTGTGTGCGCGCACACACACACACACACAAAATCTCTCTTTCTCTCTCTCTCTCTAACCTGTCACTTTTTGCTTCTCTTCAGCTGCCTCCAGCTCGGTACTGGCAGGAGACACAGGAGAAGGAGAAAGATGAAAACAAAGTGGGAGAAGGTGGAGGGCGGACTGAAGAGGCTCTGCAGCAGGCGGAGCAAAAGACACAGAAAACGAAAAAAAGAAAGCAAGACCAGACTCAAATAGATGGAAAGAAATTCATATCAGGGGTAAGAGTTTTATGTCAGTTAACATGTCGTCTTATGACTTGGCTTTTGAAAAGTGTCATATTGTATTATGTATTATCATTGTCATCTTATTATTAAAATAGAATGAAAGTGGCTGTTATGGGGTCGGGTTTGCATCTGAATGACACTGTCATTTCATATCCTTTCATTGTATTGTAAAGGTTGTTCAGGGTTTTTGTTTGAATACAAAGTGCTGCACTTCACCATAACTGTAAAGCAGCCTTTATCACCAGAAGATAATACAGTACCCCCAGATAATCTCTACTTTTCTATTCCATTATTGATATTACATCAACAGCCCTCTATTCTCGTATTAACAAAGTAGATCCTGTGTATTTTCTCTAATACTTCATACTCTCTCAGAAATCAGACCCGTTCCCTGGTCCTGCTCCAATTCCAGAAGACAGGATGCAGAAGTTCAAGAGGAAAGATAAAACTAAAAAGGTAACACCCCAATGTCTATTTTTTTTTTCTTTACTATTTCTGGTAAGTAAGTGGAGTTAGCTGTTGCCACAAGCCAACATCTCTTTGCATCTCTTCCTAGCATCGCCGCCAGCATTACAAACTGAAAGATATGATAGCTCGCTCCGAAGAAGCTTCAGAAATGGCCCAGAAACAATCCGCCCGGTTTGACCTCCTACTCCCAGAGGACGCAGGGTAAGCTCTTCTAAAAATTGCTGGTTTCTTCGTGCCACTGTGTGTGATGTGACAGAGTTTGAATGATGAAAATGTCACTTAAAGTCTTTGATTAAAATCCTGGTGGTGAAATATTTCCCTCTGATCTCAGGTTTCTAGAAGGAGATGAAGATGAAGACACATGTACGATCTCTCAGGAAGATATTGCAGATGTTGTGGATATAACATCTGGAGCAAAGGTGAGGACACTAGTGAAGCTGTTGGCATCAAAGTTCTGGGGCCTTATTTACTAAAACATCTCTATTTTGACTTCTTTAGACATACTGCATGTGCATTCTTTGCTAGTTATTTGAGGCACTGCAGGTGTTAAATCCACATCAGCTTGAAGTAAAAAAACAAAGTGCATAGACTGCATTTTAGGCTGGGATTATCATAAGCAAGACACAACACAGGTTCCCAACTTATTAACAAGTCTGAAATCACTTTTCTGTTGATTTGTTTCAAATTCTTTTTGGCTACAAAGAAGGTTATGTTGACTTTTTGTATTCCTGTAGATTTTGTAACCTATATTTTCTATAGATTTGGGAAAAAAGTAAAAATAATATTAATGGGCTGAAAAAATATGAAAACGTAGGATTTGAACAGAAATATTTTCCAGAGCTTGGTCTTGGGACCAATTCATGATGTAGTCAAGGGTTGAACAAAATATGAGACCTTACTGTATTTTCATGTCGCGTCACCCTGACACATAATATGCTGGACATCATGTCATCATGCTGGTGTCTGTGGCTCCGGAGACTCCTTCATAATACATAGTAGAAACTTAGTACTTACACCACAAGTACTCCATATAGACTAGATAATATAATTAGATTTTGGTGTACCTTATTATGTAAATTTGCATATCAATGAGGTAAAACAGATGTTTGTTTACAAAAAAACACTCATACTGTGCATACAGGACATAAAGCAATTCAAGTGCCCCTTGTTATGAATCAGACAAAAGCATACCATAGCAAATGATGTTTGGATTGCATTTGAACCGAATTCCAAGAGCACTATTATCAATCAATACCTATTTCTTTTCTTCTATTGCTGCTTTTCATTGATTTGTTTTTTTCCCTCCTCAGTACTTTAACCTTAAACTGTCTCAGTTTGGACCATATCGAGTGGATTACAGCAAAACCGGGCGGTCAGTATCACGCTTCCCAAACGCTGTCTTGGTTCAATATTAAATAATTTACCCTGATATCTTTATTGGTCTGTAGTTTTTTGGCGTCATATAAAGTGCTGGGGGCAAGTGTGTCTGCCTGTAGTTTGGTGCTCGGCAGGTAAATCTTTTAAATCTTTGAGTTGTGCATTTGTTGTTTATTTTGTGTTCTCCGTCCTTCAGTCACCTTTTGCTAGGTGGGAGGAGAGGCCATGTTGCTTGTGTAGACTGGCAGTCCAAACAGCTGTTGTGTGAGATTAACGTGATGGAGTCCATCAATGATGTAAAGTAAGTCATCTAACCGTGCATTATGCAGCACTACACGAAGCACTTGAACACTTGAGCACTTGATATTCTACAGTCATGCTTCACCTACCAGCAGCTGTGAACATGTTCTCTGTTAATAACATACATCTGTGCCTTTGTTTAGGTGGCTCCACAGTGAGGCCATGTATGCAGTGGCTCAGAAGAAGTGGCTGCATATCTATGACTCCAATGGAATAGAGCTTCACTGCATCCGCAAATTCAATGACGTCCTTCGTATGCAGTTCCTCCCCTACCACTTTTTGCTAGCCACAGCGGTGGGTTCATTATCACTGTGCTTAAAGGTTTTGCATGTGACATATTGCATGTTAATTTTGTAATGAAAAGTTGTCTCCCTCTGAATGCTGAATTTGCCACAAACCCAGACCCTATCAGGCTTTCTTTTGGTTAAACATTCATTAAATTTTTTTCCCTCTTTAACCAGGTAGAGTTCTCATTAAGTTTCAAGTTTTTCTTTTTCAGTAGAGGTGCCTGGCCAAGAGGGCAGCACTGACACATTGTTTTAATTATGACAGTAAATACAAATGACAGGCTAAGACAACTTATCACACACTACAAAAGAGTCCAGACAATATCCAATTGAGATGCATAAACACGTGTTTTTCTCTGGGATCATTCTGACAAGCAGAAAAATTAGACATTTTCACTAAGGTATGCTGGATTAGCTACTAGTGGTTCCTGTTTGGACTGTACCCATGTGCAGAGAACTGTTTCTGGATTACTTTGATACTGAACAAAAGTAATGATTATCAGGCAAGCTCAGGAGCAACAAGGAGTAGTGATTTCTAAGCAAATTTATTGAAGTTTATTCGCGATGGAAAGTGAAGATAATGGTTTACTTAGGATGTTTTAGAACACCAACATACACATGTGCCTTTCACGTCACGCAGTGTCTTTTCCCCATGTCGTTCTCTCCACACCTCACGAACCCCTGATACACAGTAAAATAAGAACAATAATTTTAAAATCAAACACAGAATTTTTTTTATAAACTGACTTGAATTCACCAACAGTAATCAGCTCTGATAAACTTTCCTGCTATTGCTCTTCTCTTCAGAGTGCTACAAGTTTCCTGCAGTACTTAGATGTGTCTGTGGGAAAGGAGGTGGCAGCCATCTGCACCAAGACTGGCCGGCTTGATGTGATGTGCCAGAACCCTCATAATGCCATTATCCACCTAGGACACCCCAACGGCACAGTCACCCTGTGGTCGCCCAACCAGAAAGAAGCCCTTGCCAAGATGCTCTGTCACCAGGGTGGAGTGCGCTCTGTCACTGTAGATAAGACGGGCACGTGAGTCACCATAAAACTCTGAACCTATCATTTCTTACCTCATGTTTTTGGATACTTAGAGACTGTTTGATAGTAGTAAACATGTTGCCATTTATATTTTACTTCATTCCTTGATAGTGTAACAAGTCTTGTAATCAGTGTTAAAATCTTTTCTTCAGTCCTCAAAAAATCACATCTACTCTCCCAGACAAGCACACCCAACACCCTTTCAGCAGGCCTATATTGCGCTCCACTGTTGTTCTTGTGTGTGCATGGGCTCGGTTGTACCTTGCCTCCTGTTGGTTTAAGGGGTTTGTGAGGAGCCATCAATCATGTTTTTAATGGGTAGTTCTGGTCTCCTACAGTCATAAACGCAACATTTCGATATTGTTCACCAGGTGTAACATGGCAAATAAAGGAAAAGGCAAGTCACTAACCAATAATCCATTCACCTTCAACTGCTCCTTCCTGGAGATTAAGCCTGACTGAGCTGTTATGCACTATGAAGGAATCAGGTCCCACTTGGCCATTTGTCCGCTATATTCGACAAAGCTAGATGTGACAGATAACCTACACATTGACAGAATGGAAACCTTATTTGTAGCTGAAGCTGAATTTTTTTCAATGATGGTGCTTTTATTGCGATGTGGGTGCAGTCAATTGCTCCAGTGACATTGACAAATCCAGCTATGGCGTGGAAATCCCCTATCACGAGTTTAGATATTCACCAGTACACATTTCAACAAATTGTTTATAAATTGAGAAAGATTTCGTACTGGGACCACTCTCTCTAGAAGTGGCTGAGAAGCAGCTAAGATGACACCGAAAGCACAACTCTAGAGTGCAGCCCCAGGGTAACAGCTAAAGGCTTAAAGGAATCATTGCAGTTTGTTAACATCTTTGTTCATGAGTCTATCATACACAAATCATGGACCACGGTGTCCATGGCAGACACCACAGAGTTAAAAATAAAAAACCCACATCACTGTGTGTCTCAAGTTTACCAAAGAGCACCTTGAAACTGCACAGCGCTACTGGGGGAGAAAAAATTCTTGTGGAGTGATTGTTTGGGAAGAACATGCAGCACTGTGTATGGTGTAAAAGGGGAACTGCATACCAACATGAAAACATCATTTTATTATCTTATAACCAATTGACACAGAAAACCAGAGCATTCCAAAGGGTTTACATACTTTTTCTTGTCACTGTAAAAACAGTGTATCACCTTTTCTTATTAATGCAAGTATCCAAAGCAAAGTGCTAGTGCCCCCCAGGCACAACAGTGGGTGGTTAAAGGTAGCAATTTAGCAGAAGATATCCATAAATGATAAACAGCCTCATTGCCAGGTTGAATAAAGTATACACTATTTTCTGTGGTGACCAATGAAGCGCAGTTTCCCCGATGTCCACCAGAGAGAAATCTGATGTTATGTTCTTCTCTATTGGCAGATACATGGTGACATCTGGAATGGATAAAAAGCTGAAGTTATACGATATTAGAGCCTTCAAGCCCCTGAAGTCGTTCTTCCTCCCAGCTGGAGCTTCCTGTTTATCCCTGAGCCAGAGAGGACTGCTGTCTGCAGCCACGGGAGATATTGTTCAGGTCATCATCATCTCCACACTACACAATTGATTTGTCATTGAAAAACGATCAGGCGACCATAAATACAATGATCAGCAAGAACTAGAAATGTGAAACTGTAGATTTTGCGTTGTGTACTTACCTCTTACCTCTTCACTATCAAATTGCTGGTACATAATAGACCTCTTTACATATTGGTTATCTGTATTTTGCATGTCACTCAATTTTTGTCTGTGAAAACTGTCTCTATGCAGGTGTACAAGGACGTGTGGAGCACTCCAGTGACTAAACCCTACATGGCTCACAGAGCTCAGGGAACAGTGTGGGGGCTGCACTTCTGTCCCTTTGAGGACGTCCTCGGGGTCGGACACGGAGACGGTTTCACCAGCATGCTCGTACCAGGTCCGACCTGATATCACACCTACATATTAGCCCTGACAGCAAGGGCGCACCATATAGGTCAAGGTCAAAATATCCATGACCACATGACATATGCCAATGCTAAACTCTAAACTGTTTTATTTTACTTTGAAAATAACTCATGCATTGCATTCTACTTTGCATTAAAACTGTTCTCATCCCCTCTTTACCGATGTTGTCCTCTGTTTAAATTCATAGGTGCGGGTGAACCTAACTTTGACGGTCTGGATGCAAATCCATACCGCAGTGCAAGGCAGAGGCAGGAGTGGGAGGTTAAAGCCCTGCTGGAGAAGATCCAGCCGGAGCTCATCACCCTGGACCCCAATGAACTGGGACAAGTTGACCACGCCACCTTTCAACAAAGGCACCAAGACAGGGTCCAAGCTCTGGTCAGTGTCTGGAAGAATCTGATCGGCACATATCAAATTTTATTTTATGTTACAAATCTGTATATTTTGAAATACTGGTTTAATATTGTTTACAACTTTTTTACTTTTCAGGGCTTTGACCCACTTGCCAAAGAAAAATTTATTCCCAAGTTTAAGAAAAAAGGTCGTAGTTCTGCTGGCAGTGTTGAAAGGCGCAAGAAGCAAGTGGCTCATGAGGACCAGAGGGTGAGTAATCCAGATTATAAAATGAAGTTTGATTAAATCACAGGGTGATTTCTTTTTTTCTGCTATGACTGCATTACTTGGCTCATCTCTCTTGACTTGTTTACCCCCCAGGATATAATCAGGAAAACTGTGGAGGACAAAATGAAGATGGAAAAAGAAAGAGAGGAGAGGGAAAAAAAGAAGGCAGTATTATCTAGCTCGAGATCCGCTCTGGACAGATTCAAAAAATAGAAAAGGAGGAGCCTTTGTGCTGCCCAAACCCCAGTGACATTCTGTGGGAGTGACTTTTGAACTTCATACAAAGGACACATTTTTTGGAGATATTACTCCACTGTGGGAGCAAAACACCAAACTGCCAAAATTCCCTATATGGTCTGCTAATGGTTAGCAGTTCATCAATGTTGAGTGCATTAGTGGGCTGTTCTATTTAATGCCTGTAGCCTGAAGAACTTTCTGTCTATGTGGGCAAATAATGTGAGGTGCAAGGCTGGCATGAGTGTCACCTAGAATAAGTGTTTAGTTGTGTTTTTTCTCTAATGATAAACAAATTTTCACTCACTTTTGACCTTTTCAAAAGATGTGCTTTGGTGGCGTAGCTGACTGAACATGTGTCAAATGTTTTATATTAATATGTTATAAAAATAAACATATCAAGCCCCTGAATTCAGTGTGTCATTTTACATTCTGTCTAAATGTGACAAACGCTCAAATATAAAACATACTGCCACGTTGTCAGCACATTCGGTAACTCTATTGAATGCTCAAAGTAACTCACTTTAAGAGCTGATGTGAGCACAGCTGGCATCCCTCCCAAACTGTTTAGCAGGCGTATCTGGGACATGTTTGGTTTACAGTTGCTAGCAACAATGACGATAGGCTGTGCAAAAGAACTGTAATGATTTCTTAAAGAATTATATATACAGTATACTGAGAAGTTTTTCAGAATATTTAGATCAGGGGAAGGTGGAAGGGGAACCAGGCAAGCAATTTAGGAGGAAGCCTCACAGCTGTGTCTTCGTTGCCTGATAAGTTTCCATTTGTCATATTCCCAGCCTCAGTTGAGTTCAATGTGAATTAAAGCTCAAAGGATGTGTTATCTTCAAAAGTTTCTCACACTACACCTGACCCGGGGAGAATGGTTTCGCTTTACAACAGGAATGACCTGCTAAATTAATTGAATTGAATTGTTACCAGCACGCACTGTTCTGAGGGAGTTAACAGTTCAAATGAGTTGTATATTAATTATTTGTGGATCTTTTATTTAGAGCATCTCTGCTTGTGATTCCTTCATATATTTTGGTGAGATCACATGCTAATTTGTGCTCAAGTCTTGAATGTGATAGACAGGTAATGACTCATGTTAGAAGTCATGATGGTTCAAGCATGTCATGATCTGCTGGAAGAAATTGTCACGCTGCCTCTTGCCTATTCATGTTCTCAACTGTTGTGAAGTTCCTTAGCTTCATTTATTAAGGAGAGAGGGTAAATACAATGTAATTGAAATGTCGAGTGTTGAAACTGTGCGTGTGAGTGTGTGTGTCTCTTTGGAAAAAGACACCAGGCACACCTAAATTAAGATACATAGGGTTTTTTTTTATTGGTGGTGGTATTTGATTCACACACATATTTCCTGAGTGTAAACACACCGACTACTTTCTTTACATGGTGATAGGAGCGGGACAGCCTGACGCTTTACCTCTGACAGATGGTAAACTGTCTATTAAAATAGAATCCTTCAATATTGGTTGAGCAGAGACTAAACCCAGTCCAGATACATCAGTGCAAAACAGCCATTCACACTCAACTTAATGTTTACAGACAAAAGTTAGAAATACTACTGTTCAGTGGCACTGTGTATCACATCACCTTCACAGTCATATTTTCAGTGATCTGAGGCAGCAGATTTACTGAGCTGTCAAAGAAAGAACTTCACCTGCTGTCTGTTCCCACAGCCGGTCAAATACATCTCACTGTCTCCAACAGAACAATTCATGCCCTGTCATTGCACATATAATCATGTCTTTATTATTGAATAACAACATGAATTCCTTTCATGTACCGAGGTGATTATTTTTAAACACAACAAGTTTTGATTAATTATTACTTCCTTCCTACCGGGTATATGCAGCTCGTGATTTGCTATCTATTTTATTGTTTTTTGGATACATGCATTTAAGCATCTTAGACTAACATCTAGAATTTAAGTACCTGGTGATATACTACATATATAACAGTAGCAGCTTATAGATGTCGACGTAACGTATTAATAGAAGTACTTGTTCCGATGTGCATTCATCAAATAAGCGACTGTAATTCCTCGCCATATTCTATCAGCATGCCTGTGTTGTTTGTTCTACATCTACAGTATGTGTCAGTGTAATAATGCAGGATGCTGTAACAGTCTAAAGATAGGCTAAAGATTACTGTGACAGTTCTTCAAACTACCAGCTGCTCGTCCCCTTTTCTGCAAAAAAAGCCAGTAAAATGCATTGTAGTGTTTAAAAAAATAAAGCTATAAAAATAAACTGACATTTTTTCAGTGCACACAGTGTAGCTTCACAATCTGAAGAGCACTTGTGCTGTTCACAGTATTGAAGCGAGGCACAGCCTCACTGATTCCAGTTTTCAGCAACCCTCACAACCCCTGTTCCAGCCCCAGAGCTGACCCAAGCATCGCCCTGACTTTGCACATCCCCAGAGAAGCACGCAGACTCAGCCATGAGCAGGGATGAGACGAATGAACGTCAGCCCAGAAGTGCAGCATCTCCCTGGGAGTGATGTGGTGGATGGACACCATGGCCTGATAGCAGCAGCGCCCATAGGGAACACCTGGACCACCAGAGAAGAGAGGACAGTGTGAGGGCAGCACCCCAGCTGCCCGAGCACACAGACCTACAAACACATCCTCTGGGGGCAGAGGTGTGGATAAAGGTGAAGCAGAGGCTGCCAGGGAAATTTTGAGCAGTGCAGAGCGGGACAGAACATAGGCCGTACCACTGCAATAGTCTGGAAAGACAGAGGGAGGGTAGGCCCCTGCAGGGAGGTAGTGCTTACTATCCGGGTCACGGTCCGGAGCCACATGTAGATGCACCCGACCAAGGTACAAGTCTCCTTGTTCATAGGGGTTACGGCTCTTGTTCAGAAAGTGCAGGAGGGCACTGGGATTGAACAGGACATCATCATCTACTTTGGCCATGAAGTGAGCATGAGGGCAGAACCGACGGGCCCAGCCCAGCATGGACAGGGTCTTCAGGGTGAGGTTGGAGTAGGTGTCCAAAAAACGCCCTTGAATCAGATCTCCTCGCTCCCGGGCCTCCTCTATCAGCAGTTTGGCCAGTCCCGGGTCAGACGTCACACCCACCATGAAGAGGGTCATGACCCGCAGGCCCCTCACCTCCACTTCCCCTCCCCAGGTGTCCCTGATGGCTTGGCGGGCCCTCTGATTGGCAGGAGCCGTGGTAACCATGGTGATGAGGTAAGGCTTGGCACGCTGGCACACGAGCGGGCTGGGCATGAGCAGGAACTCCTCGGGTCTGGTGGGAGGGACGCTCTGTGGGGGGATGATGCCGGCATGCGGCTCCACCACCGTGTTCATGCTCATCGAGGTGACCCATGACTCGATGAGGTCCACAAAGAGCAGAGCCAACAGCGCTGCGCACGCCATCGCCGCGCAAAGAAATGGCAAAAGCCCAGGCCGGCTCCCCCGCTTCCCAAACCGGGGTTTACATACCCCGGTACATAGTCCCCGTCCGACCATGACCAACCTCCACGACCGCTGCGCAGCTCTGAGGACGGCGATGGCTGCTGCAACTCGCCCTTTTCCCCCTTGCCTTCCTTCCCTTGTCTCCACGACTAGAATCCCCCTCTATCCCTCTACCATTGCGTCTTTGTGCGTCCCCTCCAATCTCGTTCTCCTCGCGTCGCTGCTTTGCTCAGGGATCCAGACCCGCAGCAGCAGCCGTGGGACAGAGCCAGTGTCGGTGAGGATGCGGTAAAGGAGCTGGTACTCTTGTGTTGATGCTACAGCTCAGTCAGTTTTAAAAAAGTGGGATATGCAGCTGCGCAAATGAAACGGTCGATTCGACAGCAACCCGGAGCTATTTTTGCTCCACCCTTAGGTAAAGCGCGCCCCGATGCTCTCTGATGATGTGACGAGGTTTGCTTTTGATGAGCAGTTTTATTTTCCGGTCATCAAGCTGCGTATTGACTTTCCTGTGGCCGACTACACAGAGATCTAATAGGACCATATCAATAAATATTGACCTAGTGCATAAAGATTTTTATGCACTAGGTCAATACTGTATACAGTATACTGTATACAGTATACTGTAGCGTATAATCATTTGTTAATAAATAATACCCCGTGTCTGTTGGCGCAGTTTGATCATTTGATCAAAGGATTAAAACCTTGTATTACTGCAGAGAAAGTGTAGTTGGCTTGGGGCATATATCCTACTGTTTAGGCTACTAGATTCCGATTCCCATTATAGCTGCAATATGGGCAAATAATAGCGAAGCATTTATTGGCTGGAGAAATGCATGAACAGTATGATGCAGATCGTAATAGGAAAGAATAGAATATTATATAACGTTCGTTATTTAAATTTTTCTGATCGAAAAATGAAATAAAAGTTAGGAAGAATTTCCAGTGTTCATATCAGAATCGTGAGTAGATGGCGTGACCACAGTTTTGTATTAGTCACATGTCAAACACTTCAGAATGACTGTTAGCCACTGGGTCACAGGACGTTGAAGCTAAAAAGGCACATAATTTTGGAAATATTAATGCTTTGACTTAATTGATAATATTTAGGCCTATTCATAAATAGCCTATTATGCCAATAAAAAAAATGTTTTCATGTCATGTGACCCAGGGCTTCACAATCTATGAAAAAATGTGTAGTAGTGATGATGATGATGATGATGATGATGATGATGATTATTATTATTATTATTATTATTATTATTGTTCATCACTGTCATTTGACTGGATGTGAAGCTTTCCCGTGCGCCTATTGTTCTCCTGCACATGCAGAGCTGTCACGCCTGGTGGTGCAGGGCGACACCTTGTGGTCATTTGGTGGTAATGCCTGTTTTCGATCTATCCATCTATCTATCTATCTAGCTATCTGAGTGCTCAATGAAAAATGCCTCAAAGCATTTGTTTATTCAATATAGGCCTATTGTTTAGGGCAGTTGTTCACTGAACAGCTCCAGTCCAGTGGACTACATTTCCCCCATTTGTTTAAATACAAAAGATGTGTTGCAAAAACAGATGCCTCAAATTTCCAAATCTTGAAACCAATATGTAAGTTTTACTTTTTTACATATGTACATAGGCTATAAAACTATAAACAATGTCAATTCTTTGTGATTACAGTAGATGACACAGTGTTTTAGCTGTTGTTGTTGCTGTTTGGATATATCTCTTGGAATGAATTATAAATTACCTTAAATAACACATATGAAAAATAGTTTAGTGTGTAGCTTTTATTGTACTGTAAGGGCTGCTTTAATGATGAACTTGCATCAAAATAGCAAATAAAAGAATAAATCTTGATCTGATTTTTGTAACTAGATTACTTTTGTTTAACATTAAATTCACGAGTAAACACTACAGTTTTGCAATTGGCAACATACAGTATAAACAGCCAATGCTCTTTGAACACCTCGTTTTCTCATGAGCTCATGAGGGAACAGAGGGAACTGAGAAATATGTGTATTATTATTATTATTATTGTTGTTGTTGTTGTTGTTGTTGTTGTTGTTGTTGTTGATGTAGAAAACTCCTCATGAATTATTCTATAGCACTATGTGAGTTTTTATATTTGGACTTTTGGAATATCCCACCGAGTATCAACTTCATTGGAACCTATACTGGCATGTTATTATTTGGGACTGGTTGGTTCTTTATTATAGGCAGTTAAAGGTCAAAGTAATTCAGTTACAAATGGTCACAAATGCTATTATATACTGTAAAGAGCATTTGAAATAAAAATGTCTGATGTCTACATTGCTGCAATGGTAGAGACAGGGTGGCTGGCCCCCTCTCTGTTGGCACAGCTACTGCCAACGGTGGTTCACTGCTCTAAGTCCCAAAATCCAGCGGGCAAAACATTAAGTATATGTTATATACATATACACATATTCTCAAATGTCAAAGAAATGTTAGAGGAACAGGAAATTAAACAAGTTCAGGTAGCAATATCTGTGCATTTGGTAGCTGATTATTATAATGAGGTTGCATAAATGAAACAGTTATTTAAATGTGATGGTCAGATGATTCTTGATTCTGAAAGCAAAAAGCAATATCATTCTTTAGGAGGTTTATCTGTATTTAATTTATAATAAGCCTCCATTGTGTGTTTCCCTTTTAAAGACATAATACATGCATCTGTTCTTTTATGACTTGTTACAGTATATTTATTGCTATCAATTTAGCCATCTGTATCCCATATCCTTGATTATTCCCCTCATATTCTGTGTAATTCATCCTTTTAAAATACATCACCACAACTGTATGAGACTGGCCCTGGCAGCACTACTTTAAAGTGTGTTTTGTATTGGACTCAATCTTAACACAACCTTGACAAATTCTACATTGTCTAAAAGCTCTAAGTCTCCGGACTTTATCTGTGCAAAGCACTGTAGGATTCCCATATATCACTGTAACAGATATTGGCACAAAATTGGTTCAAACTTGTGGCTACGGCTCCAAAGTATTTTCAATATAAAAGAAAAGTGGGTGATTCTTTCCTTGTCCAGTCCACAAAAAACATACTCGTAATATTTGTAATATACAAGAGCATTTGTCACAGTCGCTGTTAAGTTCTATATAGTATCATATATATGTACATATATGGTTTTTAATGTACTTTACTTGAGTATATTTCCATTTTTATTTCAGGGACTTCAGGGGATATTCAGGGAAATATTGGTACTTTTTACTGCACTACATTTATTTGGCAGCTATAGTTACTGGTTGCTTTTATATTAAGATTTTACTTAAAGAAAAATATGACGAGCATATAAAATACACTACACTGTTAAAGTTTATACCAGTGGTCTCCAACCTTCTTTAGATTTAGTTTTATTGACAACTCTCCAATATATCTGCAAAAATAGTAGAACATATCAAAGCTGAAAAAAGTTCACATCCCGCCACCCCACAATTTATTTATTTTCAGCCATAATTAATTTGAATCATTAACAATGACAGGGGAAGCAAACTGATAAAAAAGGATCCATGTTGAATTTTAGTGAAATAAAGGTCAGCACCATAGCAGCAGCAAACTCTTGTTTGTTTATTTTCCTACAGAAAACGTATTAATTCATTCAATTTATTCCACCACTGGCTATAATCTATAACTTGACAACAAAGTCCCCAGACATAATGACGTCATGCTGTCTGGCTCGCGCGGAGGGGGTGGGGGGCGCGAGAGAGGAAGGAGAAAAAAACCTCAACCATCATCAACACGCTGGCGGTGCGGGGTCACGAACTATGACCTTTAACAGAAGAAAACCAAAACAAATATTTTATAAAATAGCAGAGCGTCCTAAATCCGAGAACGTCGTTTCCTGGAGGTAAGTCTCAGTCCTGGGTTGAAAACCGTAGAAAGCTCTCGGAGATACTGGATGATAAAAGAGCGCAGCTAATCTCCCGGCTAGCTTGTTAGCTAGCCGATGCGGAGCTCCTTTCCTGCCCGTCTCCGGCAACTCGGGATCCGGGCAAGGACGCTGGGCTCACTATGCCTACGCGGATATTCTTTACACACAGTTAAATTAATACTTAATACTATACTTAATACTTAACACCCATGTCGGCTTAACCTGAACCAATCTCTGCATGCCAAGACGACAAATCCAGGGGGAGAGACGGGCAGAGTCGGCTCTTGGTGCAGCCCTTGTTCGGTTTACTTGTATTAAGCTAACGTTAGCTGGAATAGCTAACATTGGAAAGATGTAGCTGCTGCAGATGAACTCGACCCTTTTACCTTTGCCATTCCGGGCACAGGAGTGGGTTGAAACAACTATGACTTTATTTACCAAAGCTGCATTTTTACATGTACTACTAGCACATTGACAGTCGTCCACTGTACGGTCTGGAAAGAAAACTGCACTAATATATTATCATTAGGATTCGTCTTCAGTGTTACTGGCTGACTGCCAAATTCTCCATTTTGTTCTGTATTGTGATGCGTTTGGGGAAGGAGGTACTGATGGACATTGTGTTGCACCAATCAGTGAACATTATGAAAGAGCATGCTGCTCCCTTTGGTCAGTGAGCCTGTGGAGCACTGCAGGCACATCAATCTTTTCACTATTATAACCCCAGGTCAACAAAGACAGTTAAAACTGGAAACTGAACGGAGATTATTGATGGAAAGAGTTAATGTTGTTATGGCTGAAAGCATTAGTTGATTAAACGATAAGTTGATCAACAGAAGAATAATTGGCAACTCTTTTGATAATCTATTAATCATTTAAGTCATTTTTAAGAAAAAATAATGACAAATTTAAACATTCTGTTTCAGCCTCTCAAATATTAGGATTACTAAAACTAACTTAGTTTGGGTGCCCAAACTTTTGTACATGCCACAATTACAGTTTTTTATTTTTCTCCCCCTTTTTAACTTCATGAAATAAAAAGTAAAAGTGCATTGACATTTGAAGAAAGGCTTATCTTTTAATTTGTGTTACCTGGTAGGATTTGTGTTTACTTCTTTTACTTGTCTTCACTTCCTAAATCAACATAATATGTTATTTGCTCGTGGGTGGCATAGACAATACCTCTTTATAGTTTTTCTGCACTGATTTGATACACTTCTGTCCACTGTGTTCAAAGACTGCAAATGCTGTGAGGCTATGATCCATTAATCTGTGTTCACTTAAGTTTTAATGATGTGTGGTTCTTTTCACACAGTTCTTTCTGCTTACAGTAATCTCAGTGTTGTTTCCAGTGAATAGAAATCTTTTTCTGTGGTGTTATTAGCTCATTCTCTGTGTGTAAATATGCTGAGATACAAAAAGTTTGACTTTATAATTGGTATGAAACCACATATAAAAGAACACACCAGGTTGGTTACCTGCTGTTTGAAGAAAATGGAAGCCACAAGAGTAGAAAAGACAGCTGTGATCTAGGATGTAGTGCATATGCATTCAGACCTCTTCTTTTTTTCCAGTTTGTTATGTTGCAGCCTCATGCCAAAAAAAGGAAAATTTCCCTCATCAATCCACACTCAATACCCCATAATGACAAAGGAAAAACAGAATTGTAGAAAATTTTGGAAAAAAAGCCCTGAAGTATCACATTGGCATAAGTATCCAGGCACTTGAAATGTAGCTCAGGTCCCTCCCATTTCTCTTGATCATCTTTAAGTGTCCACTGAAGGTTCCCAAGAGCACAGTGACCACAGTGGGAGAAACTTCCAGAGGCACAACCAATTCTAAGCATCATGCCTGGTCTCCTCCTCCTAGAATTGAGCCCAGACAGTTCAATCTTGGTTTCATCAGACCAGAGAATCTTGTTTATCACAGTCTGAGAGTCCTCTAGGTGCTTTTTTGCAAACTGTCACTGAGGTGATGCGTCCATCTGGCCTCTCTGCCATAAAGCCCAGACTGGTGGAGGGCTGCACTTTCAGTTTTAATGTCATAATCCTTTATGATACAGCATTAATATTATTTTTCTAAAAATGTCCCAGTGTTGTCCTGCTCTTCTGTGACGGTTTGCACCTTTGTGCTTGTGGCATCTTTCCAAACAGACCTCACTAATGACCTTACATCATCATGACAACCAACCCGAATCTGCTGTCTCAGCAGAAAGTGGATTCTGAGCACGAGGCAGAGGTGGGTGTGCAGAGGAACAGTTTCATGATGTAAATTCTGGCAGTCTTAAGTTAAATCATATGAAGTTTTTTTTTTTCTTTCTTTTTTTTTTAATTGAAAGAAACTGATGCTATGCTCTTTGATTGTGTGGTAAGTAGGTGCTGCATTTATTTGTTGCCATAGACATACCTTCTCCAGACAGTTCCCTCTTGTATTTCTTTAAAAGTGTTTTATAATAACATCCCTATGCTTTACACACACACTCAAGTTAAATATATTTGTGTTCCGGACATACTGATTTATAATTTGTATGTGTATGTTTTAAAAAATTGTAGGTGTCATCCTCTCCGTCAGACTCGGTGATGAGTGAGTCTCCACAGCGCTTTCAGGTCATCTCCACTGAGCCTGCCACAACACCACAGCGAATACAGGTAACCGCAGCTGGCTTCAGAGAATGTGACACTGCTCCTGCCTGTTGATGTTGTCCTCTTTCGGTGCATTAACGGCAGCAATGAACACGTTGATGTTACGACATGTGACTAAGCTCTCCCATCTTCAATGTCACTCTGTTCCCTTTTTTTCCCTTTAACCCCATTGGTGTATGTTTATTTCCACCTCCCTCTCTCTGTGTCTTCCTCTTCCATCTTGATCACCTTCAGATTGTAACTGACCAGCAGACAGGTCAGAAGATCCAGATAGTAACAGCGATGAACCCGTCCAGTGCTCCCAAGCAGCAGTTCATTCTCACTACGGCTGACAGCTCAGGGGCGGGCAAGGTTATCCTGGCCTCACCAGACAGCCACAACACTAAGCAGCTCATCTTCACTGCTGCTGACAGCCTGATGCCAGGAAGGATACAGGTACAGTGTTACCCACAATATCACCCCCTGGTATATAGTGTGATGGTGCCATTGGCAATATCTTGGTCTTGATATTTGTTACTATTTTCAGACATTGTTATAACATTGCTTTTCAGATTGTCACAGATCCACTGTCAATGGAACGGTTGTTAGGGCAGTCTGGGGACTTGAGCCGATCGCAGCCAGTGGAGTACTGTGTGGTGTGTGGAGACAAGGCTTCAGGTACTGAAGCTTACTTTACATGCAGATGTGATACTTTGTATGTAACTTGAGTGATGCATCCTGATGTCAAATCAGATAGTATGTTTAGCTTCACAATGTCAGCAATCTCACCCATACACATACAGTGACTCAGACACTCTGACTAGTCTTCTCTGTGTTCAGGGCGTCACTATGGAGCAGTCAGTTGTGAGGGATGTAAGGGCTTCTTCAAGAGGAGCGTGCGGAAGAACCTTACCTACAGCTGCCGCAGCAAACAGGACTGCGTCATCAACAAACACCACCGCAATCGCTGCCAGTTCTGCCGGTTGAGGAAATGCCTTAAGATGGGGATGAAGACTGAGTGTGAGTTTGTATCTCAATCTGCAATACATGGAGATAAAAAATACGGTTCCACTCAGAGACAAGTTATTAAAAAGTGTGTAACTTCATGTACAAAGGTCTTTTTTTTTTTTTTTTTCTTGCCTGTCAGACAGTAATGTTGGTTATAACTTTTTATTTATTTTTTTTCAATACATTTGCTGGCTGTCGAGATGTTGTTGATTGTGCATGCCGGAGGCTTTAGATCAGTACCATCAGATCTGTAACAACACTCACTACTGCTAGCTACAGTAGCCAGGAACTGAAATTAATTTATTATTATTATTATTAGTATTATTAGTATTATTAGTATTATATTTTATGGTTAATACATCCATCCATTTTCTGCCACAAAAAGGTCATGTTAATTGATTATTACTGAGTTATTGTTGTATACAGCTGTGAAGTACTTAATAAAATGTGATATAAATTCATATTTATTAAATGATTTTAGACTTTTAATTTCTCAACTGGTTTTCTCGCATTATTTGACCAGTATGATCATGGAAAAGGCATTAAATTGCGTTCTGCGCGATCTTGAAAAGTCTTCTGCAGTATTCGCCTAATTTACTGATTATGCATTTGGAGGGAATAGAGAAGAGAGGCGATCTTTTAATCAAATAATGCAGGTTCAAGCACCTTGGTCAATTGCACTTCCTTCATAATTAGAGGAGTTCTAAATATTTAAACCAAAAGGACCTTGTGTCTGCAGCAACACTGATTGTCCTTCAGCAAGACACTGAATTTCTACTAGTTTCTGCCATTTCCCTTTGGGATTAATAAAGGATTCAATCTATCTGTCTGTCTATGCTAATCTGTGTTTTGAGGAATCGATTTAAAAAAAAAACAACAACAACAAACAAACAAAAAATAAATATTCCTCTGGGATCACTTTTATTGTTATAACTGTTCATTTCTAACCATTGGAAAAGGGTAATTTGGGTTTGTCTGCTACTGTTTTTTTTTCCTCAGCTGTCCAGAGTGAGAGGAAACCCATCGATATAGTGCCCAGAGAGAAGCATGCCAACTGTGCTGCCTCTACCCAAAAGATCTACATTCGCAAGGACCTAAACAGTCCGCTCATCGCCACACCGACCTTCATCTCTGATACAGAGACAGATGGCTCCAGGTTAGTGGGAATCAGGACTACACACAAACCTCAGGCCTTGGCCTATGTTTTGTTCTATTTCTCAGCTGTTGGGTGTTTTTTAAAATGGATTTTGTTAATGCTCTGTGCCATGTGCAGATCCAGCCTGCTGGACCAGGGGATGCTGGTCAACATCCAACAGCCGGTCATCCAAAGTGATGGAACTTTGCTGCTTGCCACCGACCCAAAGGTACAGATGTGTCCGCAGATGCAGTAAATAGAACATCTGTCTGCTCTGCCTTATACTTACTTACTAACCATACTTATACCATAAGTACATACATGATTTTTCTGATAACTGATTTACGGTAGATTCTGTCTTTATTTAGGCCTTCAGTGTGTTTTTAAGATGCATTTGCCATTCATGTTACATGCCACTAATTTTTGAATATTTTGTCTTGAATGGATGGAATGGCAAGTGATCTTGGCCCACAAGATGAAAATAATCTGCACTGTGTCTTTTGTCTTCAGATGGAGTCTGGACAGGGGGACCTGGGGACACTAGCTAATGTGGTAACATCACTGGCCAACCTGAGTGACTCAATAAAAGAAAATCTAAACAATGGTGACACCTCAGACAACCAACACGAGGAGCAATCCGCCAGCGAGATAACACGGTTAGTCAGCAGTGCACAGAGAGGAGAAGAATTTGTTTGTTAGAGGTATCAGCAATGTTTCATCACTCACTTTAACAGGCCCTCTGTGAATTATTATTATTAATTAATTTTTTTCCTGTCTGACTTGGCATCACGTGTCAAGTCAGTGGCCTTTATAGAAGCAGATTATTTTGAAAGGGAATGTTTTGCTCTGGGAAAAGTTGAAAAAAATGACAGGTACAACAAGGACTTCATCAATGGTTGTCTTCTTGCTTGTCTTTTCAAGTGTAATGTATTTTGTATAAATTTGTTAAAAGTTAAAGTTCATGAAGTATCATTTCACCCATTTAAGCCAGGAGGCCACAGTTAACCAGCTCAAACTGGCATTCAGATACTATAAAAATGAGTAACCCTTTAAATATGTAAGACATTTACTTTACTCTTCTTTTTGATATTTAATGCAGGTCATTTGCATTACGTTTTGGGTTGTAATATCTGCAGTGATTTCATCACTGATATTATCCTATTCTAAGCATTTTAAATAGCACTTCATAGATTATTTTGTATTTTCAATTTAATCTTTTTTTTTTCATTTTATTTACATGATATAATTTCGTTATGATTAGTTAAAGCTTCATTGTTCATTTACACAGCAAAACCTTCCCAAAACTACTGTAAATGACCACAAAACAAGAAGGTGCTGAGTGACTGAAAGATTAAATAATATATTTGATGCAAAGGGTTAGGGTTAGGGGATGTTTGGATCTTTTTGTTATTCACTCAGGTAGAAGGAAATGTATATTTGTTTTGTGTGTTGTGCACAGTGCCTTTGACACCCTGGCCAAAGTCTTCAACCCACCTGAAGAAGGGGTCGGACAGAGTCTGGCAGATAAGTCGCAGTGCGTTGGTGGAACAACAATCCAGCTGATTGGTCGAGACCAGGAGACCCCCATTATTGAGGTGGAGGGGCCACTGCTCACTGACAGCCATGTTGGCTTTAAGGTGGGTGGAGTCAACTCATAAAGTTAATGGCCACAACAACACACTTGTTGAACATCGCAGAAGAATTCAAGGCAAGGCAGAAGTCTTTGTTAAACAAAGATATGCATGTGTACATATTAGCAGAGAAGGGTGGTAGTAGAGATACAGACAGGAAATGTGGGGAGAGAGAGGGTTACGGCTTGCAGCGAGGGTTCTCCGGTCAGGAGTCAACTTGTGGACATTGCAGTAACATGGTTTGCTGTTTGATCACTGGGGCATCCTTTTTCTGTGTCCTCCTGTCTTTCCCCTAGCTCACCATGCCCAACCCCATGCCAGAGTATCTGAATGTGCATTACATCTGTGAGTCGGCTTCCAGGCTTCTCTTTCTCTCCATGCACTGGGCGCGCTCCATCCCTGCCTTCTCAGCTCTCGGGTAAGAATGTATTTGACACATGAAGACGTAAATTACACTGCAAGCTCCCATCTATTGACTGTATATAATATTGTGAAGTCCACAGGCACGCTATCTACGCACTCACACCCATCTTTCTTCCTTTGTCTGTCTTTTTCAGTCAGGAGGCAAACACCAGTCTGGTGCGAGCCTGCTGGAATGAGCTGTTCACTCTGGGTCTCGCTCAGTGCGCTCATGTGATGAACCTGTCGACCATCCTCACTGCCATCATTAATCACCTTCAGAGCAGCATCCAGGATGGTATGGACCACAGACCTCGTCATCACTTCACAGTAGGACGCACACATATAAACAAGAGAGAAGATCTGTGATGTTTAAATTTGTTACTATAACAAATTAGACCTAGAGTAGTGACATTGCCACTGTTGTTGATTAGATGAAACTTTGAGATATTAAGTTTTACCACCTTGTTGTTACATTTCCAGGATTACACTTTTTTTACACATTTTTTAAATTTGTCCTTGTGTCATATATCAGCAGTTAATTGGAGAATTTATGCATCTACCAACTACTGACTTGGCTTAATTGAGGCAACTATATGCCAACAACCAGCCAAAATGTGTCTAAAACTGTTAGGAGGAATTGCAACTTTTGATGGCGATGACATATTTTTCTTGTTTCTCATAAGACTTTCCTGGTGAGACAGAACAACTACATAAATAAATGACAAATGTTACATCAAACTCTGCATTTTCTTCTGTCTTAGACAAACTTTCGGGGGAGAGGGTGAAGCAGGTGATGGAGCACATCTGGAAGTTCCAGGAGTTCTGCAACAGCATGACGAGGTTGGAGACCGACAGCTATGAATATGCTTACCTGAAGGCTATAGTGTTGTTCAGCCCTGGTGAGTCTGCTAAGAGGAGTTTCTGATTTTTCCTAATGATGAACGTTGTAGCTGTTATCAGTTGAATGAAAAGAATACCACGGAAGAGTGAATGAAATTTGAATAGGTGACTTGCATTTTGTTAAATGATAGTGGTGTGTTTGACTCATCAGATCACCCGGGTGTGGACAGCAGTGGGCAGATTGAGAAGTTCCAGGAGAAAGCTCTGATGGAGCTGCAGGACTATGTGCAGAAAACCTATCCAGATGACACGTACAGGTACATTCATACTTCCAATCTAACCAGTCAACATAACCTCCTCACCCCATTTTAAAGCAGCAGCACCATGAATTACATGTGATCTTGTCGTAATGTTGCATGTTTATTCTTTGCGGTTTGCCACTTTGATCAACGGTATGTCGCATGCTGTTGTTGTTGACCTGCACATACAACTCCCCATCATCTTATTCTGTATATTGGTAACGGTATACAATACATGTTATATCACTGCTGTGCCACGGACATATAACATTTCTTGCATTAAATAAATGAATAAATAAAAAAAGATATTAAGTCAAGTAAATTTTTATCTATAGAAAATGAGGGAGGATGTTGAAATAGATAGGACCTGAGCCTCAGACCTCTCCACCATGAAGACATAATGCCCATTGGCATATAGTTAGCTTTAACGGTCAAACAGTCCAAAGCTTTGTTTGCTTTGCTGGCTGTTAGCCTTTGTAGCTATGATTAGTGCCACTAGCTACCAGACAGGAATAGTATTCATCACATCAGTGACTGTTATCTAGCACACAGCAGTGACATACCACAGTCAGCAGCAGCACATGCTAGTAAGAATTATCTATGCAAAGTGGTAACTGCCAGTAGTACACCAGTGACAGACTATTTTCGTATGTTTTTAGGTCTGGGGGATTTAACCACCACAAAGCCTTAAGCCTGCACCAGCCACTAACAGGTGGTGCACAGAGAAAGTTTGAGTTTGTTTATGTTGACAAATAAATGCAGAAATAAAATAAACCACAATTCTTCATTTGGATTGTCATACATTTTCACCTCTTTGCTTTTCACTTGTGTTGGTGTCTTTTCAATCTCAGCATTATTCAAGTGTAGAGCATTGAGGTGTTTGGCTAACGGACTTGAATTACTTTTGAAGATTGTGACGCACACTGAGGAAAAAGACGAGTTTATAAGAACATTTCTTTGAAAAAAAACAAACAAGGAGGTAAACACAAAATATCAGTATAACTGGAACTGTTGTGTGTTTCCTCAGGCTGACCCGTATCCTGACTCGTCTCCCTGCCCTGCGGCTCATGAACTCGAGCATCACAGAGGAGCTCTTCTTCACTGGCTTAATAGGTAACGTTTCTATTGACAGTATCATTCCCTACATCCTCAAGATGGAGACAGCTGAGTATAACAGCCAGGACTCTGACCCAACCGAATGACATCCTATCAATCCAGAACCCAGAACTGTCGATTTAAAGATGGTACTCTTTGTCACTCAAAGGGTTTATTGTTGAACCCCAATCCAAAATTCTGCAGCAGCCCCTTGTTTTCTAACAATGCATGGTGCAAAGTCATTCAGGAATCCTCGGTAGATTAAGATTATCTGGCATTGGAGAGCCAGGGTGACACTTGGACTGTCCTCTGGAGCTGATGCAGTGTGGTAATCTTGAGTGTCTGGCCTAAACTCAGCCACTATGAATTAAATGAAAAAGGAATTATCTGCAGCTGCAACTATGCTCGTCTCCTTTAATGTCTTTATAGCACTTCAAGCAAGTGAACTTAAACCTCTGGTCTTAGCCTTTCAAATTGTTGCAGTCTTATCTAAGCCTTACCATGCCCTCATGATGATTACATACATAATCTGCAGATATCAGATGAGATACTGTATATAATAAACACAGCCCAGAGTCTAAAAATTGAAATTTTACATGTGGAATTGGAATTGCATGTATTTAAAAATTTTAATCTTAAGACTAAAGTAAATCTGAGTATTTACTGTAAAAATGTACTTTGAAGCTGTTAAGTATTTATTTATGTTGGCTTTTGTGAACATTGGCTCAGTATAATCTTATATGGTTAATGACTGTGCTGTTAAATTGAGAATTCAGGCTTTAACAAAGACTAAGTATGACTTAATTGTAATTTTCTTTTTTTTTTTTTTTTTTTCAATTTTGTAAGTGACACAATTAAAATGAATAAACAGGTCTTTACTCTAATTAATTAAATCTAAATAATAGCTGGAAAATGCACTTCAATCAGGTACCTGAGCTAACTCAAACCTCAATCCTTTATTTGCAAAGTATTCATATGCACTGGCTGTCACACCATTGAGCTCACAGTGCGCATAGCTCAATACAATGTGACCAATGTCTGCTTTTATTCTGTCTTTCAGTTTTAATTTACATTCAGTTTATATTCACAAAATCACATAAGACAAATTAGCCAACTAAATTGACCACATGTCCTTTTTTTTTTTTTTTTTTTAAATTATACTGAATGACATGTCAGAGTTTAGGTTTATGTTTAGGTACACAGTATTTCTGGGGTATCATGAATATGTTGCTATTATAAACCGTGCAATCACCTCATCACTTTTCTCTTTATGACAATCAATTATATGTTATTTCCTTCTGTCGCATCAGTGTCACAACTGTTCTTCTCAAACTGCATTTTGTATGTGTATTTATCAGTGGCTCTTATTTCTTTTCAAGAATTAGATTATCTTAAAGATTTTGGGTTCAGAAATGTTACTTATGTGTAGCTATGCTGCTGTTTTTGTACTTGTGTTTTGCATTTGTATTCTGCTAAGTGCACATCAATCAGCTTTTGTGGCGTTCCACTACATTCATGCTGACTAAAACTTTGTGTTTTGTATGTTTTCTAAAAACTTAAATTTGTTGTGAACAAATTTGCTTGTTGCATACTAAGTGTACTTAAAGTACTTTTGGGCAGGTTTCCCTGAAAAAAAGAAAAATGAGAGATCTTCTGGAAAGCCAGTCTCTAGTGTATCAGTGTCTTGAAGACCATATGGAGATATGCATTGGCTTACCCACTTGTATAATGGTTCAGAATAAGCATCCACAGCAACATGAATGATAATGGGGATGTAAAGAAGTCAACAGTTATTATGTCTTGTGAAATTAATGTCAGTTGTAAGAATTGGGTTTAAAACCCATACAGACTGTTTGTTTGTTACGGCACTGGTGTAAAATGACCTTTGTACATGTAATTTCATTAAAATGAGTGCATGTTGTTTTTAAGCGGGGTTTTATAATCTTGTCGCTGTTTGCCCTATTAAGGAGCGTTGTTATAATTTTTTTCTTTTTTCTTCTTTTTATAGTGCATTGCCATGCATGAAGAAGTTGCTTAAGTGCATTTTATTAAATGCTGTATGAAAAATGTTGATTTAAATGTTGTGGCTTTAAAACATCTACCATGAGCAGCTCCCACATTAGAAGATATTAGAGCAGATTGTTTTTTTGGGTTTTTTTTTTCAGCTTTGAGGATTGAGTATTCCATGGTTAAAATTTTATACAATGTAAATATTTTCTGCTCATGTAAAATGTATTTCTTCAAACATTGAAACTGAGAAATTCAAACATTCATGTTTTGCTCAAGTTTTATCACAACCCTACATTTCTACCTCACTCCAATGAAGATATAAAACAAATGTATTAACGACTGAGCTCCTGTATCAGCATTCCAGTCTCTGGGGCCGGCTTTTCTGAAGCCACACAGTATAAAAGAAATAAACAATTATTCATGAAATATGACAAGATTGAGTCTGTTCTGTTCTGAGAGTGAGAGGAGTTTATCTATCAGAAAATCATCTAATTGTAGTAACATTTCAAAGACAATTTGTTTTTTATTTATTCGTTTGCACCCATTAATTATTTTATTTTCTCATTTGTCTATTTTCTTGTCTCCTTGTCTGTAAGCTCTTGTTTTTGTTGTTTTTATTTAAATTCACAAAATCAATGTACAAGACAAGATAGGGAATGACTTTACAGAAAAGAATAACATTCAATAAACAATTGAATATGCTCTTGTTCTAGCGATGAAGGTGAATGAAGTGCAGCGTCATTAAAAACTACAACTACCAGACCGCTCTTCAGTCTCCCGGATGACAACCACTTGGGACGTCATCAAAAACGCGTCTCTGTGCTTGTGCGACTCGCTGCGGGAGGCAGGTTTCAAATGGTATCTTGTAAACATTAAAGGAGTTTGTTAAAAATGCCTATGAAAGGAAGGTTCCCAATCAGGAGGACCCTGGACTACCTGCAGAAGGGCGACATCATCTTTAAAAACCGAGTCAAGATCATGACGGTGAATTACAACACACATGGAGAGCTGAGCGACGGAGCAAGGTCAGAGCTAACAGCTAGCCGTGTAATTACCACCTTTGCAGCAAACAGACATTTACAGATAAGCCATTTTTAAAATTTGAATGCACTGTATCTCTTTTATATTCATTAACTTAAATTGGGGAAAAGTCAACTGTAATTGTGGCATGTGCGAAGCTTTGTTCACTCTACTACTCCATACCAACTCATTAGGTCTCAACTGAATTGGGACCAGCACAGAATTATCAGTACAGTCCTATAAATGTGTCAGAACTTGAAGTATAGAGTGGTCCTAACTTTAAGAATAGAAAGACTAGCTGGCATCAAAAGTTTGCCGGCTGTGGTATATTTTGCACATGCCACAATTACTATTTTATTTTTATTTCTATTTTTAAGTTTGTGAAACAAAAATGTATCAATGCATTAAATGAGCAATGTGGACAGGATTTTTTTTTATTTTTATTGGTTTTTATTCTTTTGTTGGCGGAATCAAATGACTTTAGAAAACTGTCACCTAAGTCAGTGCAGCCTTTAAACCCATGGCTGTTACAGTATAAGTGGCAAGGATGTATTAAATTTAGTATGTAACTAATAATGAAAAAAAAAAAAAAACTCAATGCTGGAGGTGGGTAAATTGAACATTCATTGTCTGAACCATTCAGGAAATTTGAAAAACTTTTTGTTACAATTTGCTTCTCAAAAGTGTAGCATTTAAAGAAAGCACCTGTTATATGAAGCTGATGCCAAATTTCTCTCCCTTTGTTTTGCAGAAAGTTTGTGTTCTTCAATATTCCTCAGATTCAGTACAAAAACCCATGGGTCCAAGTAATGATGTTCAAAAATATGACACCATCACCATTCTTGAAGTTCTACCTGGGTGCGTAGTTTGGCACTGTTGTTTAACCTGTATCATAAAATAATGATTATCATAATTACACAATAATTATTATTATTAACGCTATTATAACTGTGTAATTTTATAAATATTTTCTCGTCTCTCCTGCAGATGATGGGGAGCAGGTACTGGTGGATGTAGAAGGGAAGGACTACAAACAAATTTCACAACACGTTAAGAAGATTTTGGGAAAATCAGAGTAAGATATTGAGTTATTTTTATTTTATTTATTTTATTTAAGTGTGGACCATGTTTCATGACACCTACATGACTATATGCCTGTGATTAGGGCTCTTGGTGGATGTAACTTGTGATGTAACTAAGATTTTACATTTTACTAAAGCAAATGACTTCAGCATATAATTTAATGTAATTCAGCCTTGAAGACCAGATAAAAATATAATGTGTGTGTGTATATATATATATATTATTTATTCCAGCAAAACCAGGACTGTGAGGCTGGAGCAGCTAAATGGAATTCAGCCATTATTGAAAATTTCTTTTTTATTTACACCTGTGCCTTTCCTACTGTGACATCTCAAAAATGTCTGCTGTGAAAAAGGCTTGTTTCTATAATGACTAGACAATCTGTTTGTGTATTTATTTTACTCTCTGTGCTCACAGACAAGTGTTACAAGCTGAATCCCGCGCCAAGATGCAGGCATCCAACCCCGCCAACTTTGGACCAAAGAAGTATTGTCTAAGGGAGTGTATCTGTGAGGTGGATGGCCAGGTGCCGTGTCCTGGCACCACGCCGCTGCCCAAGGAGATGACAGGCAAATATCGAACCCAGATGGCAGCATCACAGGAGTAAGAGGCTGAGAAGGAGAGCAGACTATTGTTGATTTACTGGACAATATTATTATATTATTGTTGCGTTTGATTTTGTACAGTTACATAAAAGAACTAACACATTGCATATTTTGTTGTAAATATGCACAAGTGAATGGGTCCCATTATTCTGTGTGAATTGGAGATTGTCAGTGCCTGGACTGCCACCCGCCACTCCACCATAAATCCAGCACAAACACTTGTCAGTGTTGGGGGTGTTGATACTTCGTGCCAGGTTTGGACATCTTAACCTCACACCCTCTGTTTGTACATGATGTGACCCGGTTAAAGATTCCTGTCATCCAGATGTGAGCTGTATACTGCAATGTAAACATTCAAATAAAACCTAAATTTGCCTGTGTGGCTGAAGTAACCAGTAACTTTTTATGTAAAAAAGAATTAATCAAAAAAAGTAATAATAACCACAATATTTTCATGTGAATGGCAGGATCAAGTTTAGATTGATTAGACACAGGTTTACCATATCTATGAAAAAAAGAGAAAC
Source organism: Seriola dumerili (assembly GCF_002260705.1). Classification (NCBI taxonomy): domain Eukaryota; kingdom Metazoa; phylum Chordata; class Actinopteri; order Carangiformes; family Carangidae; genus Seriola; species Seriola dumerili. Next base: position 2,095,791 of record NW_019174298.1, on the reverse strand, counting down.
AACCATATTTTACTGTAGACAACTTTTTTTTTATTGATGCTGAGATGGAATTTTCTAAAGTTAATAAATTGATGTCTGTGTCCAAAATTTTAGTTTTATTTTTGCAGTTATAGTTCTAAATGCAGAGCCATTAATCAAATTACTTCCAAAGCTAAAATCAACTGCTAATACACATTAAGAAGCTCCTCATGTTATTCACACTGTCACAAAACATTTAGTGTCACGTTTTGCTGACAGCCGTCTGTGGACATCACAAATAAGCAGTGTGAGATTAACAGACAACACAAAACACTTCGGTCTCTGGAGAGAAATATGGACAGTCTGACTGACAGGAAAGCACAATAAGATTTATGTAAGGACCAACTTAGCAGCACTGTGAGTGGTAATACTTGCTGGCATTCATGTAGTGTAAATATGTCTAAAATGTTGCTTTGACCTAAGGGTTTAGTCATCTCATTTCTTTACACATCGGGATTTCAGTGGATTCTAGTGCATTTTTTGTTGACTTCAAGTTGCCTACATTGTGCCTTGGCAAATAGTGTTTAGTATGTACATGGTGAGAGCTGGGTGAGCTGGCTGGATGAACTTTGAATGGACTTCTCAGATGAAACTACTGAACAGATAACATGCTTTACATACAGATCTTAGTCAACAGCACAGAACAAGAGCAACGTGTTGAGAGATTTTATCAGTTTGTCTAAATTTATATAAAAAACAAAAGCAGGAAGACAAGCTTGGCCACTAGCTCGATAGAAAGACCGGCATCAAACAGCACTTCAAAGACACACGGACACATGAATCATGCAACCCAAGTGCTCAGTTGGATCAGTAGTGCCACTGTAAACAACAAGATCACAACCTGCAGGGGTTGCACAGTAGGACGTGGAAAACCTTTTGTTCCCTTGGCTCAATGTGGCATTTAAGATGCAGGTTTTAAAAAATAAAGGTCTCAAATGCAACCATGTCGAAGCAAACCGTGACCTAGAGGAGATGCACAAAAAACTATTAACTGAATCTGTGAGATCATTTCAACCATGCAGACTTAGAAAATGTCACCTAACAGGAATAGGTTAACATTCATTTAAACTCAGTTTCACAGAAAAAAAAACTGTTTGATCAAAAACTTATGGATATTCTACTGCAAACGTACCTGTAGTTATTAGCAGTGTGATTATTGATTAAAAGCGTTTCCTTACAATCATGAGATCATAAAGATACATCACTATCGGCATGACTGACAAGCAACAAAAATGGCTTAATTGTGTTTAATGAGCCTTTAAGTGTCCCTTTCAAATCTGAGAAAGGTGCTGCAACAATGAGTAGTTTAAGTGGTGTGACTGAATTAGTAATTTAGGCCTGTGGTTAAATATTTATATCTAAATGATCAGTTTCCTTCAAATGCTGCACAAAAACAGACTCAAAAGTAAAATTCCATTTGTTTCTCATTAAATTATGAGATGGTTATTTGGTCTGTGAACAGTTCACGGCCCTGTTGGAATAGTCATGTATGGTTTGGTTCTTTGGCATTAGTTAAATGAAGTTAAGCAGGAAGTTAAATAACCACAGATTAACTGAAGTTGTAGGTACAGTAACATGATACCTCTAATATCACTGGAATTAAAGAGGAACTCCACTGATTTTACACATTAAAGTATGTTTACAGGTCTTGGGAAAGTACTAGCGCATGTGTGAAAAGAAGGTGTTTAAAGCCTTTTGTGGCTCCAGAGGGAGGTGCACACAGTCTGATGAATTTCCTCAAGTGATGGGGCTGAAGACGACAAAAAAATTCAGGGGAGTGGAGTTAGAAAAGGAGGCTAGGAGGCTAGATGCTACATTAGGCACTAGTAGTGTAACACAGACAAATCTCTGACTGAACTGTGGAAAGTTGAACTGCATTGTGGCTAATGTAGGCACTAGGTTTTGAAGAGGAAGAAGAACGCGTGGAATAAAAAAGATGATATCTCAGGTTTTGATGCATCAGTTTGGTATCAATGTGATGCTAAATTGCTAAAGAGTCCTCCTAATTTGGCCGCATAAAAAGCTCTTGAAATGATTTATCATTTAGCCTTGGATTTTGGTTTATATGCATCAGTTGATTGCTGCTTGTAACATTTTATGTCTTCATTCATAGCTTCTGCCAGAGAGCCAAATCACACATTCTGACTTCCACAAGACTCAACTCAAAGACCCATCCAACTGTCCTGTTTTAAAAAAAAAACTTTAAAGTGGCATTTGTCATACATTCCTGTTTGCACCGATTCAACAGGGTTAATATCTTCAGCAAAACTTCCTGTACAAACTTGTGGTGCTAAAAAAACTGTGCATGCTGGGATAGGCTCCAGCCCTCTGTGACCCTGTGCAGGATAAGTGGTTTAGAAAGACGTTAATGGAGTCATTCCAGACTACTGATATTTAATACATTTAATTTTGGGGCTAACCTAACCCTTCTGTGGTGCAGCAGACCTCACCCAATCTAAAATCAGTGGGCTCATTAGTCATGTAAAGTGAGCTAGCCTTGCAGGGCTTGGTAAGTAGCGGGTGATCAGGGACATTTTGAAGAAAAGGTGTCAGTGCTTCTTCTTCTTTTGTTCCTGCAGGGTGTGCTGTAGCTCTCTCAGGTTCTCTGACAGGAGCTCCACCTCGTCAAGACGGCCACTGAGCTTGGCATCAAAAATGTAGGCCCTAATGTTATCAATCTGCTGCAGCAGCAGTTCTTCCTCTATCATGTCCAAATCGGGCAAAGCCTCGTCATCATCTTCTCCGTCGAAGGGGTTGGTTGAGACTCCTGGAGAATTCCCAGAGGCCTCCATGAAAGGGTTACCTGGGTCAGTGTCGTCATCCTCCTCCTCAAAGGGGTTTCCTGGTACAGTCTCAGCCTGTTTGTCTTCCTCGACGTCTTCATCAAAGGGGTTGTATTCTTTCTTCCCATTGGTTACTTCTTTGTGCTCCCTCTTGATGTCCTCAAAGAAAGGATTGGATGGATCCTCCTCAATAGGAGATTCGTCCTCCTCGAAAGGGTTAAGGGAACTGCTGTTCTGTCCTTCACCACCAGGGGGGGTTACGTGTCCCCCTAAGCTCCTCAACCTAGGAGGTGACTCCTCCTGGGTTGTGAGAGCGGGGAATGCTCTTAGAGATGACGGGCTTCTCTCTGCTTTAGGAGTCAGATCCTCTGCTGTAGTGTCTTCCTCTCCCTGGAAGCCCCCTGCCGGGCTGATATCCAGAGACCTCTCCCAGGTGAAGGGAGGCAGGGTGGACCCCACAGCGGGGCCCCTCTGCTCCCTCTCCTCCCTCTCTTCTCTTTCCCGGGCCTCCAGGCGATTGAACTCCCCCTGCTGCAAGTTCTCCTCCTCAGCCAACTTCTGGGAGAGAGCGATAGCCAGGCTGGTCTGCTGCTGGTCGTATTCATCCTGCAGTTGACGCAAGTTTTCCTCCAACATGGCTACCTCGTCTGTTCTCTGGGCCTCCCGAGCTTGACGGAGGAACGACTGAATGTTCTCAATCTGCTGCAGGAGGGGGTCTTCCAGCTCGCTGCGTGTATGAACAGAGTCTGCTGACGGCAACCAGCCACCAGCTTTGGTCATGCGTGGTGCTCTAGGGGCCTGCGGCAGCTCTCCGTTGGTACTGACAGGTGGACGGTTTCTCTCAGACTCCTGCCTCTTCTTCAGGGCCTCCTGGGCGGCCTGTTGGCAGGAAAGCATATGTAGTAAATACATTTAGTTCCATTTATTTATTTTTTAAATCCAGAGTGTCGTATCAGTACATAATCTCACCAGTCTCTCTTGTTGGAGTCTCTTCTCCTGTTCTTGTTTCCTCTTTTCTTTCAGCTCTCCATATTTCTCCTTAGTGGGCAAAGACATGAGACCTAACAGCTTCTCCTACAACAGCGAGGACACCAAGAATACGTGAATTCAGGGAAGGATCCAGGGAGAAACATTTATGTAGCAGAAATACTGTACAAATATAATAGAATGAAGATTGGAAGACACTGTATAGCCATTAGCATTCAGGCGGGATTTATTTCTCTATAGGAGGTGGGTTGATTTCAGTATTACCTGTGCTAGTCTGATTTTAATTTTAGGCAAAATCTCCCATCCTCCCGTAATTTAAGTCTTGTCTGGAGTGTTTCTCTGAATTTTTATACAAACAGTTGTGCCTCATCCGCTCAGTGCACAGTGTGACACCTCAAGTAGAAGAAAAGGATTTTACTAACCTAATAGATCACTTGTTAACATCAGTCAACTTATACGACGGAGGAAAATATGGAAAATAAACTTTACAAGACCCCGCAAGCTCATCAAATGGGCTGTTGTAATGTCATAGATGATTCTGTCTTTGCTGGTCTACCTTACTATAGCTGAACTCATGTAGTGAACTACAGTACACGTGTCTAACGCTGTTGCACTAGTCCCTTTCTTACTCTAAAAGATTAGCCTTATCAGTAATCAGAAAGAAACAGGAAGGATGACTTCTAAGACACAGGAGGGGAAATATTTTGTTACCCAACTAATATGTGTAATATTTATTTATTCTGTCTATTTTCATGTGGAGTACTGTGTGAACTTTGTCTCACCTGAACAAATAGTGTGGCTGTATACCGGACCATCCTCTGCAGCTGAAGCGCCTTTGGACGCGGTGGTGGATCATCTTTAACTCCCAGTGTTAAAATCCTCTTGCTGATAAGAAACCAGAGAATCATCAAGACACGTCTTGTACAACTCCATATTTGACCAACATGACAAAAGAGTTCTGTTCAATTCTGAAACAATCATTCAGGACTGATGTGTACCTCAGAGCATCGATTAGTTCATAGTACTTCTGTACTTCCAGTCTCAGTCCACCAGCAGTGTCAAGATTGTATGTGGTTTCTCCGGCACTGTGGGAGCATACAGCCATGACAGTAACCAGAAAAAGTCCCTGAAATCAAAGCTCATTTCTAAAATTAGTAATGCTTATTGAATAACTACTTTTTATATGAGGCTTACTTGAGAGACTCGGCCATTCGGATGTATTCTGGAGCCTTTTCATCCACTTTCTCCATGCACATCCTCAGCCTCTGACAGGAAGACAAGTTTTGAGCAAATGAACAACAGGAAACCCCAAAAGAAAAACAATGCTTGACGGGAAGGATATAAAAGAATAAACCCAAGACAGCTTGAAAAGAAAACACAGAATCGACTGCACTGCAACTAGGACCAGAATTAAGAGGCAGATTGTGAGTTCTGCAATGATTCCCGGTCATTTACCAACCTCATAAAGTTTCACAATATCAGGCATGTGGTCCTTCTCTTCCAACTTCTGCTGTCTCTTCAACAGCGTGTCCATGCAGTGGTGGCAGCAGCGGATCTTCTCGTCGTCCTTTTCCTCCAGCATGGAGGTTACACTGCTCAGGCTGCTGATGCTGCCTCTCCTGGAGCCCATACCACTGCTGCCAGCTCCAGCCGGGGGAGACTGGGACTGACCGGGGCTTCCATGTACACACAGGGCTTCTCGTGTCCCATTAATCAGCTTTTCTGTGAACAGACAAAAGGTAAAAAGAAATCACACCAATGAGATACATATGGCAAAATTTGACCTCAACGAGATAACTGATGATTTCTTTGAGGTTTGTACAGTTTGTTGATACATACGGGCCAAAGGTATGGGGACAAATTCCATGCACTTCCTACACATGATGGACCCACAGAGACGACAGTGGTGCCGTCTGTTCCGAATGTTGAACTTGTTTCCGCAGTCAGGACAGAACGGGACGTCTGAGTCATTCACCCATGACACTACGGACTTCTCAATGGCTGTAAAGGAGGATGAACACTCATTAGTTTAACATATTACATAAATACTATTTACATACACTTAGAGAAGTCAGACTTTTAATAGAAACACATGCGGACAAACCTCTGATTTTGGCAGCATCTGAGTTGGTCCTGTCAAACGATGTCAACTGAAACGACAGTTTTCATGGCAAATGAGTTGGCACAGTTAAGCCCATCTCACATCTGATTTCAACAACAGCAGGAAGAAAACTATGGTTCGAATGAGCTTTGCTATTGTAAGCACACCTTTTCCAGTCTGATGATGAGCTTGTTGACCTCAATGACATAATGATCTATCCTGGCTGCCCGGTGTTTTTTAAATACATCCAGGTGACTTCTAGTTGCTCCTACAAACGAAAAGAGAAAGATTACCGTTAGTGGATTCTTTTAAGACAGATGTTGAAAGTTATTGTACTTTCTGGCTTTAATATAATAGTCTCACCCAGTTCCTGAGGTTCCCACATATAGGGGTCCACTCCACCATAGTAGAAGGACTCATAACTGCCAGTATCTGGTCTGTCATCTCCATCTCTCTTTAACAGCTTGTCTTTGGCTTTCTTTGCCTTCTGAACCAAACCTGTGCACAAAGAAATTGGGAGACAACTGATTCCATGTATAGAAAATGCAGAGAGGATATTATACACCGTACACCAGAAATGATTAATATTTCATTGCACTTAATCACCATTTTCCCTTTTTCAGCTATTGTCTCTCCCCGAGAAGCTGCAGCAGCATATTCTGCCAGTTCATCCTGGCAACAATTCCCCCTGGTCCTCTGTCACGGTACTACAATGTCCTTTTATCTAAATTCAAACTGTATTCAAAAAGCTGCCTTTTAAGAAAGCAGTGCAAAGTTATTTTTGCTTCTTTACACTCTATTTTGCTTTAGAACATGATAAGACTCAAATGGCTCGTGGCTGTGAGTGGAGTCAACAAATACAATACACGGGACTCACTTTTGAGCTGTCCCCTGACATGGCGGTCATCCCCAGAGTGCTCCTCTTCGTAGTGGTCTTGGAGTTGGTAGAATGACTGAAGGTCTTTCAGGCACAGTGGACAAAGAAAGCCCTCCTTCACTTCACCTGTCCCCTCAAAGGGGGAAGAGTAGCTGGAGGCCATGATAGCAGTCAGTTGTGTTGTTGGAAAAGAGGTGCAAGGTGGGAGGGTCCTGCTTTGGTCCACATGTCACGGGGTGTACAACCCACCCCATATTAGCTCCATCACGCCAGAGAAAATCCTGGGACTCTGAGGGACAGGACAAAGCAGATTTCCAAAAAAATCCAACACAGATTTAAACATGTACGCTAGGTAAGACCTCTGTTCTTTTACGCTAAACTACTCATACATCCTTCACTGCAGTGACACAATGCGAGTCACTTTTTGGTAGACACGCTAAGTTAGAGGATTGTGAAGCTGCAATATAGTAAATTACTTAATATAAAAATGTAATTGGGGTTTTACCACCTGTACAGATTTAGCTAATTATATTCTCACAAATGTAGTAAAAGGTTTAAATTTTAATTTTGGCCACTCTCAGAAAGCTTCATTTCATTTTAGTTAAACTCTAGCTAAGGAGGTGAAGTTACTGCAGCCACACTTTTATGAGTTGCACAAATCGTTGACATCAAACATCTTCCAGTTATTGGCCTCGCCTGGATTGTCTTGATTACATGCTCGTTAAAATGAACTTGGCGCTTCATGTTTACCAGCTAACGTTAACTAGGAGTTCATAAACCTGACCAACTCATCTAGTTTATCCAACCCACTTAGTCAGCGAGACACAAACCTAACTACACGAGCAGCTATAGCGAGCACTTTTGTATTTGGTGCTCTAAGTTAAATTGTTTAATATTTGTCCAACGCTGCCCGACGTTTTAATGACCAGATAATGCAACGTTAGCTGGACCATGCTAGCAGCAGGTCTCGCCTTCTTTAGCTATCGTTTCTCCAATCTCGTTGTTCAAAACAAGGGAAAAAATAGCTTCCAGCTTCACTAAAACAAATACTTGCGGACTTATCAACACGACAGATCGTCTATACTTACAAATGAAACCAACAATAACTATGTTGTTGACACTTCGGATTCTCTCTGACAGCTCGACAACACCAGCTGCAGTAGCAGCAGCAGCAGCAGCCTGATCATGTGATTAGCATTCAGTCTGTACAAGAGGAGAAGAGGGACAAACAGCACAAAACGTAGACGAACTGCGCCCCATCACGACACTGCATCAAAATGTGTCTACCGGTATTTCATGAGACATCCGTGGCTGGATTCACAAGTTCAGCATGACTAACGGTGTGTGCTTGCTATAAGCTCAGTTATGTTGGCAAACGCAAGGTTAATGTGCAGAGTGGGAAACTGCCTAGGTGGCCTCAAGTTCACTGTGTCTCAGTTGGTTTGAGACAATTTGATTCATTGCAACTTGACAACTGTGGAGTATATACGTGCGACGGCTCAACGCTGTTGTTTGCTGTTGTCATCATTTATGTAATTTGGTTTGAATGTTAATGTTGGATATATATGTATGATTTTCCATCAGGTAGTTACTATAATAATAAAAATATAATATTATAATAATATTGATGTTATTATATATATATATATATATATATATGTTACTGTGACTTTCAATGGAAATGCACCTTCTCACACACATGGAATTTGGATGGAAGTTTCTAATTAGATTTTTTTTATCAACCCAAAGAAAGCACACTGAACAGGAGAGGATCCCANCCAACTCATCTAGTTTATCCAACCCACTTAGTCAGCGAGACACAAACCTAACTACACGAGCAGCTATAGCGAGCACTTTTGTATTTGGTGCTCTAAGTTAAATTGTTTAATATTTGTCCAACGCTGCCCGACGTTTTAATGACCAGATAATGCAACGTTAGCTGGACCATGCTAGCAGCAGGTCTCGCCTTCTTTAGCTATCGTTTCTCCAATCTCGTTGTTCAAAACAAGGGAAAAAATAGCTTCCAGCTTCACTAAAACAAATACTTGCGGACTTATCAACACGACAGATCGTCTATACTTACAAATGAAACCAACAATAACTATGTTGTTGACACTTCGGATTCTCTCTGACAGCTCGACAACACCAGCTGCAGTAGCAGCAGCAGCAGCAGCCTGATCATGTGATTAGCATTCAGTCTGTACAAGAGGAGAAGAGGGACAAACAGCACAAAACGTAGACGAACTGCGCCCCATCACGACACTGCATCAAAATGTGTCTACCGGTATTTCATGAGACATCCGTGGCTGGATTCACAAGTTCAGCATGACTAACGGTGTGTGCTTGCTATAAGCTCAGTTATGTTGGCAAACGCAAGGTTAATGTGCAGAGTGGGAAACTGCCTAGGTGGCCTCAAGTTCACTGTGTCTCAGTTGGTTTGAGACAATTTGATTCATTGCAACTTGACAACTGTGGAGTATATACGTGCGACGGCTCAACGCTGTTGTTTGCTGTTGTCATCATTTATGTAATTTAGTTTGAATGTTAATGTTGGATATATATGTATGATTTTCCATCAGGTAGTTACTATAATAATAAAAATATAATATTATAATAATATTGATGTTATTATATATATATATATATATATATATGTTACTGTGACTTTCAATGGAAATGCACCTTCTCACACACATGGAATTTGGATGGAAGTTTCTAATTAGATTTTTTTTATCAACCCAAAGAAAGCACACTGAACAGGAGAGGATCCCAAGAGCAGGAAACTGTGGGAGCCAGGACGGCTCCAATCACTGGCATATATTTTGTTAGTGTTCAGTAATAAGACATTTAAATGCCTTTCCAGTTTAACACCTTTACTTTAGGAAAAGTTGACTTCAGTCAGCCCACGTCAACCAATACTTATTTGGCGAATATATGTCAGCTTTACTGGATATGACCTGTTGTAACCCCGAGGCTCAGTGTTGTAGAGTGGCCCTGTGTCAGAATCTACGTCTAAGACTTTCAGTTATTTCCGTTTCAATGTATAGTTTTATAAACAGTGTACTTTTAGCCCATACCTAAGGGCTCTATAGATAGATAGGAAAATTGAGGAACATTGTAGAGACAGAGACCCAGAATAAAAATACATTGCAACAATATATTGCAACAATAGTAATAATATGTTAAAAATGTCAGTGTATAATGAATGGAGTAAAAGTATGATATACACAGTATGTACAGATGATTGTGCTTCAGTGTGTTCTCCTGTCACATAGAGGTGAGCTGTTGTACAGTGTCATAGTGAACAGCAGGAATGATTTTCTGAAACACTTCTTGTGACATCGGAGCTGAATGAGTCTGTTACAAAAACGGGCTCTACTGTCTCTGACGTGTGTGAGCCAGTGTAGCACGGAGATATTAACATTGTCCAAGGCCACATTAGGCTTGTAATGGAAACTGAAGAGAGCAGATTTCACCTGTGGTCTAAGGTCTAAAATCTGCCTAAGGTGGACCAGTCTCTTCAGTACCTTCATGACATGTGACTTAGTGCAACCAGTCTAAAGTCATCTGGGTGGCCTTCTTGGGTACTGGTGACAAGTAGGACGTCTTCCACAGTGCTGGTATCCTTTCCTACCTCAGACTTAGGTTGAAGATATGTCGCAGGATATGCACAGGACTTCATGATAGAGAGTGGATACCTGGCACGAGCCCAACAGGTTAAACCATAACCATAACCTGTGATGCGGGGGCACAAGGTGACTTTGCTCCATTTTCGAGGACATATAAACCAAAACCTTTGGAAAGCACTGAACTACATTATCCACAGAGTCACTGAAGTGTGTTTGTCAGAGTGTGTGCATATGACTTTCACACATAGGCTTGTGTAATTTTTTGACATTTCATGATCTAAACATATAAAAAACTCCAAAATCACTAAGGATGAATATGTATTATGTACATCTCCTATTACCTTCTGTCCTTGAGGAATTACAGGTAGTCTAAAACAGTTTGTGCATGAAATATAATGCATCTGAAATTTTTCATACTGTATATTAGATAATATTCATTTTCCTGCTCAATAGTCTGTCAATCCACAGATACCTGGCAGCACTGCTGGAGTTGAAAGTTCTCTCTCTCTCTCTCTCTCTCTCTCTGTCTCTCTGTGTGTTTCAGTGGAGTATCTCTACCATTACATCTTCATCTCTAACTCACGTTTCATGAATAATTTGCATACTGATCAGGCCCGTGGACAGCTGCTCCCAAGACTGTGATGGAATAAGCCCAATTAAAGTGAGAAGAGGACGCCTGATACTCTCTGTCTGCTGCTGAAGTGCATTAATCATTCTAGATGAGGCTAATGCAGCGCTACTGCTTTGTTGGACTACACACTAATTAGACTTCAGTTGGGTTGAATCAGCAGTTTAATAGACTTTAGCTGACTGAGACATGCATTTTACTGCAACTAAAGCAAACAATACATTTTTACCAATGCGCTTTATTGTCCAACAAAAACATTGGTGGTCGCTTTTCCTTTACAACATCAGGTTAAATGAACATAATCCATGCAATGACGTGTAGAAAAATAATAAATGACACAATTTATTTGCTGCGGTATTCATTATATTTTACATAAGTACAAAAGAATGAAAAACAAATCAGTCAGTGAATGAGATTTCTATCCATAAGTGTAAACGTAGCCACTTTTATTTAATTCAAGCATGTACTGTACTGACCAGCGTGTGTTGCCTCACAGAGGCGACATCGCAAAAGCCAGTAGACTAATGCTTTCATCCTTGGACTTGATTTCAGCGTAAGTAGACTAATTAACGGAATAAATACTAAATAATGATAATTATCATATAATTCATTAGTAAAGTTCAAAGTAGGGCACGCACTCTTGTGAAAACCTTATTTACAGCGATGTAATCACTTTGGAGGACAGTTACGCACAAGCTCCCCAAGAAAACAAACAGCACGTAAATGTTTTGCGATGATGATACAGTCATTAACTGCCAAAGAAAAAAAAGAAAAGAAACAGTGGCACAAAAAGGCTAAATGATGTCAATTCTTTTTTCATTTTTAATTATTCATTATGGTCACTTAATTTACACATTTATTTGTTTACAATACAGCAGTATGCGCACACCAGAGCTTGTTTTCTTTAACCTACTCTCCTTCCACCAAATCCTCCTCCGGTGCAAATCTTTTACCCGGGTGTTGCCTCTTCTCCTCGGCATGACTCTTGTTAATGTTGTCTAAAAAGTCGAGCAGCAGACTGGTCTTGCTGCAGCTCGTAGGGTCCAAAACATCACACGGACTGTTTGTGCCCAAATCCGGACTCGAGTTATCCCAAAAGCGTTTTCCGGGGTGTTGACGCTTTTCCAACTCTGGCAGGTCTTCGTCTCCATCCGCCTCCGCATCCCAGTCCCCATCGCCATCCTCATCCTCGGGATACCGCTTACCTGGGTGCTGGCGTTTGCTGTGCAGCACCAGGTAGCGCTTGCCGGGGTGCTGTCGTTTAGAAAGTTCACTCAGGAGTATGACGGGGTTGTCAGACATGTGTCCCATGGTGGAGCGCTTTCCCGGGTGCTGCCTTTTCTGGAGCTCCATGAACGTGTGCATTTCATCTTCGCGTTTGCCCGGGTGCTGTCTCTTTTGAACATCAAAGTACTGATCATCCTCGTCTTCTTCTCTCCTCCCCGGATGCTGTCGCTTCTCCAAATCCTCGCCGTATCTCTTACCGGGATGCTGTCGTTTTGACACCCATTCAGGCTGAGAGGAGAATCCCTCTGGAGAGAGGAAAACAGTGTTTAGATTATTTCAAGTAGCCCCGAGACTTTAATGAAATATACTGCAAAAATGTGTTTGTCTATAACGTTCGTAAAATGCGCACGAAAGAGTGTAGCTGGTGGTCCACATCCCACGCATCTTATTAAACTGGAGGTAGATTATTTTCTACTTTCATATTTCAAAACTCAGTTTCAAACATTATTTATCACTGTTATTTATAATTATGTAACTGAAAAACACCCAAAACTACGTGTAATACTAAGAGCGTCAGTGCTGCCGCTTTTTCAAAACGTTAAAAATCCAAATGTCAAAATAGTACAAAGTACAATTACTGACAGACTTAAAGGTGTAAATTCAACATTTAAAAGTTAACTATTCTGCATCAAATCAATTCCTGGCTCGCCTGTAAAATGAATCCAAGACATATATCTTTTTTACGTACCGTCTTCATCCTGCATCTTTTTGAGAATGGACCGTAACAGGAGACTTTCTGCTCTCTGTAGGATGATGTCGTCTATGGTCCTTCGGTCCGTCTCATCCTCAGCAGGGATGCCCTGTCCCCCACACACGGTCAAGTTGCAGAGCACGAGAGAAGCCAAGATGAGAAGACATGTCGACTTCATGGTAAGTTAGTTGGTCGTCTGTTGAAGAAATGGATCGTGGTCGATGGGAAATATATTGCAGAAATGGAATAAATATGGGAGAATAGTGAGCAGGTCTATAAACTTCACTGATTTATTTCAATATCGAGACCCAAAGTCTTATTTTTTCCTGAAAATAAATGTCAAACAATCGGAGGAAATCATTTGTCTAGTGCAAACAGCAACTTGTTTCAGCTTGTTATTTGGCATTTTATCACTTTTCTCATCTCATACAGGTTATGATGAAATCCTAATAAAGTAGCAACAGATCAAACTTGTTTTACATAAAGAAAAGCCAAAATCTGAAAGTCATGCGGTCTAAGAAACCTCCATAAACACATTTGAACAATGAATACTAAATGTGATCCATCCAGATATGCTCAAGCAGAACTTCTAAAAACAAAAGATAGACATATTTGCGTTGTATAAGAATTTGCTCTGAAGTGCGCCAGACTCACATGGGAAGTATTCAGATCCTGCTCGTTCCCAGTCACTGTTGATGGCACCGCCGGCAGTGATGATAGTTGCTCTCAGCCTCTCGCAGCTGTTGGTGACCCGCAAAGGCCGAGTCTAGAGGTATGAGAGGATAACTTTCCGTCTCAGCATTTATACTTACCGGTCACTGTCGTCACACCAGCGCTGGAGTCATTTTTCAGGATCCCTCGTCCCCATTGATGTCACCAAGTCGTGCGCAACTGGATGTGGTGAATGATGCCCCTATAGGCACCGCTGCCGAATTTGTCATTTGAAAAACAAATAAAGGGCTGAGTCTAAGAGAGACAGCTGGTTATACTACAGGATGACTGGATACGATCAATTCATTCATAGAAAATGTGAATTTGTGACTGTTGTACCCAAGTTATTCATCCATACTAACTTTCCTTATCATTTCCCTTTAAGTTGAGTCCGTTTTGAGCGTGTCTTCTTACAACAGGCTGCTATGTGTTGATTGCTGTTTGCCACTCAGATGACGACATACAGTAAATGGTCCGAATATCTAAAGTCTGCAGAGAGATGTATCCATATTTTTCACCAATACCCTAAGGTCACAGGACTCAGGAGGGCGAGCTGAACCCATCTGCTTCTTCTGAGTACAAGTAATGCACTTTCTGGTCACGATGCAACACAGCGGAATTTATCAGAGGCGGACAAGTTCTTTTTTGGGAGCCATGGCGTTTGACTTGGTATTTTATCAAAGCAACCAGAAAAAAAGCGCAGTGTGGAGGAGTTTCCGTATTTATTAACCTCTCAGCATCCATTTCCAGCCCTTTAATTCCCCCTTCAGTCACTTTAAGGTTGTTAAAATTTTGATTTTAAATCTAATTTTGTTAAAATCATTTTATTCCACTCTACCTTCATTGAAGCTATATGGTTTTTTAAGATGTAAAATATGGTAACCAAAAACTCCTTTTTTTTTTTTTTTTTTTTTTGTTTTGGTTGCACCAAAGCATCAAGTGAAAATATTCCAGATAATTTGGGCATCAATTCCTTCACAGTTGTCTTTCCCTACTCTCTGGCTTTCTGTTGTTATATTGTTGTTATATTGTTATTATACTCCTGAGCTTCTTGCTTGTTATTGCTTTTGCTTTGTTTTAAAAGCACTTCCTTTGTTTTTAAAGGTGCTATGTAAATCAAGTTGTTGTTATTACTATTATCACATATTTAGCACTTTTGGACATTTTATGATTTCCACAAGAATTTCAAATGAAGTTCTGGGGATTTGCTTGGCTGCACAGTAAAGGTTTGTAATGACTGACCCGGAGCTGGTTGACTGGAGTTTAAGAAATTGATATAATTAGTCAAATTGATTTCTTAAGAGTTGATGCCTCATGAAGCTACAGTATCTCTGCAGGTGAAAATAGGTGGTGCAATAAAGGAAACCCAAGTGTGACAGTTACACTTCAAGGCGTCAGTCCACACAAAAAGAACAAACCAATTTTTTCCTTTTTTACACAAGTGTTTCTTTTCCCATCCAGATAGCTGAAAGTGTCTGCAGATGTCCGCTGTCTAAAAGAGATCTTTTTCCAAATGTCTATTTCTGTGCAGAAGGAAATGTGCCAGCATCAACTTGAGACCTCCACAAGAACACATGATGACATGGAAGTGGACGTAAACACATGGTCTTCATCTCAGCTGAGCATCAGGTCAGTTCACTGGAGTGTTGTCATGGCCGAGCCCGTCTCAGTTTCTGGTCAGAAAAGATGTATTTTCTTTTGGATATGTGGCTCTTATATACCTTATATTTTTGAGCATCTGTGAGCTAAAGTATGAGTCTCAAGTTCAAATCTCACCAAAACTACCTGTACGAAACTCTCTGTAGATGAGTCCTTATCCCTTATGCAGAGTCAAATAAATCACTCCAGCATTTGGATGAACTCCTGCATAGTCACACTCAGTCTGTGGTGAATGACAGTATGAACTGAATTGACCGTGTAATGCCGTAATTACTTGCTTTCAACGTGCTGCCACGTCCAATACTTCAAGTGGGTTTAGACTCCTCTCGAGCCTGCAGTTTAAAAACATCAATATCATGGTGGAAATCATTAGGTATGTTTTATGATTGATTTTTACTGAAAAGTCTCATGCATCTTATTTTCCCTTGTGAGGAAACAATAGCGATCTCTGTTTAACATTCCCTCTAATGTGAAAATGAAAATAAAATTGAAACAATATCCTGTGAAAAGGTGAGGTTTGTAAGAGTATTAACGTTTTGGTTAGCACTCACACACTTCTGTAGACATAAGAGTTAAAAGAGTATTTTGTTAAACATCACCAATTGAGTTCAATGTCTCCCTCCTCAGTTAAACTCAGTTATAGTGCGAAGGAGGAAAAATAATTCCCTGTGAGACCACGCTGTCTGTCTGGCAGTGACTTCTTCTTGCGCTGAATTGCCTCAGACAAACACAGAAAGTCACAGTGGCACAATTAAGACATGTCTGAATAGGAAACCACATGCTTACTGTCTGTCATGTATGTCCCCTCCTACCTATTAGGCCAAGTGTGTAACAGCATGCCCAAAGGAACCAATTAATTGCCCAAGAGAAGGTGTATGTTGGATTTTAAGCAGTTTTAAAAGGCCAGCATGCCCTTCAACAAGTGAAAGTCTGCAGGATGTGTTCAGGGAATGAGTGGTCCTCATACTGAAGATGTTGAACAATTAAAGCAGATGGAGTGATTGCTGCAGGTGTTGGAGCATTTACATTGCCCCCCCCCCCCCCCCCCCCCAACCCCCCCTTTATCACTGTAAGGCTGTGATTAAAATACGCCCTCCTTTCTCTTGATTCACTCTCCGTCATCCTGCACAAAAAAGGCTCGCTATCAGAGTCTTTCAGAGCTGGGGCGATCATTACAATTAGTATTCCGGTCAGTATTATGTAGCTCATGTACTGCGGAAGAGGACAGGTTAAGTATACAGCCTGTGCGGTGTGAGAAAATAATAAGACTCATTAGCTTTTATCCTCTGTTTACTCACGCTGCTTGTGTTAATTATGTATTTTTTTTTTTACAGTCTTGTTGAACTTCTTCAGTGTGTAAAGGAAGCCTGGCTACCTATCATCCTGTAATACTGTCACAAAGCTGTCTTTCTTTTTAACCAGGTTAGATCACCATGGTAACCTAATGTATGGCTGTTTAACTTCAGAGGATCAGTATCCAGTTTCACAAAGATAGACTCTGACTATCAAATCAAACTAAAAGTCAGACTTAAGATGGATGTTTAAATTCATGAATGAATGATGACTTTAAACATCTGTCATCATCATTCATTATCTTAAGTGGGACAAATTTGCCAAGAACTGAAAAACACGGCTGGTTGAGCAACTGCATCACACCGCTCAGCTCTGTTCACTCCAGCAGAAAACATTTGCCTTCTGGAAGAGTTCAGCAATGACAAGGATATTACACTGGGAAAATCCGGCGAAGCATGTAACAGTTTAGTGGCAGAGCTGAGTACTCGAGCTCGAGTTGTCAGGCAGGCTCAGATTGGTTATTTAGATGAACGAAAATTACTGACTAGTGTTTAGTTTTACTTTTCAGTCCTAAAATAAATCAGTCTTTATTGTTGTGAAAATGTCTTGCAAGCAGTAGACTAATCTATGAGCAAACTTAAATAAAACCAGTGTGAAATATCTTTATGAAACCAGATTAAAATCTGTTAACAGCCCAGATACTAACGAGTCGGATTACATTCCTACGGGATCCTGACATCGACAGAAGTACAGAGTTTATAATTGTAATACAAGCAAGTGATAAGGAGTAATAAGTGGCGACCTGTTGACTGACTGGTTAAGGCATGTATCACAAAAACACTCTTTTTTGAACAACTGTGTGTCCGCTCTGGGTTTAGATCGAGGCTCCCAGCAACAGATTATCACAATAACAGGGTGATGATTTTAGCTTCATGTTAAATTCATTCACTTTATTTGATCTTGAAATAATTACTGACAGTGTAGAGACTTTTATACTCTTACTCCTTCACTGCAACTCAGGATATGTTTGTGAGTATTAGATCTTTTTATTCTCAATGAGATAGTAAATGTTGAAGAAATTTAGCTGATTTTATACATTAAAACCTGGTTTCAGGTCCGAGGGTTTGGTGATCTTATGTTCGCGAACAATCCTATGCTTTTCAACCGCTCTTTGGTATAAATGAAGGGAACCCAGTCATACTTGGTGAGAGCTGTGCCCAAATTTCACTGCCCCTGGTGATTATTTCACAGAGAAACATAGTGTCCTCCGCCCCCTACAAAACAAGACTAAGTAAAAACCTAGTATATGGCTGGACTGTATATGGGTGTATGAAACCTCCCTAGATCTTGTTATCTGTCTGGATCGTCCAGCTCAGGAGACTGAAACAACTTCCATGTTAGTTTAGTGCATGTTGAGGATCATGTTGGGATCCTCACTGTTTCAGTACAGGAAAGTGATATGCAGCAGAAAATACAACACACCTGTACGGTAAAAGAACACCTTGAACATCACACACTCAGAACCACATAACTAGAGAGATGAGTGCGGTTAGACATTTGACTTATGACGCTTGTTGATCCCAGAGAGGAAACTGGTTTTACAAAGCAACAAAAATAAGATAAAGAATTGGCATTGCATCTTTGTTTAATCCAACTTAGATAGTTTTAAATGCTATTTCTGGAGAAACTCTGTCCTATATCTGATCATCTCCAGTGACATCATTCACATTCATTCTCAATAATGGACTATAGTTTAGCTTGGACAGACACAAGTCAGCAGAGTGTTTCATCAAGCATGATGGGATCTGAATAAAAAAAGTATTTTTATGACTCACTGAACAAAGATGAGGATAAAAACAAAGATCTGCTGATTGGCTCAAACATGTTTTGAAGAAAGTTGCTGTCTGAGTGGTGACGCTCAAATAGCAGGGACAGGGCAACACAAAGCGTTATACAACACTGCTGTATTATCACTTTATAAAGTTGTTATAACAAACTTGTTAGCAAACAGTTGCACATAGACACACATCCAGAAGACATGGTACAACATTAGCATTTATTTGGAGTTGGTGTTTCAGGCTACCTGAACAATGTAAGCCTAATATCCACTCTGCTTTCAGCTCTGATGTCGGTCTCCACCAAATCATAAAATAAATATCTGGCTCTTTAGCTGCTAAGTGTTTCTCTGTGTTCACACACTATTCGCTAACTGTGTCTGTCTGCCATTTGATACTGAGCAGGTAGTGTACAGTGCAACTGAAACAGCTGCGTACTGGAGCCTCTCAAAGCAAATAACAAAATCTGTCATTTCAGCGAGCAAAGGAGGAAAGCAGGTAAAGTTATTATGGAGCAACAAAGTTGGTGTATGAAGGAGGTCTGGGTGGATGGATGGGTCAACACAATGTTGAACTGGTGAACACAGGAGACTGCTGATCATTCTTGTTTCTGACCTCAAGTCAAGGTTTTTATTTATTTATTTTTTCAGTTCAATTCAATTCAATTCAAGAAACTTTATTCGTCCCCAGGAGGCAATTTAAAGGGCACATAGAGTAGACATAAAACCACACAAATACACAGAAAGAACACACAACAAGTGCAAGACAAACTGTACACATTAAGAAAAACAATGACAACGACATGAAGAAACAACATCAGTGTCTTCGAATAACCATATCCATAACCACAATTCTTCCCTAACCTTAACCGGCATGTTAATTATTGTAACCATGACAACAAAGGTCCCCAAACCTTAGCTATGTACTTATTTTAACCTGAACCATAATTTCATTTTTGTAATTAGGCAGTCAGAGGGTAACAGGTGGGATAAGCAACCATGAAGTTGAAAGCCCTCAAAACCATTCTGCAGTTTGCCATATGCCACGGTGAGCAATACCTCGCAGCACTTCTGAATTCACATTCAAGCACAGCGTCTCATGACTTACTGCTTAATAATCCTCTAGTATTTCTTTCAAATCTGAGAATGAAGGATGTTTTGGTTGCTCAAAAACAAATGAGTTCAGAAAAGGAGAGTCAATAAAAAAACAAGTCTCCACAAAGTTCAGTGAAACTCACTGGAAGTATAGAAGATGGATCTGTAGACAGGTGGAATCCAACACCTCTGTGTTCATAGACACTTCAGAGCAAAGCAGCCAGAGGTGGCAAGTTAAAAGACAGGACATCTGACTGTGACAGCATGGGCGTGTTAGGAGCAGAGAGTAGAAGACAGACAGGATGAAGGCAGACACCAGAAAACAAAGCAACACAAACAAATGAATAAATAAATAAAAAAATAAATGGAAAAGCGAGTGTGTGTGGATGTCGTGATAACCCTGTCCCCCAAAAATGACACTGGCCTGACAGGGGTCACTGCGTCGGGGAATGAGTGACAGTTTACAGGGTGTGCTGGTGGAGATGGCTGTCCGTATTTGTGTGTTTATGTGTGTGTCGAGGGGTAGTGTGTCACGGGTCAGGAAGGCAGAGTCAGCCTTGGTGGGGAGCTTGTTGTCTTTGTGTTGCATGTTAGTATTCACGCAGAAAGTCAAAGGAAAACGTCTCATGAGTGATTTGTTCCAGGTGAAATCAGGAATGAGTTCTCACCTGAGGTGATTTTTTTTATGCTTTACTCTCCGTCAGAGAGCTGTGCCAGCTGAATGGTTGGAGTTGTTGGTGAATAATGACCTGCAGTGCTTAGTGGGTATCCATATTCAAATTATGAGAAAAGAGGAGATGAGGGACGGGGGCAATTTGCGTCAGAGTTTATGTTCACTGGCGATAAACGTGAGGTAAATGTCAAAATGGGTTCTTTAAGGGTTCACACAGTGGGTGGTTTTACAGCAGCCCCTCGCAGCTGTTTATGAAATAACAACAGTGTTTCAAGACCTTGATCCATGACAGTGATGACAATCCTGCACACTGTAGTAGAGGGGGCTGTGACCTCAAGTGAAACCACGTTTGTCACACCCTGCTATCCATAGCTGGATGTCAACAATGTGATGAATCTGCATAAGTGAAGATTTAGAAAACCACCTTATATATTAAGCTAGCGTTATTAATTAAAGCTCTTCCCACATCAGCATATTTCACATTGAGCCTATGTAGCCTTTACAAACATAAAAAAAGTTTTCTACTTTTTCTCTCTTGTGCCAAATAGTAGCTGTCGTGAGTGTCACTGGATATCAGAAAATGATTATTTATTTTTTTGCAACTATTCCCTCTCGTTGGGATTTTTATTTTGCCATTTTGTGGCTCAGGTTCTAAAATCAGTGCTCAAACTCTGAAAGCTGGGTTTGTTTCTGTTCCTGTATTGACTCATTGCCTTATTTCCTCATTTTTCATCACACAGAACCTTAAAATGGAGTCACAATATACACACACATGGACAGACTTGTACAAACAACACACAGGCACACACACAGCAGGAGCGAAAGAGGATTTTGCATTATTTATTTTCAAATTTCATTTCTGTCTTTAGCTGTGTGTCTGTTGCCCTGAGAATCCCATTATCTCTCAATAACCTGCGAGGCGCCTGTGTGTTTCTCCAGCCGGAGACCGTGATTAGTGCACTACTACCACATGCTACAGCTCACTTATCATTGTGCTCCCTCTCTTTCCCTCCGTGTCTGTCCTCACTCGTCTTCACACCCCTCCATCACAGTCAGGTGGTGTCTGGGACCAGCCATAATTGTGGTAGATTGAGCTGATCTTTCGGTCTCACGCCCGGCTGAAATGGCAGATGCGAGGTTTTAAATATTTCACTCTTCAGGAGTGATGAAAGGGAAAATATTTCACAGTAAAAAAGTTCCATAAAGAGTCTCTAATCAGAGCACTGCAGACAAAAATCTCCATCTTATCAAGCCATTTTGTCTGTAATTGAGTCCTAAAACCCAGATTTTTATAAAACAGCAGTTTGGCAAAAAAAAAAAAAAAAAAAATCCTCTCGAGCTTGATGATAAGAATGAATTGTTATTTCGTTTCACTAGATCATTTGTCACAATCACTATTTGAATTGCTGAAAAAATGTGGGGCAGTGATTCAGAGGTCTGAAACCAACCTGTTGCCAATACAAATAAACTTCTTTCAAGACTATTTAAGAATCAAGTGTCAATTTTGATGCCAGAACAGTAATCGGCTGTGTCTGTCTTGCTCTAAGGTACTGACACTCTCTTTTTAGAGATTGTTGAAACCAGTCAATTTGTGGCCAAAAAAGGCTGCAACAGTCTTACATGGTTTTTAGATCTCAATAACAGACTGAATGGCTTGTTAAGATGAGGGGTTTAAGTGCAGGGAGTGAAGAAGTTGTTCATGGAAAACAGTGATAGAGTTTTGTTTGGCTGTATTTACCAAGAGCAAAGGGGATTTGGGCTGTGCGTTTGAAAGGCAATAGTCTCGCAATCTTTCAGCATTATATTATTATAATATATATTCTGACTGGTCTTTAAAGCAGATAATACATATTTTTACATCCACAGTATATCAAGTGACCACTTTGATGTGAAAGAGGTTGCTATTAGTGATGAACCCACTGAGAAGTATAACTCAACTCCACAACTCCCCTCAGCTCTATGGAGCTTTTTCAGCATCTTTCAGCTCATTGTTTTTGTTCACTCTCACTGCTCTCGCTGCACTGTTCTTGGCTGTGGTCAGACTGCTACCAAACGGCAGACAAAAGACAATGTTAGCAACAAGCTGGTGAAAAACATGTTGATTGCTAAACGGCAGGTAGAGAGCCACACATTTCCCTCTGCAGTTAGCAGCGACCAAGACAGAGTTAAAAGGAAAGTAAATATTGGACTTACATCCATCAGATGCTAGTATTGCTCTGTGTCTGTAGCTGGTGTTATCAAGCAACTGCTAATGAGTTATAGCCTCATCAGATTGGTGATATTTTGTCAGCGTAGTATTTGTTGTTGTTTCTGCAGTCCCCAAGAAGACAAACAAGTCGGTATAGGCAGACGAGATTGCAAAGACTCTGCTAATTGTCATTTCTGGCAGTTTTATTTGATAGAGAAAAAGAGGAATATTGCCATAGTGCTTTGACTTGAGATGCAATACATTTATCAAAGCTTTTATATTCTCATCCATGATCACATTTACATTTTGATAGCGGTATAGTTTTCCTATGTTATCAAACCTTCAGATTTTGGCACTTCCAGCTTTTTAAAGGTTTAGCCATCCAATCCTTAAAGCACTACTGCACTGAATTATACTTCATGAGGCTATACTAGCTTCAGAATATTTTACATGCATCTCAAAGGATCCAGTGCTCGAGTTAAAATCCCTCAAAAGTATTTTCAGACTTTTGTGGTCCTCTGTGGTTGTGTGGGAATGTGTGAGGATGTAACAGGATAGTGATGTGCTACCACATCACATAGTCACCATGTAGTGAGCGGGAGCTGCGAGGTGTTTAGCTGTTACATGCAGACCATCCATCTTGCGCAGGTAACCAGGGGAGATTGCGGAGACACACTAGGTCTGTCTCCAGTATCCCCCCCTGAACATCCCTCATCTTAGTTAATCTGATTGGGGGAAAAATGGTAGGAAGATGCAAAGCATATTAAAAGTATATTTATCATCAAATGTAAATGCCACAACATGCAAAGAAAGTTATCTACCTCATTGCCATCTTCCTCAGCACAGGATAGAACAGTTATGTCACATTTATTGCATACACCCTGGGAAAAATACTTCAAGTACTTTTTCAGTAATGGCTCATCAGAAACACAATGGGCCTTTTAAATAATTCTATTTGGAGAAATGTGAGAAAGTATAACTGTCAGGGAGCCACAGCTGTTAGTATCACATTTTCCTCTTTGAGGGTAAAATGCCCTTAATGTTGAAGTGAAATGGGCCAATAAAATGGAAAGCAAAATAAAATCTATCCGGCTGAAAATATCTAATTCCTTGTAACTTTAAAAATCTAAAAATTCAGAACTTCTACTAGCCTACTACTACTACCACTTGTTATTGTTACAGATACTACTTCCAGTGTTACAAGCCATCAATTTTTCACTGATTTTCCAGGTCCGGTGGCATGGTAATAGTCTAATACCCCATTTACATCATATGAGATGAATAGAAAAGATGAGGAAGATTTCCCTGTTAATGACTTGCAAGCATTCACATCATCGAGACAGTCGTTTGAATACAAAATTAGCCATGGGAGGATTAAAATACTGTGCACTGAA
Source organism: Seriola dumerili (assembly GCF_002260705.1). Lineage (NCBI taxonomy): Eukaryota > Metazoa > Chordata > Actinopteri > Carangiformes > Carangidae > Seriola > Seriola dumerili. The sequence goes on along the minus strand of NW_019174298.1, from coordinate 2,071,943 downwards.
AATATAACACCATATCCATGAAGCTTGGGTTTGATTACAGTGAACGACAGTCTTTGGCTAAAGTCAGGCCTCCACATTTGTTTGGTTGTCACGCACATTATTAGCTGCCAAGTTGGAGAAATAATAAATTGGAAAAAAATAATAAATTGGAAAATCTTCACACTCTCTAGAGCACAAAAAGTAGGTCCCTGTGTCATGCTTCTATGACTTACACTATTCTCACTACTTTGACCCATTAGCTTCCAGCTATGACAATGTTCTTAGAAAAACCCTTGATAGAAGCACTTTGCAGTTTCAGAAAGGACCCTTCTGTACGTAGTACTTAGGTTTTTCACCTCGGGATCTGTTAAAAGGAGAATTAAGGTCCTTGAAAGAGAGAGCTCATTGTTTTAAAGCAGAGAGAAAAAATGAATTCATATCCAAAAACTGCCGGATCTTACTGATAGATTTTGCAAGAGGGCATGTTGTAAAAAATAAATACTATAAGGTCTGTGTATACTGTACAAATCTATACATGTCCTAACTGCAAATACCAACAATACTTCCTGCCAGTGGTGGCTACAGCCTACTGGGACAAATCCTGGTGGGCTGCCAATGGGACCATAAAATTTTTTTACCAGCTCTCTCTCTCTCTCTGTGCCTTTCATTCAGAATGTGCATGAGAGCGATCTGTGTGCATGTTCTGGGACTAAGATCATCAATTCAACCTGTATATAATATAAACATTTATTGTCCCAGACCAGATAATCAGACTTTGAAGCTGATATTGCTCTAATCATTTCCCATTTTTTATCTGTTTGTTCACTACTGATGATGAGGTCAATAGTTCATGGAAACTCAAATACCATTGGCTCATGTATCATTTCCCTCAGTGTGGTTTCCGTGTGCCATGGTCACACTGTGAGCTACGGTGACATGTCCTCTTTCTCCGGCAGCAACTGCCTGCTGTCTGAAAGCACCAGGATAAAATCCAGGACAGGCAGGTTTAGCTCAGCCACACACCTTGAATATTTCTGCACCTTGACCTCAGACTTAACACTTGCCCTCACAGATTTCTGACTTGAGTTAAAACTTACTTTAACAAGACTTAACTTGTATCAACTGACTTGATCCCAAAAGACGAAGCCCAGGGTATTTGGCCCTACAAGCATGGAAAGAAGCAATGCAAGCATAGGATGTGAGAAGTAAGCAAACCTCTTCTCCATGGTTGGTCTGATGTTTTTCTGTATTTGTCTCATTTCTGCTGTCTACTTATCATGTTAGTTTACAGACTGTGGCAAAACTGACGCTGTGACCCCCCGTTCTCCAAGCTTTCTAACAAGCAAACGCACTGATACACTTGTACACAGCCTCACACTTCTTTCATCTGTTTTTGTGGCTTTTTTTGAACTCTCAATCAGAAGGTGGACCTTAGGGAGGCCTGCTAAGGACTGTTTGATTGTGTCTTTGTAGAGCAGACTGCGAGCAGCTATTTATGTCTGCCAAAGTGATCAATGGCAGAGGCAACGTGATGGACTGACTTGATGAGCAACATGTGGATCCAAGATCTGATGTCAGTACAGCAACCCCCCCCACACACACACACACACACACACACACACACACACACACACACACACACACACACACACACACACACAATAATGTATCCCCAAAGATGGCACAGGCCAGGTGAGCGGAAGAATGACAGAAACAATCAGAGAGTCACAGATCCATGATCCATGTGGCTGCCATGAAAAGGCACCTATGGAACAAATCCAAATAGTGAAAATTAAACTCCACACAACTAGTATAACAAGTCCTACTCTGTCTCACCTGTCCTGAAATTCTACCTCATTTGATGAAAAAAGGCCAGATTAATAGTCTTACTTTTAAGGGCATCCAGAAAGACATATATAGAAGCGAATTTGCATTATCCCATTGTCTTGTTCAGGGTGTCTCATGCTTGGAAAGACCACCTGGGTAGTCAGTTAAATCACAGAGCAACCCCTCGTGGATATATGACTATCGCAGCAGGTGGTGATTCTCCCTGTTGGCCTATTCCTAGGAGACAGCAGAGGGGAAAGTCCTGTTTGCTCTGTCAGTTGTGGCGAAGCTGTAGCCAGAAAACAATACCCCACATTTTAATTTGTTGTCACTACGGAGAGAGATGCACCTGAGTCAGTACTAATAACATTGTTTTCATTATGTTAGGGTCAAGTGAAAGCACAATCCATGAGGTCACAACCATTGTTCTCCAGCTTCATCTTTGCTAATGAGGTTGTGTTCAGTTGAGGCTCGCTGCCATTTCCCTCCTCAGCTATTGTCATTCCATCTGAATTTGGACTGTATTATATCAGTCCGACATCAGACAAGTCTGTAGTCTCCTGGGATGACAACTCAGCCGTTGTTTACAGTAAAGAGCAGCACTGACAGGGTCGTCTGTTCTACCAACCTAATTGTCCGCAGGCGTGGATGAAGATACACTGTCTCTCTGCAATGTTTGGAGAGGTTGTAAAGGTCAGACTGCAAAGGGCTGGTCTAAGGTCAGACAATCATGTTTTGTTATGATTGAACTCTTGTCACAGTATTATAAGATGCTGACCGAGTTGTGCAGTCTTGGAAGTCAAACCCAGGACAGATGAGCATTAATCAGAGGTGCTACACTGCTTTAACACAAGCCATTCTCTTATGAGTGGGGCATTATGTTTCGAATTTAATATTTTCCTGCAGAGCAGCTTCGCATGGAGCCATGATGGAGAAAAAATGTGTTTACTGAAAAGTTTATTTACTTTTTGTTGTCATTAGTGAATGGGTTTCTTTAAACCTGATATGTGACAAATGGAAAAATATAACAGTCTTGTGGCAATGGATATTATTTAACTCATGTAACTGACTCCCTTTTTTTGTGTGTTTAAGGCTGGTGTTTTTCTATATTTTTCTTACTATTAACAAATCCTATGAAAACAATAGAACCAGCTTGTGCGTGGCTCTAAGTCCCATGCCCATTGGTTCCTATAGGCTAGAGATGTAAAAATGGCTGACACATTCAGTAGGATGGTGATTTAGTTGGAGTTTGGTACAGATATCCACATTGGATAAATCCTAATGATTCTGGCTGGTCTCCTGACTTTTCCTGTGGCACCACATTAAACTTGATATTTGTGGTTTTTAGTGAAATTTACTGACAGCTATTGGATGGATTTCCTTAAAACTTGGGCATTGAGGTTCCCCTCAGGATGAATTGCTATCACTTTGGTGACCCCACAACTTTTCATATAGCGCCACCATTAGGTAAAATCTTTAATTTTGTCTAATACAGTGACTTATGACTAAATACCTGCAATACTAATGATGTTGCCATCAGCATTAGCTAGTTTGTGTTTAGTGCTAATTAGCAAATGTCAGCAAGATAACACTCTAAACTAACATGATGAACATGCTAAACATTTGGATGTTATCAATTTCATTGTGAGCATGTGCTGATATTAGTATTCAGCTCTAAGCATTGATGTGCCCAAGTACAGCCTCAGATCTGTCTTTTAAATATGAAGTTACAGCCAGCAGCGACTAATCTTAGCCTTTGTTGTTTGGTTAATCCATACAGAAACTAAAAACAAGTGTGATTTTATGGGGTGTTATGTGCGGGAATATTTCTTGGCTGAACAGAGAAGCATCAGCTGAATTAAGGCTATCAGACAAGATGTTGTACGTGAAACATTTTTGTTGGTGGTGCTACAAAGGGATTTGGCAGAGCTAATACTCATCTGGAGCTCTAGTGCATATATATAGTTAGAGCAGCAGGACGTTGTATGAGATTGACTAATCCACCGTTTTAACATTTTAACAAAGGATCACATCACCCAGTGCTACAGTGTGGTTCACTGGTGTGTTCTTAATAGATTTTGGACATCAATGGAAATAAACGGCTTTGGCTACACAGGCCATTCTTAATACGATCAATTTATTGTTAGTTTTTGGTCTTTTCAAGGGATTTGTTGACAAGAAAAATGAACATCCTTATCTTTTAAGAATAAGCTGTTTGCTGCTTCCTGTTCTTAGAATTTTAACTAAACAGAACAATAGTGAATTGATTAATTCAGAGTCTTTGTTTAGTTGAATGAGATGGGTATGTTGTTGTTAGGGACAGGAAGTTAAGACTGGGAAGCTTGAAAAAGGTGGGACAGATGGGGTCTCATTGCATGTAAGTCAGCTGAATCACAAAATCACTTTACTTAGGCCCTTTGTTGCTGCTGAAACACCATTGAGCTGCTTAGAAAGTAAGCTGATTTCAGTAAAGAAAGGCCCTTTAAGAAAACATAATGGCGTGGTGATTGTTGTGTAGGTGGCTTCCTCATTGTCCAGATCGTGTGTTTCTACTGTTTACTACTGCAGCAACAGACACACAGCTTTCCACAGCCTTGCTCAAATAGCCTGCCCCCACACACACACACACACACACACACACACACACACACACACACACACACACACACACTGTTTCATGAGATTGATGTTATGAATGAGATAGGATTTTCTTTTTTTTTTTTTTTTGCCACAATACAGATTCTAAATAACACATGAATCAATTTGTTGTCTCTAACTGATGGTCAAAATGGGTTATGTCGATGGTGTCTTGTTTACTTGCAGCTGACCTATTCCCCTGTCTAAGCGAGATGCAGTTATTCCCATTTGGAAAAAAGTTCAAATGTCATGTTAAAAATAAATCCTGATTCTGTCAAAATGACCTTCTTTAGTATTCCTACCATGTTTTGCCTCCTTCATCATTTTTCCTGATGCTTCCAAAACGTAGGTATCGCCATTTATCCTCATTAATATCAGCCAGTCTGATCAATTGAGGTGAATAAGGCCTTCGAGCATAAGAAACAGGACGGTTGACTCGCTGCAATTCATGCGACTTAGCTTTCACAGATAATAGGTTTGTGATGAGGTCCAGTGCTCACAGAAGACTTCCAGCCTTTCACGGAGGCCACGCTCCACACACGTCCACTGAGATTGATTCTTGGTCTGCTGTCAAAACTTTGATGGGCTTCTGTTCAGAACCATTGGAGGGCTGAGTTGAGATGATAGTTATCAAAAAAATGCACTTAGGTTTGTTTGACTGTAATTGGTTTCAGTGAAAGGGTGAAATGGAGAAATCAGTAAAACAAAAATTGAACCTATTCTACTTTATACTAGCCTCATTTTAGTGACTTTAGTCGGACTTAATTACATGACCATTTGAAAAAAATGTGTGTTGTAACATTGCTATCTTACCATGTCATGCCCCTAATCCACACAGTCTCCTCTCATGTTTACTGGACTAACACTGAGGAAAGGTCTAGATTTCATGCCGTTATGTGACCAGTCTTAAGCCTCCTCCTGTCTCTGCTCCCTGTCAGACACCCGTGTCACTGTCCTGCTGCCCTGCCACCCTGCCAACTAAACGCCTGCCTGCTGCCACACTGACGGAGCTGAGAAACAGTGAGGCTGACAGTCAGGGTGACTCACCAGCCCCAAATGAGTTCTGTAAAGACACCCTTAACCTCTAAAAGTACAGTACGTACACGATCAACACCCCCAACACATCCAAAATAGGTACAATACCAAATTTGGAGACTAATGCTGCAGCAAGTTTGTATTACCCTACTAGTGATGTGCGATCTTGTAAGATTTTTTTTCAAACACCCAAACCAAACAAGCTCTGGGATATTATGCACTATTGCCATTCTTCTCTCATATGGTTTCTAATAAGGCTAGTTTATTTATTATTTTTTATATAGCTATAGCCTTTCAGTGCATAAATAATACATTTTTTTTCAGTGCAGGCTACATGGATTTCCAATGCTCAAGAATAACTTTGTTAATTTGTTGCTGTTTGTTAAAATTGATTAAAAAACCAACTCCTTGGACATCTCCCGTAATATATATATGTATGTATATATATATATATATCCTGAACAAACTGATGGATTAAAAAGTTTTTCACCCTCAATATCTGATCACCACCAGTGTTAAATGTTAAACCAAAAACAGTCTCCGAAAGAAGGAATCAATTAATCCATATGTCAACATTTTAGACAGTTCCCTAATGCACTACTGTCTTATACTATATCATTCATTTGAAGTTGTGTATCCAGCCACTTGATAATATAAATCCAATATTGATTGTCTTTTACTTCCATTTTGGTCTCCACCAACTCCTCAGAAAAAATATATCGCTCTCTAGCGACTTAATGCTCCACTGTGTTCATCAGCTGTTTGGTGCTAAAGAAGTAAATGAATAGGTTTTTAGAGCTCATCTGGAAAGGACACTATGAGAGCAGTGAGAGGGAACCAAAACAGTAAAGTTGTGGGTCTGGAAAACCAAAACAATGTGCTTGAAAGATGCTTTAAAGCTCTGTAGCGTGGAGAGAAACTGCAGATTTGAATGATAATTCTCTATGAGTTTGTCACTAGCAACCACTTTCACATTATACTTCATTTGATCCGTTGTCAGTTTTGTCCTAATGAATGTAAAGTTTGTATTTGACCTCTGAGTTGCATGTACTTGAAAACTGGTGCATTTTGTGACTGCAGGGAAGTGTGTCAGGATCATTTGAGGCAGGCTTGATCAAACACACACAGGCAGGTCTGTTCACAGATCTCACAGCAGGTGCAGGTGTAACGGGGTGTTTTATATGAGCACATGTGCAGCTGGCCTCAGCACAGATACGGCTCCGCATGCTCACCATGAGAACCGCAGGCAGAATAAATGAGATCTTGATTGTCTGCCTCCCTGATATATTTGAGATAGATTCCCTTAATAGATATTTGAAAGTGTTGATCCAAAACACACCTAATCACATCTAATCCTGTGTTTGAATCCGTGGTCATGTAGGGTTTTAAAGTCTGTTTCATGCATTTCAATTGGAGAATAGTTTTTCAGTCTCTTGGAGGTTTTAAGGTTTAGTCAGAGACTGGATGTGTTTATGAGTTGTACTACCAGGGACTCAAATCAAAATCCCAAGCATTTCCATCAAATTTAATGATATGATAATGACATATATCAATGATGCATGCATTTATGTGCATCTAAGTGTTGCTGCTCCTGTATGCTGTCTTCGCTGTGGATGGAAATCTGCCTTTAATTAACTTTTCTGCTCTTTGGTCTTATATAAGCCATAGGAGCAAGTTGTGTTTTGAAGCAGAGATGTAACATTCACACACACACATGCACGCAGCATTTATCACCAATGAATTTGTGATGATCATCTATGTAAACGACAGAGCCGTTCAGTGATTGTGAGCTCAGCTTCTGCTACGGTGTTTGAAGAAGGTTTCCCTGTATACTACATGAGCAGTAATTGAGGGTCTTCATCGTTAGCATTCATGTAAGGTATAGGCTTACATGTAACTAATAATTAACAGGGTTTCCTGACAGCAATTGCCGCCCACAGGAGAAGAGAAAGGCCAAGCAGGGTCTCGTATTGTTTGGAGGCAACAGTATGACATCTGCAGGAGAGAATTAAAAAGACAAATATAGCAAGGGGTTGTTTTTCTTTCTCTCTGTCTCTGTCTCTGTCTCTCTCTCTCTTTCTCTCTCTCTCGCTGTCCGTCTGTGTGTGTGTGTGTGATGGCTGCAGCGCTGTGTGCCGTAATAGAGAGGAGAGAGCATTAGGCACACTCAACACTGAGGCAGCAGGAACTTGCAGCAGAACTCCACAGAGTCCTCTCTATCTGTAATCAGTAGAGTGAGAGGGGAGTCACACCTTCTTTTTCCTCCACACAAACAATCCCTGTCTCTCTCCCACCTGCCTCCTTCTTTATCACTTCTTTTCTTCCTTCCCCTTTTATGCTGCTACTTTAACGTTATTTTACATGTATACATATTCAACGCAGAGGAATATAGCTCCAAAAACTGAGACACTTATTCAAAGAAATGAAGCCCTGTTAGTTGGTTACAAAAGGCAGTGCTTACCTCTCCAGATGCACACATCTGCCTTCTGTGACATCATTCAAAGGTGGCTCCTGTGAGTAATGCTTCACTCCAACACAACTCCTCCCAAACTGTGTACTTCACATTTAACAATCGGCCTGTCCCTTTAAACTCCTCTCTGCGCTTCCCATCCCACCTCTGCTTTTCATCTAACTCTTCCCCACTTGCTGAGTCTTATATAACCAGAAATGGCCCTTAGTAATATTACCTGCTGTCTGTCCTCCTCGTCTCCCTCTGTCTCTCCATTCGTCCATTGGTATCAGCAGGGTTTTCTGTTTTAGAGGGTTCATCTCTGTGCCGATGGTCGTCCCTTGGCTCCCTTAAGGAGCCAGTTCATGAATAAATGAATAGAACTGGCAAATGATAGCCAGATTGCTCATTTCAATGCACAACATTATTTGTTTGTGTTTGTGTGTGTGTGTGTGTGTGTGTGTCTGTGTGTGTGTGTGAGAGAGAGAGAGAGAGAGAGAGAAAGAGAGAGTGAGACTCTAATTTACTGGCTCCTGTTACTTGATCTACCTGAAATGTACTTATGAGAACTACCTGCAAGATATCACAATTTTGTGTCAAAGAAACATCTCAAAGCTTTAACCAACTGATCAAATGCTGATTTGCAATTAGAATAGGATGTGTAAGTATTGAACCCATTATTTTCTTGTGTGCACTTTCTTTCCCGTCTTAATTTCCATTTCAACAAAAGTCTCCATCACTGCCACCTTAACAGTGTGCGTGTGCGTGTGTGTGTGTGCATGCGAGTGGCCTATGTCACTTCACTATATCCATGTCATGATCTGCCCCTCATGATTTCCTGTTTTATTTTGAAATTACTTCTCTTTTGTGTCTGTTGGTTATGTTACTTCCTGTCCTTGTGTGTTACTTGCTTTTTTGATTGCCTGCTCCACGCTGATTATTTTCACCTGTTCCCAATTACCCTTACCTTCCTTGTGTATTTAGTCTCTTGCTGTGTCTCAAATTACATACTAACATACTCACTCTTGCTATTTTGACTGCATAAATGTGTTTACATTGACAAATGTGACAACATGCAGTGCACTATAAGTACCCACATGCTGGAGTGTAAAACAATGGATGCCTCTCACCCTCAACCATCACCATCTTAGCGATGTAGCGGAAGGTGAGGGACCACCAATGTATTTTCAAACTTGTAGAAATGGTGGCCGGGGAAGGAGGACATACTGTCACTGCAGATAGTGGCCTAATTTCCATGTGACATGACACAGCGGGCACATCCAGGAAAGTAAAATGTTCATTTTTATGTCACGTACACAAAAGAGCTGTAGAAAATGTTGGCAGGTGACAATTGCAGTCAAATGTTGCGATCATCATTTTCCGTCCTTTAGTGATTTGCAACACCACTACCCTGTTGTAATTCATGCACTATGCACAGTGTGCTTCATGTGAGTATACTGACTGAAGTATCTGATTTGAGACACAGCATCTGTGCCCCCCCCCCCGCGTCACTTTTGTTCCTGCTTTGTTCCTTTTCATGTCATCATTCCTTCATGTTTTTTTCTAGCTCATCAGTCTGCCAATAAGTTTTGAGTATTCTCTGTTGATATTAGACTATCATCACTGCACCTCCATTCCTTCACGCGTATCTGCATTTGGGTCCAGACACCACTGAACTGTGACAGTACCCTGGTCTCTAGGGCAAACTAGGCGGTTACGTTTTTACTTGTGTTTGTTTTGATTGTGGATTTGTTTGTTTGTCAGCATAATTACGCAAAAAGTAATGAACTGATTTGACATATTAATGGTGTTGAGATCTATGAATTTGTGCAATTGGTTGCAAATCCAGGTAATCTGGATCTGACAGACGTGTTAGTTTGGCCTTGGCAGAAGTATTAGTGTTGTTCTTATTTTTTACTCATTACAGTCCACACTCTTCCAAGGATATCTCTAGGGGAGATTACATGTAACATAGGCCACAAGGATGCCTTATGTCATTAACCAGATTTTCACAAATGCCTCATCAGTAAGCTTGGGCCGATAATTCGATAATATCAAATATTGCGATATTTCCTGCCATACGCAATATTTTTCAAGTTTTTTCTGACCCTTATTTCGCTGCTTTGCTCACTGTACATTGTAGCTTGGGATGGGCCAAATAAAACTTTTAACTCCTGTTTGGTAGTATTAACTACAACATAAAATATAAATAGCTGTTGAGATATTTCCGTCAAGACCAAAGTGGTTGACCATCAGAACAAACTTTCCATCTGTAGAGCTACATTTACCCAAGAGTTGAAAATGACAGACATCAAATCATTGACAAACTACCATAATGTTCATGCCTAAAACATTAGGGTAATCGTGTGTCTATGTGTCTTAATGAGGTTTACCACCACTAAGAATGATGGAGCAGCTAGAGGATGACTCAGGGAAGGTAGCTAGTATAACTACTCTTTAATTCAACATCCACCCGGCCACCCTTCAAAGATGGAGCAAAGCCAGAGGTGGGGCCCTAGCAGAATGCCAACTCTGCACTGCGGTGATGGATGGATCCGGATCTGCGTTCCTCTATTTCTGTATATCTTACAAGGTATGATAACATTTCTTACTTTGAGCCTAGTTCTGTCTCTTCAGTCGTATGACAGTATGATCTTGAATGTAGTTTTGGTAAATGTGCTGCTATGCAGTTGTAAAAGTTGCATCTGACCTGACTGTCTTCTTGATGCAAATCTCTCCTCTTTTTTGTGAATCCTGGGATGAGGAGACCAAACTGATAACCACTTGCACCGGGCAGCTTTGCCAGGACTGCCATTGTGATGTCTGTGTAGCCACATGTCACAGAAATGACAACATATGACTTTGTCTCCAGGGATACTAAAAGTAAAACCAAGAATATGAGGTGTGTTCCGTAGAAATTTGCTATCGATCTGTCATTAAACAAACAAACACACACTCTAAAACATACAAAGCACACAACTGCTGACTGGTGGAGCCGCCTACTCTCTTTCCCGTTAATTGACTGAGTAATAAGGTACCGAATGGCGCGGTTGCTTGGCTGCTGTCACTGAGAAGGTCAGAGCTGTCACATGTAAATCGTTTGTTTGTACCCACACGTGCATGTATTTGCTATGGTGTGCCTCTTTATATGCTTATGTGTGTATACAAGAAATGCTCAGCTTAACTAATAAGAACTGACAAGCTCTGCATGTAAAGAGAAAACTAGTGAGCTCTGCGATCCTCCCACTGCACTGAGTTTGGAAGAAGATATTCACCTGCCGCGAAGCTTTTTCTGTTGAAACTGAGAGTGAACAAGCAATCTAGTGTAAAGTAAATTTTACATTTTATAATCCTTAGGAGAAATTTGTATTGTATTGTTCATGCAGATTTTAGTAGGATAGCAGTAGTGGCAGTAACAGTATAGGTAGCAGTGGTCATTGTGGTAATCCTCATGGTGAATATTTGAATAAAGGTGTGAGGACACTGTTGGGATGTCCGCAGAAAAGCCTTCCCTGTATATGTGGCTTTTAATTGCTCACACCATTATGTCCTAAAAGGACTTGCGAGACTTCAGCCAAGAACTTTAACAAGACAGAATGTGGCTGAAACCCAAAGTGGCATGTCCTATTAGCACAACATAAAGAGAGTAGGGGAACCTCAGTGTGTCACTGACACAGACTGAAGCACATTAGGTAAGGTGCTCTGTCGCCTGGGCAATCACTGAAAACTGTAAAGAGGATGCAGAGCAGGGATTATCCGACTTCCTGCTCATTTCTCACTGTTTGACTGACACAATTACACTCTGTTGTATCAGTGGATAATTTAAATCAGCTAAATTACGAATAAGTTCACACTAGCTTTGTGTTATTTACTGATAGTGCGCACCTGCTGATTTTGGAATATCAAAACCGAACAGTGGAAAATAACAAAGTTGAAATTCTTAAGAGGTAAAAGCAGACGACTTCTGTAGGAAACATATCCATCGTTAAAGGAATAGTTTGACGGTTTGCCGAGGTTTAGATGATCATTTGTTATTGACTAAGAAAAGTTGTAGTGTCTATAAAAAGAAACTTGTTTGTTTTCACATTTTGCCCTGTTGAAACAGGCTTGTAGTACTACTAGGAGGCCTTCTTTCTTAGCTGCCTGTGGGTGTGTCTATTCGGTTTCCTCTCTCTTTCGCGTCACACATTAAATAAAATCAAGATATTCCAACAGGCATTTTAGACTCAGTATGTCTGTAAATTTATGGCAATTTAATCCTTGAAGCAGGGTTTCAGCATACACCCACATAGTTAAGCGACAGTTACCCCAAATACAGTGTAGTGTATAATCCCAGTCTGATCTGTGGTTTGATGTCTGGTAATAAGGAGCTCATACTGTCCTTGTGTTTGTGTGTGTCAGATTAGAAGAGACAAACCATCAGATGAGGTTTCAGCTTCAGCTGTTGCTACCTCACCCTTCATTAAAAGTTAAGTTAAATCTTACCATTTGCCTGCAAATCTATCAGCCCAACTTTCTGAGTAGAATACTCTCTGTGTCTTGATTTTGGACGAAAACAAAGACATGGCTCTTTTCTTTAGTTCTCTCTATTGATTATCTAATCCATACATTTAGAATTTGGCACGTAATCCAATGTAGTGACTGTACCTTGGCAACAATTTGAATCATCCATTTGAATTGACACACAAGTTCATTATATTGGTCCAATGCCATATGGATTACCTCTGTTCTTCCACTGTTGCTCTCATTACATTATCTCAGATCAATAAGACACATCACTGCTCACTGTAACCCACACCAGCAATTCTTGTATTTGCTTTGCACTTAAGGGGTTAAAAGCCACTTAAAACCAGTTGGCTAGTAGCCATGCGATTATACCAGTATTAACAATAATAAACATATTTTTGTCAAAAGAAAAGCGTGAGTGAACTTTATGCAACACCCACAGAAACAAGACGGATGCTGTTATTTCTCCCAGTGGCTTTTAAAGGGAAACTGCTGCATCTTGTACAGTAGCTTCCGCATCCTGTGTTAAAAGTGACTGTTTTGGTTAGTTTGTTTCTTATCTCATGCAGTTATCTTCAGAGACTACAGGACTCGTTAATGGAAATCCCCCTTGTCTAACTTGAGGTATGATATAGCTCATTCCATGACTCACACTAAATTGTGAAGTATTTGTATCACAGCCCACCACTATTCCCTGATAATGAAGACACCTATAAGAGCCGGTGGCTGTAAATCAGGTTCAAAGAAAAGCAATTAAGACTCATCCTCACAGTATTTCTCAAAATATCTCAGCAGCCTCTTCTCTTCTATTCCATGACTATCAATGACTTTACATCTACCCATTATTATGTGCCTCGAATTGAAATTGATCATTCAGAAAAGCTCCTGATACCTCTCTAAAACACTGCAGAGAATTCACTTTCTATTTACTGTAAATTGGCATCAATCAAAATTTAAACATTGTGTTAAATGCTTGTATGGATTTTTTTTTTCTAAAAAAAAATACAGGCAGACATATTATATAAAAACGATCATGTAAAGCAGAGAGTGACTTGTGCAACCAAGGGAGTTTATGACAAACAGCCATTTACAGTATATAGATTGTACAGCTACAGGGCGGTAGATACTGAATCATGCTGGCTTTTTGTAATGTAAGATAATAATTCAAGAGTAACAATTAGGAGGGTGCTCCTTTTATAGAAGTTTTAAATACTTTATTTAATCTATTTTGTTCACCAGTAAAGCAAAAGTAGCTCTGTGAAGATGTACTTAATGCACCTAAAGGCAACATGGTGCCTTGAGATAAAAGCTAACATGCTCACAGTGACAGTGCCAGCATGCTGATGTTTAACAGGTACAGTGTTTATCATGTTTGATGTACCATGTCGCCATCTATAACAAATTTTGTGACAATCCATTCAATATCAAATGATCATCAAAGTTAGTATGCTTCATCCTCTGGGGAACATGAATGTCTGAACAAAAGTTCCATCCGATTGCTGTCATTTCAGTCTGGACTAAAGTGGTGAGCCCACAGACAGACCAACAAACGCACAGACCTTGCCATCCATTAAAATGCCATGATGCTGGGACCAACTGAAAAACATTTGAATTCAGACATCAAAGAAAAGCATGTCCTGTTCCCATGTTGGCCCTGGCAAAACTTGTAGCTGTTAAAAAGGGATTGAAAATTTGTCAAAATAGTCCCATAATTGCCACGGTAACAGATGTTTCTGAAGGTAATTTTGGCAATTCTGGACAGCTGTAGTCCACGTTGTAGACCTGATGGTATACAACAGAAATATTTGGAACGTCTTCTCTGGTGTTTTAGCCATAACAGCTGTCAGCCCTGCTGGCAAGCCCTTCCCTCTAAATGCTAATCCAAAACTAGAAATGGCAATTAGTCCTATTAGCATGCTGATCACTGTGGCGATGCAGAAACAGTGAGGAGGAGGCAGAGGGGTCCTGACCTTATCAAAGACTGAGGTGCATTGGGCAAGCTCAGAATATAGAGTGAATTTGTGCTTTTTCTTTGAGTTGCTCCCCAGATATGATGTCTCTGATGTACCTCTAGTATATCCTGAAAACTGACAGTAAAGCAAGTGGACGTCCTGTCATTCATAGAATAGAACTCATTAAATTTCACGTTGAAAGGAGAAGACGGAGTATCTCCCACTCTGCATGAACAAGTGCAGCTCTGGCAGGATTATTCTTAAAGACACGAGGCTTGAAAAACTCACTTTCCCTTAAGCTTGGTTTAACATAACAACACTGGAGGCACGAGAGACTTATAACAAGACACGCCGCACTTTTGCTTTGCACTATCAGCAACAGAAGTTTGGAGCTCGAGAGGGAGAACAATATCTAACATGTAAAAAGGAGTGCGTATAATGATGTCGTGAGGTCAGACGTAGACCAACGCAATACACAGTCAAAGATGGAGCCATATCTCCTTAAGTGTGACCTATGTATGATAGAAGAAGAAGATCCGGTCCCTCAGTCCCCAGGCTTTCCCATGTTGGCTCCCCAGCTGTGCCCTCACCATGCTGGGGATCGATCTCTGTCCGCCTGCCTCGGCTCCCATGCTTCGGACTCTTCATTAGGCCCCGCCTGCTGGAGTGGATGCTCTAATTGGCGAGGGCCACTGAGAGCCAGCATCCTCGTCTGCCGCGCTCTAAAGGGAAAGGGTCACCAGGCATCCGCCGCTCACACTAATCTTTCCCATTATCCTCTGCTCTTCCGTAGAAGGAAAAACAGCCTGCCTGTGGTTTGTGTGTTTTTGTGTGTGTAGTGTATGTTATATTTAGGCCTGTTTCTCTTTGTCTGTGACCACGTGTGAGCTTTGTTTGAGTCCTTTGGCTAATGGGAGCACATGGTGTGATGAGATCATGTGATAAACAGAACATCATTGCAACCATCTATGACACTTGTTGACAGCTTATTCTTTGAGGACGATGTTGTAACGCTATTTTCTCTTTTCTACAGGATGTTTTTCATGTGAACTTGCTGAACTTTGCTGCTTAGCACCACACTTCCTGTTGTGTGAGCAACACATACATTAAGAGCTTTTATAGCAGAGCGACACATAAATTCCGGAAACTCTATCTGCTTTATCTGTGTCACTGTTGAATTTTCACATGAGAGTAAACTAATTTCATTTTCATTCAAAGCTCCTCCGGTGAGTCATACTTCTCAACGGTCTAATTTCATTCCTTAATCATTATGATTGAACATTTTAATTTAGAAATTAAAACAATTTGCAGCCTGGCAATTATAATTTGCAGGTCACTCACAATCTTGCACGGCTTAATGAGAAATTATATCAAACTATTTTTATTTACTTTGCATGAAGACTCTTTTTCAGTGGCGGGGCCAACAAACAGAAAAAGGGCGCTGGAGTCAGAGAGGGTCAGGGCAGCACTCCAAGAAGTACTGGGAGGAAAGGATCGAGGAGGTAATAACAATATAAATGTGTCTGAATTGTTTTCTGTTGGGTTTTTACTGCAATTTGGGTTTTTTGTTAAGTTTTCTGCCAGACAAAATGACACAATGCAACACAAAACAACATGTTATAGCAAGTCGGTGAAGAACAGTTACCAAAACAAACGGAAAAAAACAAAATCAATCTGAGCACATATAGTAACTAATCCAAATAAAGCAAGTGAAACCAATAAAATAAAAGGAAAGCACATTTTCATTATAAAAATATAGGAATATGTTCACTCTGTTTCTTTCTGTATATACAGTAACACTGAGACCAAACATCCCTTGGGAATTATTATTATATTTAATTATTATATTGTGATGAAAGATTGAAATGAGGCAATACCTGTCATTTAACCACTCAGCAAAAATAGGGCTTGTTTGACTCCTAGTAAAGCATGCCAGCCAGCTCAGGCTCAAATTTTTGTTTGGATACATATATATAATTTTCTTCTTTTCATTTAAAATAAAGTGTTTTATGCGGCTCCTAATTTGAAGATATTCTCACAAGATAGTTTTTGTCCCAGTTGATAGATTCCTTCCAATTGAAGATTTATATTGAGAGATGTAACAGCGTATGAGTTTTTATCTGTCTCTGTGGAATGCTCCAAAATCAGACTTTCATCAATCTAACCCAGGGGTCCCCAAACTACGGCCCGCGGGCCACATCCAGCCCGCCAAAGCAATTGGAGTGGCCCACTTAACGATCCCAGACAATCCCTCTAAACATCAACCAATTTTTATTAAATTGCATTTTCCTATCATAACATCATAACATATCCGTACTTAAAGGTTGGCATTCTAATTAAAATTGACCATAGTTATGAGCTATTTATAGTTAATAGTGGCTCATCTTCACCTCCTCACACAATGGTATATTCTGACGTGACTTTGATCGTGACCGAGCCAGCGTCAAGCTGCAAAGTTCTGAGGTGGGAATCTGTCATGAAGGTGGTTGTGTCCTGCATAAACTTCATCAGAGCAAACGGACTTAAACACAGGCAGTTCCAAGCCTTTCTCTCCGAGCTAGAATCAGCCCACGGAGACGTGCTTTACCACACTGAAGTCCGCTGGTTAAGCCGGGGCAGAGTTTTGAAGCGTTTTTACGACCTGCTACCCGAAATCAATGCCTTTCTCCTGACAAAGGGAAAAACTGTCCCAGAGCTGATCGACACAGAATGGAAATGGGACCTCGCCTTTATTAACAGATGTGTCAGAAATTTTAAACGGCCTCAACTTGCAGCTCCAAGGCAAGGGAAAACTAATCTGACATGTATTCCCACATCAAAGTATTTGAGCTTAAACTAGCGCTGCTTATTGGACAGGTGCAAAAACAAGACTTCACCCATCTCCCTGCTACTCGAAGCCTCTCAGCTGAGAAACCGGACGGTCCCGTTCACCAACCGAAAGTGGCAAGACGCAACTGGAAACACTGAGGGCGGAGTTCGGGCCTGTGGTCTTCTCCGTGAGCTTCATGTCCGACAGTCATTAAGAAAGTATCACGCACATTGCCAGCAGCCCCCCTCGTTTGTGCTGCCGAGCGTGTACGACACCCCGCTCGTATTCTTCTTCAATTGACGGTGGTGTGCTGAGTTGCAAGGCACCTGTGGATGTGTCTGAAAGACGTCATTCACCCCCAACAGTCTGATCAAAGTACTATGCTGCCCTCCAATATGACGAACACATCTACCCCCAACATGGAAAGCACGCAACATACATCGAGCAAGGCCCAGATCAAACCCGGATGTCTCTCACGCCAGCTCTCATTGAGTACATTATATCTGTGAGCAACTTTTTCACACATGAAGCTGATAAAAAATCCGACGAGATCAAGTCTCACAGATCAACACCTGCATCAGTCTCTGAGACTGGCTGTAACTGGAATGGAACCTGACATCGATCTCCTCACCAGTCAGAAGCAAGCCCACAGCTCACACTGATATGGTAAGCCTACTGATTTCAATAGCAATAGATATTAAAAAATGTCATTATAGTAATGCTCTTTTATATTCTCTCTCT